>NW_021703767.1:105027852-105532852 GCF_005190385.1 Monodon monoceros | reverse complement strand
GGATGATGCATTTGGACTGACAATCATGTCACTCTGCTGGCTAATTAGCAGAATAACTATTTCCTCTGTGAGCTTTCAAGGAGTTGAAGCCTGATACTGTGTCCCAAAATACTGGTTTTGAGTGCTATTGTCTAAATCTGAAAATTGAGAATTTTTCCTTAGCGCATACCTTCTATTATGACAACCAGAAAAAATTTACACCCCCAACTTACAAATGGAAGCTGAGATGTTATAGAACCTAAAATGTTTTAAGTATGATGGTTTAGAATGCTTAATAGCAGCGTTCCGTCAGAGCCAAGCCCTCAAAGCAAATCCAAAAAAACAAACAACAACAACAACAAAACCCTGTAGATATAGATGGCAGAACACTACAAATAAGTAGATTCGAACTAAACGTGAACTAATTTATACATATAAATGTATATATAGAATTCACCTTATTTGACCCCCTTAAATCCCGACTTTATACTCTTTTCCTAGATCAACTAATTTTATGGTGTATTAAGAAAACAAGTGAATTCCACTGGCAAAAATCCTCTGTAGAATTCTGTTCTTTTGGCTTTCTGAAGTGCATATTTTGGTATTGTTAGTGGAAACAATCTATCTGATTTCAGTTATGCTTATGGTCACCCGTAGTACAAATAGATATAATAATAGATGCAAAGTAGTCTAAGCAAATTATAATATTTTAGTACCACTATGTTATGTGGTATTCTGATCAGTGTAACTAATTAATAACATAATAGTGCTTATAAAACACTGTGGTGCTATAAATTATAAGTGTGGCACTTATTATCAACCAACACAGTGAATATATGTTGCGATAGTTATTAGTCTAATTCCGTTAATTCAGATCTTAATCGGAGTCATAACCAGTTGAAAACGGATGACACTGATGTGATAACCACAGATACTGAAATTGCTAGGTGATTTATTGTTATGAAAAAATATATAATATGAATGCTTGCCCTAGTAACTGTTTCCTCTGTAAGCTTTCAAGGAGTTGAAGCCTGATAATGGGTTCCAAAATACTGGCTTTAAGTGCTCAAAGAAACTTTAATACTTCAGAACCCCTCATTTACATGATGTCAATTGATATTTCTAATGGTGTCGCTCTTTTTTGTTTCATTAAATTAGTTCTAAACATCTTTTAAAAGAATTTAAAAATATTTAGGTAACTATAGGTACTGAAGGTTATATTGTAATTCTTTTGAAAATATTTTTTCATTTAGACATTCACTAAGTCAAACTGACCCTGCACATAGCCTGTGATATACAGTAACCTTTTCCATTTCAGTACCTGAGAATTGTTAAAAAAAAAACACAACCCTCCAATCATAGCTGTTTTAATTAGCATCTTTTTAAACATATCTTCTAACTAGAATATAAACTTTAGGATTGTAGAGGATTTAGTTAGTATCCACAATGCCTAGCATGTAGTAGATACACAGTTTCTTAATTATTTTACAACTGAATGAATGGACGAATGAATGACCAGTTTACCCTTCCTTCTTTTAAATCCATGCTTAAATAACTTAACTTGAGCTTGCCGTTGATTCCAAATAACATCATTGAAAGTATAACCCAACCTTGTTATGTCTTTTCACTAAGATAGGACCTCACTCATTAGACTGTTTCTCTAAAGAGTTACAACCATTCAAAAAGAAATCAGTGAATTTCAAAATACTATCAATATTTGCTAGTATGGATTTATCAAGTCTTTACCTGAGCTCACTGAATTTTCTGTGCATCCAAAAAACATAGGAAAATTATTATCACAAATGTTGAAGAAAAATTCTACTGGTAAAACAACCTATATGACACTAATTTTGAAGGATAAAAGGTGTGTTTCATTAAATAGGTTTCCTTTGCCTATATTTTGTGGGTGAAAGCAAATTACTAGCCAGATTCTTTGTTGCTGTTGTTTGCTTCCAGAATTTTTTTCTTATAAGTTGTCTAAATACTTGAATGCTATCAAATTAAACTTCCCTGAAAATGATTAATGTATAAGCTACATTTATTTTATTTCATATTAGTCTAGCTGCAAATTGAAACCTGAGATACATCTGTATGTGTATGTGTGTATATTTCTGCATCTGAAAGAATAATAATCCTTTATTTTTAACCTATAAGCCACTAGAAATTCAGTCTATTACATCATTTATACAATTCGTCTCTTAATTTCTCAGCATGCTGATATGCAGCACAGGGTTGAAAGCATTGTTAAAATGTAGATAAATGTTATCTGCCCAGCTCTCTCTATCCATTCTCTGTCATCTCAAAAAAGCTATTGTATTAGCATAGCAAGATCTGTGCCTTGCAAATACATTCTGACTATTGTGCAGTCCTTTTCTTTGAGTGTTCTTAAATCAATATAATTACGTTTGCCAGTATTGTATCCAAGATAAAAGTCAGGCTACTCACCAAAACTTGTCCAGAGTAACCATTTTGCCTTCCACTCTTGAAGCAGTGATACCCCATTTAGAGTGCCCTTCATGGTCCTTACACAGCTCAGCTGATTGTCCACCTATTGAAAAACACTATACATTTGCATGGACCCTCTTTTTTGAACCATTTACTCTCCAACTCTTTCCATTTTAGCTGAATTATATAAAGGTTACATTATTTCATAAAAGTTAGCAATATTTAAAGTTTGGGTTTATAGCTTCCTTCTTTAAAAATAAGCATTTTTTCTAACTGTATTATATTTTAGAAAAATTAAATCTTTCAGTTCTGTTTTCTTTTTTATTCTTTGTGCTAATAAATGCTTGACTTTGACTTTCTCTTTTTCTCTGTATGTATTTGAAAATGTTCTGACTATATATAATTAAAAATTATTTCAACTTTTCTCCTTTTGATTTCTTTCTGTATTATTGAATGCTTTAGCATAAATGCTTAGGTTTTCTGTATTCTATTTTATGTTTAATATAGTATGCATTTAAGTGTTCTAATTATGTTTTAAATTCACTTATAAGCATTATTGTCTTTCTTTGCATTTTGACTTCTCTCTAATATGAATTTCACATTTGTGGCATAAGTATAGTGGTTTTTAAATTCTTTTCCCCCTTGTGTTTATTCAGAATAGCCCTACCCGTTGGTTAGTTTTCTGCTTCAAATATTGTTGTTTCCAAAAGCGTTAGGCAACCTATTCTAAATTATTCCTGGAAATGTTGGACAGTGACAATACGAACATAATATTAGGTGATTCAAGTGAAGACTTAGATTTTTGTTTAAGTTGAAATCCATCAACCCTTTTGCCACATCTGCTTGACAAGAAGTAAGAGATTAGCCTTAATTTCATCTTTTCTGTTATTGTTAATCCTTTGGCAAATCTGGGGGTAAAAAGTACTAGTAACTGAAAAGAAAAAAGGAGGTGCCAGGCAATGTTCTAAGTACTTTACCTGTTTTAACTCTCTTAGTCCTCGTGAATTCTGAGGTTTGTGCTGTTATTATCCCTGTACTGTAGGGAGGATAGGAAACTAAGGCATAAGAACTTGCTCTATAGCTAATAAGTAGTGAAGGCAGTACACAGACCCAGGAGTATGACCCCAGTACACATTCCCCCTCTTTAAATAGCCTGGATAAATCACAACCCTACAATCAGTGTTCAAATATAATATGATTTAAATCCCTCTTCCTCTGTCCTTTGCCTTCCTCTCTGGATCTCACCCTCTAGCTCTTATGTACTTGTTTACTGTTTTTTGTGTGTACTCAGATAGATCTGTACCCATTTTATGTTGCCTCACTTGTGTTTCTGGGACCCCAGAAGGTGAGATACTCGTCAGAGACACAGTTTGTCAAGGTGTCCATGTCCTTTTCCCATAATCTCTATCTGCTTTTCTCCCCAGTGACTGGCTGGTCTGTGTGAGACACTCACTTGTCAAGTCCACACCATCCTTCAGAGCCTGGACCAGAGCCAAATCTACCCTTTCTCAGAGGTCCTAGCTCTCCCATGCTTCGAGGTCCGTAGCATAAAGCACACTTGGCACCACGTCTTACCACACCCAGAGAGAGAACTGTTCTAATCCCTCTTTCCCTCCACTGTGGCTCCTTGCCTAAGACCAGAGAAGAAGATGAATATTTGGGGTTCTGAGGCATCCTTTATTCCTTCTGGACACCCTTTATAAGAAGGTTAGAATGAAGTTAGAAGGGTAAATTTAACAGGTGCAGGGGTATCACTTAGGAGTCAGTGTTTATTTGGCATGTTGCCATAAGCGGTTAGGTAGAAATAAGGATTGTCCTTTCTTGCCCTCTCCTGAATTGGCTACGCATTACAATACACAGTATGATTTCCTTCTTAGGTTTAAACATTTGAAAGTTTACCCCGTTCCCCTCTTTGTCTTTCTTTATTAGATAGTTCCATTCCAAGATTTTAAATACCCTTTTAGGAAATTTGTGTTCCCATGTATCAGATTTAATAATTCTACATCTGTCATATTGTAGTATTTTTTATGTATCTATATAGCCCTTTAACACATTAGCTCTAATGTTAGAGAGCTGCTTTCTTTAAGAGGAGAATTAATCTGCTTAGCTAGGATGCATTGCTTTATTCCATATTTTTTCCTCAAGTTCTTATTTAGTCAAAAATTACTCAAGAACAAACACTCAGTTATTTAGCCTAGCCATCTGTCTTATTTCCTTCAGCAGTGATTTGTCCTTTATAGTTCCCTTGATTCCATGTCTGCAAGAACTTGATTGTTAAATATTTTAACCCTTCTTTTGTATATAGTTTTATCTGTGCCATATTATAGCATCAGCTATCCTCAGTTTTGATGCTTCCAGTAAATGTGTGCTAATTCATTTTTAACTTTTTAACAAAGCAAAGGATCCTTCCTAATAGCTCACTAATAATGTTTGTGCTTCATATGTACTCAGCTGTACTCTGTATGGACTTGGAAGCTGATTTAGATCACATTTTACTTATTTTCAGTAAGGTGTTCGTGTATATGAATGCAGATACACGGATATCTGTTTAACCATTTTTAGACCTCCAGTGACTGACCATCATGTATTTGCTTACCATTTTAAATATTTTCTGTGTTCTACACACACACAAATTTCAAGACCAGCTCAGAGCTACAGCTTTCTTTTCAATCAGCTATTTGCAATATAAATTAAACATTAGAAAGCTGACATACATATTGAATTCCCACAGGATTATGCAATCCTGGAAGTAACCTAGGGAAGCCATTGCAATATATGGAGTCAATTGTACTCTAGTGGAAATAGCCCTATCCTTTTGTAGCTGAAGTATGAGAATGAAGTTCAGAGTCCCAGCCCTGCCATTTACTGGCTCTGTGACTAAGTCCCTTAACTTCACTGTGACTCTAAAGTGAGAAAGATGATAAAATCTATCTAGAATTGTTATAAATAGAAATGCATAAAGTATTTAAAAATCATTTCACAACTACACAGTAGTGTATAAATATAAATTTTTATTATTCAGAATTGCAATATAAGGAGTATCTTCCTTTTATCATTCATTCCTTTGATAGCTTTTATCAATTTAAAAAATATACCAACCATCTGGTGCATGCTGGGTACTGTTTAAGCCATATGAAGGGAGCAGTGAAAAAGGAAATCGAGGCCCCTGCATTCAAAGAGCTTACATTGTAGAGGGGGAAGACAGAAAATAAATATGAGAGCAGTGAAATACAGTAAATTCAAATAGGGGTAATGTTTTCTCATCCTCTGTATGATCTTAAGTGGTCACTTTAAACCCAGTTTCCCAATCTGTTAATAAGGGTGATAATAATCTATCTACCATCTAAGGAGGTGGTTGTGATACACTAGATATGAAACCATTTTATAGACTTTATAAAATATTAATCATTGCTCTTTTATTATTAATTTTTTAAATACTTTAGCACTTCTCAGTGATCCATAGATGAAAAAGGAAATCACAGTGGAAAATATAAGACCACATATCAAGATTTATGGGATAAAAAGATGATTTGGTAGGACTAGCTTATTTGAACTCACCCTCCTTCTGAGAATAGATAGAAAATCTGGTCAAAATATTAAAACATATGTTTGAAGGCATGAGAGAGTTACAAAGGTGGTGGGGAAGTATGGGTCCCAGTTCAAAGAAAATAAGGTGAGCTCAACAGTTGGAGCCAGTTTTCCCCTAGAGATGATTCCAGTAGTGGCATCTATCTGCCAATTCTTAAAAAGGTCACTGAAAGGCTAAGAATCTGGGCAGAGCTTTTGAGAGCCTCATGGAGCTACAGGGACAAAAATCTAGAGTTCAGGGCCAGTCAAGGAAGGGAAGACCTGATAAAAACCACCAGGCTTTCGGTTGGGATCTTAATAGGTTATTCCCTGAAAGTAAGGATGAACCAGAAATAGACAAGCACCCATGGGGGCTGAAGCCCAGTTTTGAATCATCTCAATTCCTGACTGAATTAAGATGATTCAAGATTGCTAGTGCCCCTACATCATCAAAAAATCTACAAACAATAAATGCTGGAGAGGGTGTGGAGAAAAGGGAACCCTCTTGCGCTGTTGGTGGGAATGTAAATTGATACAGCCACTATGGAGAACAGTATGGAGGTTCCTCAAAAAACTAAAAATAGAACTACCATATGACCCAGCAATCCCACTACTGTGCATATACCCAGAGAAAACCATAATTCAAAAAGACACATGCACCTCAATGTTCATTGCAGCACTATTTACAATAGCCAGATCATGGAAGCAACCTAAATGTCCATCGACAGACAAATGGATTAAAAAGATGTGGTTCATATATACAGTGGAATATTACTCAGCCATAAAAAGGAACGAAATTGGGTCATTTGTAGAGACGTGGATGGACCTAGAGACTGTCACACAGTGTGAAATAAGTCAGAAAGAGAAAAACAAATATCGTATATTAACGCATATATGTGGAATCTAGAAAAATGGTACAGATGAACCAGTTTGCAAGGCAGAAATAAAGGCACAGATGTAGAGAAGAAACATATGGACACCAAGGGGAATGGAGAGGGGTGGGATGAATTGGGAGATTGGGATTGACATATATACACTAACATGTATAAAATAGAAAACATGAAAACCTGCTGTATAGCACAGGGAATTCTGCTTCACTTCACTGTACAGTAGAAACTAACACAACATTGTAAAACAGCTATACCCCAATTTAAAAAAAAAGATTGCTAGTGCCCCTAGCCAATTACCAAAGCAGATATAAATCTTTTCTGGAAGAAGGGAGCATTATCTTAAGCCTCAAATTATCTTTGCAATTGTTCCTGTATGATATCCATTAAGAATAACCAGGCATATGAGAAAACAAGACAAGATGAAGAACAATGAGGACAAACAAGAGGACAACAGAAAAAACAGTCAGTAGGGACAGATTCATAGCAGATCAAGATAATGGGGTTGTTAGATGCAGATTTTAATATTACTCTGCTTAATATGTTCATGGAAATAAAAGACAATACTAAGAATTTCAGGTGAGAAATGGAAACTAAAAAATTTAAAAGAAAATATTGAACTGAAAAATACATTAACTGGGGCTTCCCTGGTGGCGCAGTGGTTGGGAGTCCGCCTGCCGATGCGGGGGACACGGGTTCGTGCCCCTGTCCGGAAGGATCCCACATGCCGCGGAGCGGCTGGGCCCGTGAGCCATGGCCGCTGGGCCTGCGCGTCCGGAGCCTGTGCTCCACAACGGGAGAGGCCGCAACAGTGAGAGGCCCACATACCGCAAAAAAAATAAATAAATAATACATTAACTGAAATCAAGAACTTAATGAGGGCTTAAGTTTCAACAAGGCAGAGCAGAAAAAAAGAATTAGAGAGCTGGAAGATAGATTAGAAGAAAGCATCTTGAATGAAGCACTGAAAAACAACAGAATGGAAAGTACAGGAAGGAGAAAGAAACAGAGGTAATATGTGTTATGTAAGAATTAGTCCTACTACATTTCAATTCAATATAAAATTTTACCTATTTTTACCTTCATAGCATCCTAAATATTTTAGATTAAAAATGAGATTCTCTATTGTGTTCTTTCTTAACATAAAAAATATCTAATAAAGCTCCTCTATAAAATTAATTAAAAATTTGGCCTAACAGTAAAATTTTCTTTGTTGAGATACAGATTGACATGTAACATAGTATAAGGTTAAGGTGTACAATGTGTTGATTTGATATATTGAAATATGATTACCATCGTAGCATTATCTAACACCTCACATAATTATTATTTTTTTTGTAGTGAGAACAATTAAAAACTAGTCTCTTAGCAGCTTTTAAGTTTATAAAAAAGCATTGTTGATTATAATCACTATGCTGTTTATTATGTCTCCAGAACTTATTTATCTACTAGCTGCAAGTTTGTATCCTTAAATAACACCTCTCCAATTCCTCAACCCCAGCCCCTGGTAACCACCATTCTACTCTGTTTTTAATGAGTTTGGCTTTTTTGGATTTCACATATAAGTGATATCAGACAGTATTTGTCTTTTTCTGTTTGACTCATCTCAGTATAATGGCCTCAGGGTCCATCCATATTGTCACAAATGGCAGGATTTCCTTCTTTCTCATGGCTGAATAATATTCCATTGCATACATATATAAACCACATCTTCTTTATCCATTTATTCGTTGACAGGCACTTAGGTTGTTTCCATATCTTGGCTATAGCTAATAATACGTCAATAAAAATGGAAATGAAGATATCTTTTCAATGCCCTGTTTTCATTTCCTTTGGATATGCACTCAGAAGTGGGATTTCTGGATCATATAGTAGTTTTATTTTTAATTTTTTGAAGAACCTCCTTACTGGTTTCCATAGTGGCTGTACCAATTTACATTCCCACCGCCAGAGCACAAGCATTCTCTTTTCTCCACATCCTTGTCAGCACTTATCTCTTGTGCTCTTGATGATAGCCATTCTGACAGGTGTGAGGTGATATCTCAATGTGGTTTTGGTTTTCATTTCCTTAATGATTAGTGATGTTGATGATGTTCATGTACCTGTTGGCTATTTGGGTGTCTTCTTTGAAAGAATGCCTATTGAGTTCCTCCACTCATTTTTTTCTTATTGAGTTACATGAGTTCCTTATTTATATATATTGGATATTAACCCCTATTCAGTATATGGTTTGCAAATATTTTCTCCCATTCTATAGGTTGCCTTTTCGTTTTGTTGATTGTTTCTTTTGCCATGCAGAAGCTTTTTAGTTTGTTATATTCCCTCTTTATACTTGCTTTTGTTATTTGTGTTTTTGGTGTGTATCCAAAAAGTCATTGCCACGACTGTATAAATTTGTCGTATATATTTATGACTGTTATATCGTCTTGATGAATTGACCCCTTTGTCATTATATAATGTCTTTCTTTGTTGCTTGTTACTGTTTTTGGCTTAAAGTATTTTATCTGATATAAGTACAGCTACTCCTGCTTCCTTCTGGTTTTCATTTGCATGGAATATCTTTTTCCATCCCTTCACTTTGAGCCTGTGTGTGTCCTTAGATCTGAAGTGAGTCTCTTGTAGACAGTGTATAGTGGATCTTGTTTTTTTTAGCCATCCAGCCTCTCTGTGCTTTTTAATTGCTGAATTCAATCCATTTACATTTAGAGTAATTATTGATATGGACAGACTTACTAATGCCATCTTATTAGTTGTTCTCTGGCAGTTTTGTGGTTGCAGTGTTTCTTCTTCCCTCTGTGATTTTCCCTGGTGGTTTTCTCTGTTTCCCCTTTCTTTATCTTTTATGAATCTACCTAGTTTTTTGCTTCGTGGTCACTATGAGGCTGGTAGCAGCTTAACATTGATCACATACAAAAGCTTCACCCTCTTCCTCCCCTCATGTTTTTGATGTCACGATTTACCTTTTTATATTGTGTATTTTTTAACAAGTTATAGTAGCTATAGTTATTTTTAATACTCATTTCCTTTGACCTTTATAATATAGTTAAGTGTTTAATACACCACCCAATTACAAAATTAGGGTTTCCGAAATCTCACTATTTACCTTTACCAGTGTGTTGAATACATTCATATGTTTTCATGTCACTAATTAACATCCTTTTTTTTTCATCTTGAAAAACTCCGTTCAGCATTTCTTGCAAGGCAGATCTAGTGGTGATAACTTCCTTAGCTTTTGTTTGTCTAAGCAAGTCTTTATTTCTCCTTCACATCTGAAGCATAAACTTTGCTCTATAGAGTATTCTTGACTGGCAGGGGTTTTTTTCTTCAACACCTTGAATATGGCATTCTACTCTTTCCTGGCCTATAGGGTGTCTGCTGAGAAATCTGCTGGTAGCCTGATGGGAGGTTCCTTTGTAGGTTATAATTTTTTTTTTTTCCTCCTCTCTGGCTGCCTTCAGAATTCTCTTTATCTTTGATTTTGACAATTCATTACATTGTGTTTTGGAGAAAGTCTTTTTGTATGGATAAGAGTGTAATCTATTAGCTTCGTAAATATGAATGTCTTAGTCTCCCCCCAGGTTTGGGGAGTTCTCAGCTATTTCTTTAAATAAACTTTCTGCCCTCTTCTTCCTCTGGAACCCTAATTATTCTAATATTTGTATGTTTGATCGAGTCCCATAGATCAAGTAGGCTTTCTTTGCTCTTTTTCATTCTGTTTTCTTTGTTCTCCAACAACTATTCTTTCAAAGTTCCTCACCTCTAGCTCACTTATTTTATCTTCTGCTTGGTCTACTGTGATATAGATGCTCTCTATTGTTTTTTTGTTGTTGTTCCATTTTGCTCATTGAATTCTTCAGCTCCAGAATTCCTGCTTAGTTCTTTTTTTATGATTTGTGTCTCTTTACATTTATCATTTGTTCATGTATTATTTTCTGATTTTGTTGAATTGTCTTGTTTTCATGTAGCTTGTTGAGTTTTTTCAAAACAACTTTTTTGAATTCTATATCAGCTAGATCACAAAATTCCAATGAGTTCAGTTACTGGAGGATTATTTTTATCTTTTGGTGATATGTGTCATTGATTTTTCACATTCCTTATAGTTTTGCATTACTGCTTTTGCATTTGAAGTAGCAGACACCTCCTGAAATCTTTACTAGTTGCCTTCAGGTGGCATATACTGTTGTTTGGTCCTATTATATCTGAAATTTTCTCTGACCTTGTATGGATACACCTGCTCCACACTTCTTGCTCTCTCTTGTGGTAGAATCCTTAAGCTTTTATGTCTTCTCTGGTTCTTACAGTTCACCAGACTGACTGCTGGAAACTTCTCTTTTGTTTTCCGAAGGTGGCGCTACAGCTCATGTTTGTGGTTTCTTCCTTGTCCACAGACCCTGGTCTGCTTTTCTGAGAGCACTCCATTTACCAAGTGTGCTGTACACTTGGGAGTGCACACAAGGAGCTGGCTGCAGAGTTGGAGGAGGTGTGGGTTTAGCACTTGTAGCATTGGGGGTACCCGTAGGCCCAGTGGGGGGATCCTCAGGTGAGGTTCTTCCAGATGCCCATGGGCAGACTTCCCCCTGAAGTCCTGAGGCAGTCACCCATAACTGCATCCCTGTAATGCTTTGTGACATTCTTATCTTCCTCTTTCCTGATATTCTCCCTCCACTGTGTCACGGAGTTCCTACCTTAGTACTCCGGGTGCTGCTGATGAGAAACAGGTTTCTCCAGGCTTTCCCCAGCAGCATCCCACACAGCTGTGGATGCCGAGCACTCACTCACTGCTTTCCCTTTCCCCCACAAGAGAAGTCACTGCTGGTTCAGCAGTGCAGTGTTGCCTTGAGGGAGGGATAGCACTGGCAAAGTTCCTCTTTCTGTCTCCAGTGCATCCAAACTCCTTTGTTGTTGTTGTTTCAACAGCATGCTGAAATCTCCCCTCTCCATGGGTTTCTGCTCAAGTACAGGTTTTCCCAGGCCATGGCCGAGAGGGGTTATGGTAGGTTCTGCAGCTTCTTTTGGTTTCACAGCCCATACTGAGGTCTGTCTGCTTATTACCAGATGCACAGGTGGGCAAGACTCGTCCCAGGCCCTTTGGCCTGTGGCGCTGGATCCCTCAACTCCCATTAAGGTGCGTTTATTCATGGATAGATGCCTAATTTAGTTGTACAAAAAGAAGGACAAAAGGAAAGACATCTTACACTGCTGATGTCACTCCTTGGCCTAATAGTAAAACATAATCCCAAGGCTAAATAGTGAAATAGTGGATAACATTTTCAGTGACAGTTATTTTGATGAGTTTTTCTCTAAATAATGAGAAAAATACCCAAAAGTATGTAGGTCACAGTTATTACTTGGTAAATTACAACTTTCTTTTTTATTTTAAAAGTTTCTGCAAATCACCTTTGTGCGTCAGTTTCATTGTATGAAGGGTAATGATATCACAAAAATAAGTGATTTTATCCACCTGTTCCTTCTGATAGTTATTATCCGGCAGATTTAGCTTCTTTTTAAGGCCAGTTCTTGGCCATGATAGTACTAAACCAGGAAGACCTGCACCCAATTGATCTAAAAACTATATTATGTTTTTAATTAATTTTTATTGGAGCGTAGTTGATTTACAGGGTTGTGTTAGTTCCTGCTGTACAGCAAGAGAATCAGTTACATACATATATATATTAACTTAAAGTAAGGCCAAGAATTATAATTTTACAATATTTACATTTAAAAATCAATGTGAATTGGTAAAGCCACTATGGAGAACAGTATGGAGGTTCCTTAAAAACTACAAATAGAACTACCATATGACCCAGCATTTCCACTACTGGGCATATACCTTGAGAAAACCATAATTCAAAAAGAGTCATGGGGCTTCCCTGGTAGCGCAGTGGTTGAGAGTCCGTCTGCCGATGCAGGGGACACGGATTCGTGCCCCAGTCCAGGAAGATCCCACATGCCGCGGAGCAGCTGGACCCGTGAGCCATGGCCGCTGAGCCTGTGCATCCAGAGCCTGTGCTCCGCAACGGGAGAGGCCACAATAGTGAGAGGCCCGCATACCGCAAAAAACAAACAAACAAACAAACAAAAAGAGTCATGTACCAAAATGTTCATTGCAGCTCTATTTACAATAGCCCAGAGATGGAAACAACCTAAGTGTCCATCATCGGATGAATGGATAAAGATGAGGCACATATATACAATGGAATATTACTCAGCCATAAAAAGAAACGAAATTGAGCTATTTGTAATGAGGTGGATAGACCTAGAGTCTGTCATACAGAGTGAAGTAAGTCAGAAAGAGAGAGACAAATACCGTATGCTAACACATATATATGGAATTTAAGAAAAAAAATGTCATGAAGAACCTAGGGGTAAGACAGGAATAAAGACACAGACCTACTAGAGAATGGACTTGAGGATATGGGGGGGGGAAGGGTAAGCTGTGACAAAGCGAGAGAGAGGCATGGACATATATAGACTACCAAACTTAAGGTAGATAGCTAGTGGGAAGCAGCCGCATAGCACAGGGAGATCAGCTTGGTGCTTTGTGACCGTGTGGAGGGGTGGGATAGGGAGGGTGGGAGGGAGGGAGATGCAAGAGGGAAGAGATATGGGAACATATGTATATGTATAACTGATTCACTTTGTTATAAAGCAGAAACTAACACACCATTATAAAGCAATTATACTCCAATAAAGATGTAAAAAAAATTTTTTTTAATAAAACAAAAAAATCAACCTTTCAAAAGTCCATGCCTACATCTTCTAATTTTAGAAGTGCCACTACAAGATTGACTTTAAAGAAAACCGTGCTGCAAGAATTATTCCTGTGGTGATACATGTTTTCTGTCAATGGAATCAGAAGCTGAAGATGGATCAATTAATACTGTGCAGAGTCTTATACTACACTGTCTTCTCAGGGAAATGAAACAGTATGGCAAAGATCTATAAATGATTATAAATATAAACCTGCTTTTACACTAGGTTTGAAAGATCTTCACTTTATTGAGGAGAAAACTGATGTTTCCTTGAATAAGCTGGCAACATTATCTACATGTCAAGTTATCTTACATTTAATTTTTAGTAGAAATAAGGAGATATGTCTGTTTGCTAAAGATCAAACACAAGCCAGTGTTCACATCAGGAAGACAAATTAGCAAGTGCATGAATCAGGTTGTATTTATGTAAGATAAGGATAATGATGGGTTAGCCTAAGTAAGAACTCTGCCTTGATTATAGTATTAGCATTTGGAAATAGTAATTACCTGTTAACAGAAAGCAGACGAAATGCAGATAATTTTTGCAATTTATAATTGTTGATATTAGTAAGGCTCAAGTCTTTCTCTTTTTTTTGGCTGCGCCGAGCGGTATGTGAGATCTTAGTTCCCCTACCAGGGATCAAACCCATGCCCCCTGCAGTGGAAGCTCAGAGTCCTAACCACTGAACTGCCAGGGAATTCCCTCAAGTCTTATTAATAACTTTAACGATGTCAGAATATGTTTACTACAGCAAATTATTTGCTCTAATAAAAGAAATATGGCCAAAATCCAATTAGAGTGTGTAAATGTTTATCTCCTACAACATATCTTATAATCTACTTTTTGGCCATAAGATGTATGGCAATAACATATTCAGAGATAAATATTTTAAGGACATTAAATTATTGATTACACATTAATCAATATGTATAATAAATAGTGAAGTCAGACCTAGTTTCTAAATAGAATATTTTATCCCCCAAATATTTTATTTCCCAAAACATACTTTTAGGCTTACTGGCAGACTAACAAGCTTTAATTCTGCTCTTAGAGGTTCAGAATGGACATCCAAGAATAATTCTATTACCAAAAAGTTTTACAGAAAATCGGCCTTATTTCTTTTTGCTACTAGAAATTTATTTATGAGACAATTTTTACTGTAATTGACCTTTTTTGAAAATATATATAAGTTTATTTTATTTTTCTGGGATTAATAAGACTATGTCCTTTATTTCTAAAACCATGTTATTAACTAATAGGGGAAAATTAGAGGATTAATGTAACATATAAAAATGTTTTCTAAATTACACCTGTTACTTGATGTAAAATTAAGAAATGGAGAATATTGTTCAAAGAAAATAGTTTATGTAAACCCTGATTATTTGTGCAAGTTTAGTATGATTAGATGACTAACTACCATTTTAGAATAGAAAAAGCTGAATTTGTTTATACAAAAGCATAATCTGGCCAATTCTGGACATTTCTACCTTACTATAAAATATAATTAATCCAGGATGATCAGCAAGACCCAATGGAAATCAGCTCTGATGTCAAGAAAAAAAGAATTTTTCTGTCAAACTGGATATTAGGCATTGCATAGAGCAAGTAGGGTTGAAGTAGAACCAAAATTTAGAGGAGAATTGAAGTTCAAGAAGCTCATGTCTTAAGAATCAGAATCCTAGACTGGAAAGCCAAGCAGAGGCTAAGGCAGAGGATTTACACAATGTCAGACTAGAGCCAGGGCTTAAAAGTTATGAGGCCATGGAACAAGACTATACATCTGAGGGAGATACATGGAATGCTAGTGCAAGCCCCCAAGAGGCAGTGGGTTACCAAGTCTTTTGCTTTCTGAGTCAAAGGACTCTTTCTGTACATTCTGCTTCAGTCAGAACTAGTTTCGGGGTATTGCCCTGAAAGGCAAGTCAGCATTGTGCTCAATGGTTGGGTGACTCAGACCCTCCAAGGCTGTAAGAGAGTGCTACAAAGACATTGGGAATGGTAGAAATTATTGGGGTAAGAGTAAAGGAGGGGATTCAGTCATCTTGTTGAATCCTATCCAACTGATGTATCCATTATTGCTCGTAATTGGAATCAAGCCTTGCTGTAGTGCTGCTGACCAAGGCAGAGTAAGCACCATAGTGATAATGTATATGCTTATTAGTCTTCAGAGCCAAAACACACTAAGAAATTTGAGGAAAATACCACATCGAGGTTGTTTACGTGAAAAGACAAAACTACTTGTTTATGTAAACAAAGAATAAGAAATCCACTCTGCAAACCATCATTAAGCACCAAAATATAGATCATGAAAAGGAAAACTTTCATGTGACAGTAACATTCTAGGTATCCCAAACAATTTTTATTGTATTTACTTCTACCCAGTCTTTGTTTCTGCCTACCATATTCATAGATGATTTTTTAAGTCAAGTTGATTTTTAAATCCAGGTTGTTTTATAATTCCTGGCTTCCTATTCATTATCTTTTTGAGAACATTAAGGCAGAAATACCACTGAGCAGCATTCACTCTGAGGCTTGAAAATAATGTCTTCTCTTTTTAAAACAACCTGAAATAGCCTCTTGTTAGAAAAAAAAACTACCTTCTGTATCCTTTTAGCTTCTCTCTAGAGCATGATCTGTCCAGCTTTTTTATTTTTTTACATATAACACACAGTAAGAAATATATTATACTTTTAACCTAATATACATATGTATAAGTACACATAACTGAAAAAAATTTTTACAAAAAATACTTAATCCACTCAGGTATTTTCTTTTTTTCCTAATAGGATTGCAACGTCAAACACAACAAAACAAAAATCACCCACTAATGGGTCATGATTCTCAATTTGAAAGGCGTTGCTCTGGGATAGGTTTCTCCTACATTTCTTCCTTACCCAAATCACTCTCATACCTTAACTATAAAAGCCTGAGAATATGTTCTGCTTTTGCCTATGATTATAGTTAAACTGAAAATAGTAAATTACTGCACACATTGTTGGCATTTTTCTTAAGGCAGATTTTTAAGGTAAATCAATATGTTGTAATAATATAAAATGAAATTAAGCCATTCAAAATTAGAAGCAACTAGATTTCTTAAATTGGCATCCTGTATGAACTCAATAAATAATTCTTAACTGATTACGGATCATTTCCCTATAAGTATCTGTGAGTGCCTAGAGGACATTGTGTGTTCTTACTTAGGATATAATTATCTGTTAAGTTTCTAGTTAATGTAAAATTTACAGCTTACAAGTGGAATATTATATATGTAGGTGATATATTTCTTCACATCTTTAGATAAAGTTTATTAGGTTAAGTCTGAAGTACCTTCCCCTTTAGCACTGTTTTCCAGCACAGATCACTAACCGCTAATGAAATTCATGTTAATGTGAAATTGATAACTGAGCCAAATCTGACTTCATGATGATTTAGATTATAAACTTGAATCCAAGTTATGGAAATGGTCTGAACTCATCTAATTATGTGTCAGAAGCCAATTAACATTCAATTATTTCTGTGCATGCAGCTCTCTTAATTTATGAATAAAATTTAACTATAAAATTATCTCAAAAATGAAAATCCAGATCTGGAACAAGTAAACTTTTGAAAAGAAAGAAAATAGAAAAGATGGGGTTTTCTTCCTAGCCAGATTGTTTAAATTGTATGTCCGCTGAAGTAAAAATGCCGTTTTAATTTTAGGAGGGTAAGTGATAGTAAGTCACACAGTTAAGTTGGTGAAGCCAGTATTTGCGTATAGAGTATAGTTCTAATACCAGAACCCAGGAGCTTAACTGCTATGCTATATAATCTTCCACTGTGCTATCCTATGATGGTACCTTTTTTGAAAGGGATTTTATTCTGTTACCTCCCTTCCCCAAAAATAGTTTACATTCATATATCTTTTGGGGATGGGAAACATTAAGCTAACAAAATTTAAATTGCCAGATTTTAATTTGTGTTAATTTTTTTTAATTAGGGGATTGATATTACTACTTATAATCTATTTTGAAACTCTTTTCTTAAGACTTCGTGTACTGCATTTTGTTTTGCCTAGAGGCATCATTTTAAATGTAATTACATTTTTAATAATAATTGTATGAACCTATTTTTCAGAAACTGTGAGCAATATATAAAGTATAGAGAAGGAAATAAATACACATAATCCTACCACCAAGAGAAAGAATTTAGGCTAAAATTTTGGTGTATCCTCCTAATGTATGTTTGATTGTTTATAATGTTGAGCTCATACAGCATGTACAGTGTTAGTTTAATGTATCAACTATGTATTGTAAAAAGTAAGAGGAGAGAGATCTCACTGTGCAGAGGACGCCACGTTCTGTAGGCCTCCAAATTTTTACATAGTACAAAGTTGCCAGTGGAGTATAATAAGCACACCTTACCCTGCCTCCCATTCCACAAGTCCATCTCACTCTTTTCAGCCTCCAGATATATACAATTTTGTGTGCTGCACTTTTCACTAGTTATGTAGTTATTTTCTCATGCTATTAAGAGCTCTTTGAAAACATTTTAATGGTTGTATAATCTGTATTTATAGATATGCTGTGACTTAAGAATTTCTTTCTTTGGGGATGTTTAGATTTTTAGAATATTTTGTCAGAGATACATACTCAGTAATACGAAGCAGTCCAGGTGTGGGAGCATAGTGCTAGACCCATACAAGTACTTGCTACCAGTACTATGTATGTGGAAAGTCATTCCATTTGTTTATAAAGAGCTTCTCTGTGCAATCTTTAAAGAATGTGTATTTCCAGAGCTATAAACCATGATGAAAAGAGGGACAATTTAGGCCAGAGAGGGAATAATAATAGTAGCCCTTTCTTTTATTTGCACAGTATTTTATGATTTTCAGTGAACTTTCACAAGTGTATGTTATTTAACTTACTCTTCTCAATCCGCAAGGAAGGAAGTATTAATCACATTTTGTAATTGAGAAATTGTATTAGTATGAACTCCAAAAAAGAAATTTTCCTAATGGACAATAGTTGCTTCTGTACAAGCTTCAATAACTGACTCTCCGATAGTAGAGGATTCTTTGCTTATTTGTTTGTTTAGTTAATGGAACAGAGTGAAAATATTACCCTAAAGTTGGATCTACTCAGGGTTGAAATTTAATGCTTTTCAGTATTTTAACAACCATCAAATTGCCCAATCTAACTTCTTTTGTACTTCCGGAAACATTTAGAATATCCTTTAGATATGTTACAGAGAAAACAGGCTATTTTCCCAAAGTAGTATTAATTCAGAACACAAATTCAGTACAGTCACATTTTTTAACTGATTCATATTTTTGTCAAGAAAACATTAGGTCTATGCTTTAATAAATGACAATCTATTTCTAAAATTAGATTTTCTTTAGGAATCCTTCACTAGAATATGTATAATGTTTCTTGGCTTCCTTCAGCCTATTGATGTGAACTGAAGTTTGGAGAAACTTTCTGATTTGCTCTTAGTTCTTCCTAGTCAAGTTATATACTCCAGGCAAGGTAAAGCACTCAAAGAAAGGCTCATATATAATCAGCAAGCATCAGAATTGATGTTGTTCATCTGAAAATTGAACTGTCTGTACTGAAAAAACAGCTTAAAAAAAGAGAATTCATTTGTACACCCACAAACTGCAGTTGTGGGAGTCAGCTAGTTAATCCTTAGGAAACATAGCTCATCTGAGTGGTTATCCCATTTTAATTTTTTCATAAAAAGATAAATCAATGCTTTATTTTGCAGCCTTAATGCAAATTTAAACTACAATGAGATACCACTTCACATGCACTAAGATGGCTATAATCAAAAAGATAGACAATAACAAGTATCGTTGGTAATATGGAGAACCTTGAGAGAATGTAAAACGTTGCTTATGAGAAGATAAAATAGTACAGACACTTTGGAAAACAGTTTGATGGTTTCTTAAAAATTTAAACATAAATTTACCATATCACTCAGCACTTTCACCCATGGAGATGTTTAACCCTAGGGAAATGAAACATGTCTATACAAAAACTAGTACACAAATATTCATAGCAGTATTATTCACAATAGCCAAAAAGTAGAAACATTTCAAATATCCATCAACTAGTAAATGGATAAACAAGATGTGGAACATCCTTCTAATGGAATGCTATTCAGTAATAAAAAGGGAATAAACTACTGATACATGTTACAACATGAACACAAGGGACTACATATTGTATTATTCCATTTCTATGAAATGGAAATTTTTTCCTCTAGAAAGGTAAATGCCCAGACATTATTCTGGGAGATAGGAACAGGAAATGTTTAGTAACTTAGCTTCAGTTGGACATCTTCCTGTGTTCAAAAAAAAAAAAAAAGGAAACTCTTTCCTTCTTTAGGGCTTCACCTATGTTGTTCTCTATACCAGGAAAGCTAGAAAGTTCTTCCTCTTTTTACCTGGCTAATATATGCCAATACTCAGGTATCAGCTTAAATGTTGTATCTTCAGAGGAACTGTATCCTTACCTCACAATTTAATCAAGCCTCATTGTGACACTATCTTCTAGCACCCCTTGCTGTCTTTTCATAGTATTTATCATAACTGTAAATCATTCATTTATTCAACAAGTGCTTATTGAGCCAGACACTATTCTAGTGTCGGCTACAGAAGAAAACGAAGCATGGAGCACATTCTAGTGGGGAAAGACAGATAATGAACAAATAAGCAAATATGTAATACATGAAGAGATAAGTGGTAGGGAGTACAGTAGAACATGGTGAGAGAGAGGTTGGGGGAGGGATGTCATTACCTATATAGTATCTTCAGGAAAGTTCTATAATAAGATGACATTTGAGCAGAATGAATGAAGTTGAGTTTGAGTCTTGAATGAAGAATATACACACCCTTCAATGGTAGTACTTTCTTGGTTTCCTCTTTTTCTTGATAAATCCCAGTCCTGTAAATCAGTATTCTTCAATTTTTGAATGATTTGATGTTGTATCTGATAATTCTTCAAAATAAGAGATACAGAAAATGTAAATAGGGGCTTCCCTGGTGGCGCAGTGGTTTAGAGTCCGCCTGCCGATGCAGGGGACACGGGTTCGTGCCCCAGTCCGGGAGGATCCCACATGCCACAGAGCGGCTGGGCCCGTGAGCCATGGCCGCTGAGCCTGCGCGTCCGGAGCCTGTGCTCCGCAACGGGAGAGGCCACAGCAGTGAGAGGCCCGCGTGCTGCAAAAAAAAAAAAAAGAAAATGCAAATAATTTAATCTCCTACCAATTAACATTTGTGAATTTGTATTACATAGCATCTTACTACTCCAACCACTTTGGCAAGTTAAAAAATAGCATTTTCTCCAAAATGGCAGAATCATTTTACGTTGTTACCAAAGTCTATCCCACATCTGAAAAAAGAAAACAGTGGTAATTTATTTTGTAGAGATGGCAAGGAGTAAGAAAAGAGCCTGATTTACTAAAACTAGAAAAATAAACTTTTAGACATAGTGAAATTGAGACTTTCTTAAACATCATACAAAAACACGATTCTGACTACTCCCTTTCCCTTCCTCCCAGATTCTTATCAATCTACTCGTTTTGATGTTCATCTTTTATATCTGTAGAGAGGCATATGTTACCTATCAAGAGTTATTTTTTATTGGTAAGGACATTCTTGCATATCTTCAGAGATAGAATATCACTTTTATAACCTCTCCCTCCCTTACCCTCAGAATTTGGATAAATTTCTGAAGTAGACAAGAAAAGCTGGTTGGTAGAAATGATTGTGAATCAGAAATCTGGTCTCTTTTGTCCTAGAAACTCCTTTCTTTTCTTTTCACTTTTAATTTGTAAAATCCTCAGTAATGTTTTGTCATTCAGGTGTTTTCTGAAACAAATATATCTAGGGAAAGAGGTTGAAAATGGAGAATGCTGTTCTTTTCATTATTTAATATGCAGAAGGTTGAGACTAAAGATCAGTGGGGAAATTAAGCAGAAGAAACTTGTTAACAAAAAGAAAACAAATTTATGGAAGATATAAGCAATCATATGGCATTTTATCATTTATGCATCCTCATTTTTGGAATTTACTAATTATAATAGATTTTGTAAATCCATTGGATTAATGAGATCGTAAAAAACAAATGATACAAGGAGTTGCCTTCTGAGCACAATCATAAGAATATCCTTGAGAGCTTTTTAAGTACAGTATATGGATTCCCAAGCCTCACCCCAGATCAAAAGAATCAGGACAAGCCCAGTGTTGTTATTTAATAAACCAACACCAAGCCATAGATTCGCACCTTTGAACCACTGTTCTAAACCATTCAGTTTGTAGCTAATAATAGGAGATGGTACATTATATTTTTTGCCAATGAGATTGGTTTTAATGCATCCAAGTTATTGTTGTCTCCTTCAATGGAGTCAGTTTTCAAGACATACAATGGACTAAGCCTTGTGACCTTATAAAATTGCCCAATTTTGTTTTTATTTTTGCCTTACTGAAAAGTTTAGCCAAGCTTGATACCCCACATAGTTCACCAGATATGATTTCAATACTGACAGAAATATAATCCAGCCTCTAAGGATTGAGTGACAACATTTAGATTATTCAAAAGATTGCATGGCGGGCTATGAAAATCGTATTGGGGGTGTATGGTAGGCTGTGAAAATCCAAGTGTTAAAGCAGTGTCTGCATCGTCGATGGAAAACACTTATACATTCTGCTTTGTTTTTTAAAAATCAGCCACACTATTTTAAGTCTCATCTCCTCAACTGAATTATGATACCTTGAATGCAGAAACCATGTGTCTCACACTTCTTTGTAATCTCAGTGCTTGCACAGTACCTTACTCAGAATAGTCACTCCTAGCACTTGATGATAATATTTCCCCACTAACGATGTCTCTGCACAGAACTAATGAGCCTTTTCCTGTTACATTTTGTGATGAACAACACAGACTTGTTAGGGCAGTCATGTTTGTGATGCTGCCAGTAGTTCTAAAGTGATCCAACACACCCGTAACATTGGTCTTATTACTAACAGATTGTGAGCCAATAGGAAAGCATCAAATACTATTCTAGAAATCTTGATTACCCCTCATTTTCTCTTCATTTTTGAAATTACAGATCTTGCTTTCAAGCTTTCAGTGTTTTTATTCAGAAGAATATTTTCCCTAGCAAAAGTCAAGGGTAACTGTTTAGCAGCTTCAAGTCCATCTTTCACATGTATTCAGTGTTCACATTTGGAAGCAGGCAGGATTCTCATAGCATGCAAAACTACAAGGGGAAGAAAGGAATAGAAGTCATACAAACAGGAAATGAGAGTTTTTTCCCTAAAAATTAAATTTCTCCATCTGTTAGTATACTGGATGTAGTAAAATCCTAGCTATAATTTAAGGAAATCTGTATTAATTTAAAAATTTTGAAATCATTTATTTTGGATGGATAGAGATATATCATAAATTAATATACCAAATTATTTTGGATTTCTTTCAAAAGAATAAAAAAGCCGTAAAGTTGAGAAGGTCAACCAACTGTACATTTCAAAATGTTTTATTCTTTCTCTGGACTTATTAATTTAGCCTTTAATTAGCATAGCCATTTAATTAATCTATAATTTAATGTATTTAAAGTAAAAAAGATATTTTACAGAACTTCCTTTCATGTATTGAAATGCCTATTGAGATATTTGGGGAAAAAAATTTTATATTGGATTTGAAAGTTCTCTGAATTAGAAATGTTTATTTTTCTAATTTTTATATTATAGTCTCTTATAATTATAGGCAAATTATAAACAACATAGCCTGTTTATCAGTAATTGACATTTGGGCATAACTGCAGTGTACGGAAACCATTTTCAGTTTGTGCATTTTACGTGAATTTGTTTATGAACTATTTTACCCTGGAAGGTGACAATCACAAAAACTATAAATGCATACGTATTGTTTTGTTTTGGTTTTGTTTTTGTTTCTTGACAAACATTACCTTAATTTCACTTCCACAAAATAAAATTTTAGAAACTCTCTTTGATTGTATTTAAAATCTGTGACTAAGTGCAGAGCCTTATTATGCCTTTAAACATGGTTTAATTCATTATTATGAAGTGACTATCCAGGGGTCTTTTAATCTGCATAATCCAGAGCATATTATCACAGGTATGTTTAAGTCGGAATTCTGTGAATCTCTGGGGAAATGGACTACAGACCCTTGAAACTGCTAATTTAAATCTAATTCAACAGAATTAAGATTTTCAAAGAAAAATTTAGAAGGAAGGAGAGTTCTGAGCCCTTAGAAATACCCTGCAGAAACAGAAAACCTCCTTGCTATTTGAGGAAGGAGGTGTTTGAGCTCTTTCTCGTAGGGTGGTTTGTGGACTGCTAGAAAGCAGTGTCATATTGTCCTCTGACTCAGCCCCAGAGATAGTTTTCACAATTTCCTTCATCATCATAGATTGCTCTTTCTTGACATATATCTAAATCATGTTAGGTATTAGGTAAAGCTGCTTTATTCTTTCCTACCAACTCCCTAATCCTCATCAGGCTAGAATAGGTGATCCTGCTGTATGCAATCCTGGTATACCTGTACTGCTCCATTCACATAGCAAAACACTAAGACAAATCATAGGCACTTATTCAAAACTTGCTCACTGAATAAATAAACTTTAATGATTTTGTAGTCCAGTCCTCCCATCTCACACATTGGGAAATTGAGTCGCAAATGGTTAAGTTATTTGCACAAATCACGCAAGAGAACAGAACTAAATCACACGGTTGGGAAAAGTCTGTGAGTTTGGAACTCAGGTTGGTCAACAGCATTGAAGGTTTTTTGTTTTTGTTTTTTCCTTACCCATATCAGCTGCACTGAAGTTGACAGTCCCTAAAAGAGATAGGGCAAAGCAGCTCACAGCACTACTATGTCATGAACTAAAGAAATACAGGAATCAAGCAAAAGTAATAAGAAAAAAAAACCCTATTGATATTATTTTAAATGTGAATCTGTATACAAATGTTGAAAGCTTCTTGAAAGTATGGACATGTCCTGTTTTTCTTTCTATACTCCCTTCCATTTCGTAATTGGATCAACGCCCCGATTTTTATCATTTTAATAATAGTAACAATAATAATAATAATGTTTGTTCCGCTAGGATGTGAGCCACAAGAGAGCAGAGACCATGCCTGTGTTTTGGCTTTGGTATGCCCAGCACCCAGCACAGGGCAATTAGTATAATAATTAAAGATGATGACTCCCCAAGGAATTCCAAAAACTCAAAGAGTAAAGAGTTCATTTAAAAAAAGTGACATTGGATCTTATCAGTCTAGAAGGTCAGCTTAATGAAGTCCTTTAGTGTTTTTATTTCCTATTTATTGTCTAAATAAGCTTGTATTTGTCCTCTGTTTTATTTAATAAATTAATAAAGAATTAATGCATTCTTTTTCAATAGTGAATTAACAAATTACTGTGTTAAAATTCACACTGATGAAGAGAAAGCTGTCACTCAGTAGAAGGAAAAACAAATAGATCAATATAGTTGCAGAGGATCTTATCCAAAAAAATAATTTAAACAAAAGATTGAAAACTATAAAATCATATCTGCATATTTTCATGTGATTAGTAAGTCTACTAATCTTTGTTCTACCTGTGTAACATAAACCTTAATCCAGCAAATATTATTCTTTAATTCAATTTTATGTTACTTTTATAATCAAATCCATGAAGTTATAAAGACATTGAGTTTTCAACTTCTAGTTTTCCGTTTAATTATTCTTATCCAGCATTGAGAAGCAGCAGTTCTCCTAAAACAGCTCTTGGATTTTTCAACAGATGGAAGTTTATCTTATATCAAAACAAAGCTTCTGTTTCAGTGTAGTCCTGCCTAAAGGCAGGAGAATGGACTAGAAGACTTCTTAAAGTCCCCTCCATATCCCTATATTTTATTTTTGAATTTCACTGCTTTTTAGTGAGCTAAAATAGATGGAGCCTACAGTGCCCATAAAGGAAGATAGAAATTACATACTTTGCTCATCAACTATCATGCTTTGTTAAGTCATTTTCACCTTTATTATTGAAAAGTCAGGCCTTAGGAATATAATAAACAAATGTAATACTTTAAATAAACTTACTGTTTCTCAGTCCTTTAGAAAAAAGTTCTTATTTCTTCACTTTACGGTTAGACTGTTCCTACATTATTTTTATTGTAATTGTATTGCCAAATCAGGTGTGAGATTAGATGTTGGATGTTACGTGTAATCTGCACAGAAATCAAATTATTTAACCTCTAAGCCCACAATACCCCCTCCTGCTGGTTTGCTGTTAAATATTCAGTATTTTCTTGTCATGAATACAAATGGAGGACAAATTAGAATCTACAGACAGCTGACCTGAGCTTCAGATTAGAGACTGGGGGGGTTTGTGCTGTTTTAAATGTTTTAATTATCATAGTCCCAGTAGCCAGTTGAAGGACACACATAAAATCATTTTTTTAACAAAAGAAAAAGCTTCATCTTTCTTTTTCTTCTTAATATGAATGTTTGAGTGTGATTACATTTGCACTTCCATTGGAACTATGCTAATTTGCTGCATTAAATTAGTTCTATTAGCAGTAATAATTTTTTAAATCACTAAACATTTACAGTAGTATTTTCAGTTGGCATGTGTTTTCCTTGTAGCTAAGATGATATATACTCCTCATTTTATTTCAGACAATAGATGTGTGTTTACTTTTAAAGCCTAATTTAGACAACAGGTCTAGCAGTTCACATTCAATGTGGTGAAAATATATAGAAATAATGGACCAATTTAGACGTGATAACATGTATTTGCACCAGTAAAGCATAGAGAACCCAAGTAAAATGAGCTAGAAAGATCATTCTTGGAATTTAAAATATTTAATGTTTCATAGTTTGAGATTTATTTTTGAGTATTGCTGTTTAATTGAAAACATTTACAATTTAGAGTTGAAAAGTTATGAAGTAAGTAGAATGTTGTATTGCCTGATGAAATAAAATTTTTATGGGCGTTTACATAGCAAAGAAATATACTTTTAATCTTTAAAAAGAAATTTAAGGTTTTTTTTATTTTAAAAGTAACTTTACATTACTATTTATTCCCAAGAATATATTATTCTGATGTCTACAGTCTTGAATTTGCATTTTTTGTTTCTCGTATATGTTTGTGTAATGTTGCTTTGATTAGTTACGGCTGACTAGGAAGCAGTGAAACATTTTTATATACTCTTGGGAAATAAATTTGGCAGAAAATCAGCATGAGTAGATTTAATTATCACTCTGAGACCTTTTCCTTTTCTAGCTTAGTGATCCTGAAACTCCATGTGTCTCAGTGAAATCTGTGTGGACACTAAGCTTCGCTTCCCAATTTGTTCCTCCACGCAATGATAAGCCAGGCAATTACTGGTTTATTGATTTTTCATCATGGTAAATTTAAAGTTGATTTTTTCCTGAAAAGGCAGGGGTGATTAAGTGTTTCCCCTCGGTTTAGTATAAGAGAGCTATGTGGCAGAATCTAATATCCTGAGGTCAACCTCTGCAGGCAGATAATACGGTGTCTTGGCCACGTGTTAAAGAGAGAAATCAGGGCTACAAATGTGATAGGATATATGTGGAGACAGTTTAATTTGCTCCATTTATATGAACAAGTCATGTGGCACATGCTTGGAAAACATCATTTTGAATGGGCTTAGAAGTGAGGCCCACGTGGGCAGAAAGAATGAGTGAGTACAAACAAGAATGATGTTATTGGCTATTAAGGGAATTCCACTATCATTTTTAAATGAAAATAAGTAAACCATTGGTATATAAGATGTTCACAATATAGAGTGAATCCACATATACCATTATGAAGATTTTCTGGTCTGTAAAATGTAAAAATAAATAGCCTGTCATGTAAGAGAATCATGATTAAGCTATGCATACTAGTTTAAACAATACATAGTACATTCTAATCTCTTCAGGCAGTTCTCTAGCAGCAGCATATTTTTGTGCTTTTCAATGGTAGAAATTTTTTAATCAAATACTAAATGCTTGATTCTAAAATAATTTACAAAATTCTTTAACAATATTTGGGAAAATATCAGTTCATAGAAGTTATTAATTACTAGTTGTAAATAGGAGTATAGATAAATAAATAGACATTATTGTGGGAAGTTTTAAATCTGAGAATGGCAAGAAAGCTCGTCAGTAACTGGATTGAATATTTACCATAATTCTTATGTAGAGTGGAAGTGTTCTAGTTTTAGCTTTTCTAGTTATAGCAAGCAAATATATTCACTAGAATATAAAATAGAAGATGCAGTTCTCTATGTGATATTATTTCTTAATCTAGTATTTGAAAGCTAAATATTTTACCAAAATGTTGAACAAGTTTAACCCAGTCCTAAATCTACAGAGCCCATTTTTCAACTAGTTTTATTATTTTGCAGTATGATTCCTCAATATTTATTTGTTACCAATCCATGCTATTATACATATACTTTATCAATATGATTCACAAAGATTCTAATTGTGTTCCCCTGATAACCTAAGAATGAAGACTGTTGGCTGCTTCATGTATCTTGTTTACTAAAAAGTCCACTTGGTTGTGTATCAATCATTACCTGAAGTTAATTGTAGATTTTACTTTTGGCAAATAACTGAAGTAATTCCTCATCTTTAATATTCAAATGCTTTTATTTCTAAAAATGGTGAACATTTAAATCCCTTTGAAACAATGGTGTTAAAGGCAAATATTTTATTATGTACATTAAGCCAAGCTTAGTTCTGATTCTAGTATATCTTTTAAAATCTTCCACAAAGGATATAATATAAATATATTAAGATCATGAATAGCATTTGTTCTCTCACTAAGCACCAACGCAACATATGACACCAGAGCTCTGCTTCTGATTGTGTCTTTTCCTGTGGATTAAAACTCACATGGCTAGAAATAGATTGCACTTTCCAATCAGGAACCCCTTTTCCACTTACTTCATTAGTGTATGAACTCTGAAGTTTTGTGGGTTTTGTTTTTTCTCTCATCTGACAGTAACTATCTGGCTACTTTTTGAAATTGGTGAATCTACCACCTCAAAGTTACATTTAGAAAGATTTGTGAATTAATTTTAGTCATGTGGTAGATTTACACGAGCTTATCATTTTCCAATACAGGTTGACTCTTGTAAATTAGATGGACATGATTTTCACTAATCTGAATTTTTTTTTTTTTTTTTTTTTTTTTTTTTTTTGCGGTACACGGGCCTCTCACTGTTGTGGCCTCTCCCGCTGCGGAGCACAGGCTCCGGACGCGCAGGCCCAGCGGCCATGGCTCACGGGCCCAGCCGCTCCGTGGCATGTGGGATCCTCCTGGACCGGGGCGCGAACCCACGTCCCCTGCATCGGCAGGCGGACTCCCAACTGCTGCGCCATCAGGGAAGCCCTAACCTGAAGATTTTATTTAAAGACAGTTTCCTATAAAACAATAAAAATTACAAGAAAAAATTTTAACTTAAATTAAAAAAACGTTTTCTACCTGGGTTGGTGTGAAGTCCACATGTGTGTAAAATATCCATACACTACTTAAATGAACTTAAGACATAATCTTAAAAGCTTATTTTTAAGCATCAGAGAAAAAATTAATTTTTCTTTCATCAAATGAAAACTTGACTGTTTGTCAGCCATACTGATTGTTATTTCTTCAGATATTAAGCAGTGCTGTACCACATCCTCATCCCTTCCCCAGAACCATTACAAATATTTTTGGACTAAGAAAATGGAAATATATTAACTTTCTTTAAATGTCATTCTCTCTGCTAGCCTTCAAGTAAACGTTAGTTGATTTTCTAATGACTAATTGATAAGTCACATTCTCAGGTTCCTTTACCTGACTTCGTGTTGACTTAGCAGCAGTGACCTCTTAACAGTAAGTGGTTGTTTAAACGGAGAGGTCAGTATGGAAACTGGTGCCTTTTTGTTTCATTTATATTCTTCCATTAGCAAAACCCCAAATCTGTTTCAAGAACCATGTTTAATGGAAGGGCTCTAAAGATAAATAAGGCAAGATTCTTCCTCTAAAAAAGTTTGCATGTGCATAAATAAGTATAAAACAAAGTAGAAATAAGCTTCAGTAAAGAAATAACAGGTAGACTGCCTATGAGAAGTGGGGAGATTACTTGCAGCTGAGAGAACTGGGGAATGCCTAGAGGAGATTGCTTACATTTTTCAAATCTGTCAGTATGAAGAAACCTGGAGTAAACATGCAGGTGGTGGGGGAGGTGAGAGAACAGTTTTTGAGTTTACACCAAGTGCTTTTACCAGTGCTGGTACCTGAACATAGGTTACCTGGTTTCAGCCCCACAAAAACCCTATGAATTATGTATTTTCATTTTATAAATAAGGAAACATGACAATTTAAGTGACTTATTCAAGGTCATACAACTAGTAAGTAGCAACTAGCTGGAATTTGAAAATTCATATCCTCACTTTATATTCAGAGCTCTTTTTACTGTTACAGCCAACCAGCCTACCTAGCAATTGGACCTTGATCTTGACTTCCACAGCAACATGCTCTAAACAGTACCAGTGCTTCCCAAGCCAGGCATACACCAGATTCACCTGAGGGTAGTTTTTAAAATATTTAGATTCCAAACACTTTATATTTTTCTGAATTTTGAGGAAGTCAACCCAAGAGCCTATATATTTTCTTAAAGTTTCTCAAGTGATTCTGATTTTTAACCAGCACTGCTGCACAGACAAGCATTTGGAAACAACAGCTCTATGCAGTTGAACTAACTAGGTACAATCATGATTTACCACATACAAGGATAGATATATAGTCATGTGTTCATACTTAATCATATTTCTTTTTATTATTTATTTATTTTTGGCTGCGTTGGGTCTTCGTTGCTGTGCATGAGCTTTCTTTAGTTGTGGCGAGTGGGGGCTACTCTTTGTTGCGGTGAGTGGGCTTCTCATTGCAGTGGCTTCTCTTTTGCGGAGCACAGGCTTTAGGCGCGCAGGCTTCAGTAGTTGTGGCACGTGGTCTCAGTAGTTGTGGCTCACGGGCTCTAGAGCTCAGGCTCAGTGGTTGTGGTGCACGGGCTTAGTTGCTCCGTGGCATGAGGGATCTTCCCAGGCCAGGGCTCGAACCCATGTCCCTTGCATTGGCAGGCAGATTCTTAACCACTGCACCACCAGGGAAGCCCTTAATCATATTTCTTTTTAACTGGTCACTGATTATTTAAATATTCAATGGTACAATTTTGAAAGTGCCAAATTTTCCAAGTTTTTAAAAATTTCCAACAAAACTTGCCGAATGAGTGTCAGTAATTAGGAAGAAAACTCTAGAGACAATAAAGGAGCACCCTCTTAAGAAAGGCTGCCTCACAAATACCCCTGATGGCAAAGAGAATATTATTGTAAGCAAAAATGTAGACACCTACAACCCTAAGTTGAAAGATTCAGAAAAGTTGTATTTTGAATGTGGAAAACTTTTAGGAATACCCTAGCCAATTTGTTTCTCTTCCTTTGTCTTTTTATGTATGTGCAAAAGTGATATGTAATTTTTAAAAATCTGTTTTCAGTCTAAAATAGCTCTTTTAATAAGTGGAAATAAAAACTTCTAAATTATAAGAAAGCATAGTGGAAAGCATAGTTGGACAGCTTTTTCATTCTTACTGATGTGTAAGAGAATTGTGTACTGTAATCAATGACATCTTAGATTGGATGAAATATGAAATTAGTACCTGTATCACATTTTATTGTACTTTCATCATTTAATTTCTCTGTTGTGACCTGCCGTGGTCAGCTCAGCAGTACTTTGTGATGATGACTGACAAGAGGATATTTTTCAACCTGTGCTGAGCATATTGGAAATTTTCGACATTAAAGAGGAGGTGCTTAAATATGAGATGTTAGAGTATATTAAGATGTTATTAGAAACTTTAGTAACTCTAGCAAAGTGTCTGTTATAGAAATAAAATTCCCTGATAATTTTTAAAATAAAATTAATTTTCTTTTTGACAGGTGAAAGAGGCCATTCCCACATTAACCACTACTGCTAAATGAGTAGTTTTTTTCTAACTAAGTTAAGCCAGGAGATGAGTCTCTTTGTTTAACACTTCTTAAAGTAAAAGTTAACATCCTACCTTTATCTAATTGCTATCAAAGACATTAGCCTATTTGGCTCTAGCCTGATTCAATTGCATGAGGTCATGCTGCCTAGCTGTAATAACTTAAAGTGCTTCACTTGGTGATAAGAAAATATATTAAAATGCTCTCAGGTTCATTAGTCATTGCCTAAGGTCATGCTTTATGGTCAGTCCATTTACTAAAGTTAGTTGTAATAGCACTGACCCAAACTTACATTTTTAAGTCTTTTGATACAAGAAACATATTAAATTTTAAGAAATGATGTTTGTATTTTAATCCACTTAAAGAAAAGTTATTTATTTTCATTTTTACCACTTGTAGAGGAGCTGGAAATATATTTAATGATATCTTGTCACTAAAGTATACTTAAAACCTTTAACAACAATAACAACAAAACACTGCTATAAAAATGAGAGACTTTGATTTAATTTCATTTTTACTATGATTTGAAGTCCTTCTCTATACTTTCATAAATAACCAAATGAGAGCAGGTCCCTCCAAGTCCACCCTTTGTGTCCCTCATGAGCATGTGTTGCTTCATTAGGCTGGCTCAACCACCTGGTGTAGAATCTTTGGTCTCAGGAGACTCTCTCAACATCTGGCATTAGCCGTGATCTTTGTATATGTATGCTTAATCTTTTTATTGACATTTTATAAGAAAAAATAATGTGGGACAAATTAGGAAGATGTATAGAACAATATAAAGTAAAGCTATAGTGGATCTAATATGCCATAGTATATTTATAGTATATATATAGGAAAAACAAACCAGTAAATAGAAGATCAGTATGTAAAGTTAATTTATTTTAGAACTTAGCATGATATATGTGATATAAAAGATATTTATTTTATGTGGGATATTGTTTGTTGAGTTATTAATCTAGGGTCAAACTCCATTCACCCTTAAAAGAAGTTATATATTTCAATCTACTATTAAACTATTGTAGTTTTTTAGTATCATTTTTAATAGATTTAAAAAATTAAGATGATTTCATGGTGAAACAGGAAGAGACTGGCATCTTATTAACTTTCTGAAAGATAATGTAGTTTCTGAACTAGGGAATATTGAGATAATGTATGAAAGTGAGTGTTTTCTTATCACAGAAAAACCAAAGAACATTGTCCATTACGCCCTGAAAAAAAAATAAAAGGACTTAACCAGTTACAATGAAAACGAAAGTGCTATGGCTTGATTTTAATAGAAAACCTATTTCTTTAGTACCTTAAAAAATTTTAATAAATATAACAACAGAGAACAACAAATGCTCTATGTTATCACTTATATGTGGAATCTAAAAAATAAACAAACAAATGCATATAACAAAACAGAAAAGGACTCACAAATATAGAGAGCAAACTAGTGGTTACCAGTGGGAAGAGGGAAGGTCAAAGGGGTGAGATAGGGGTATGAGATTAAGAAACACAAACTGCTATGTATAAAATAAATAAGCAACAAGATTATAGTGTACAGCACAGGAAAATATAGCCATTATTTTATAATAACTTTAAATGGAGTTTAATCTGTAAAGATGTTGTACACCTGAAGCTAATACAATATTATAAATCAACTATATACTTCAATAAAAAACATTTTTTAAATAATAAAAAAACTGAAATTATTTTTAGTATATTTTAAAAATTATGCTATGTATTTAAAATGAGGCAAAACAGGCACCTTGTGCAGAAAATAAAAGCAGCTTGTAGTGATGTGAAGTGTTCTTTTGTTTGTGTATTTATAGATATAGTCATCCTTTGTAATAGTATTTAATATTTTTATTAGAAGCAAATGAAGAATGAATTATCAAATAAGGTATAGTTGTCATTTGTAACTATTTAATTTAGGTAAAGTAGACATTAGACTCCAAAATGTATATAGTTCCTTATGGTATGGGACAATGTTGAGATCACACGTAATAGATCTGTAGGTGAATGGAGAGAAATTTCTGCCTGGAGCCCAAGAGATGGAGACTGACTCTGATCTTAATCTGCTGACCTGTTGAGTGATCTTGATTAGTGGTCATATTATACATGTACTGCTAAGATTGTGAAGATTGTGCAGCTGTTAAACGCATTGCATTTTTAACTTAATGGGACAAAGATTAACAGCAGCATTGAGCACTAATTTAATATAACAGATTCACTAAGTGTAATTTTAGCAGCTGAAGACAAACCTCTCTAATAATTGGGGTGGGGGGATTGGAGACATCATTTATTATTCTGATACTTAAGTGAGGTCAGTACATTAAATTATATGAAACTTTTGTTTTTCAATTATTATCTTTTGCTGCCCTATTTTGAGGTCAACTGAAACTGGTAATTTTATCATGGTTTTCTCAGTAATGTGATTTATATAATAGATATCTCATTTCCTGTTGTCCACTAGGAGATGGACCAGAAGAAAGAACTCTAAAAGAAATAAAATAATAGCTATAACAGCACTTTTACTGAAAACTTCTTTGCCCATTAAAGACTTTTTTTTTTAATTTGGTAAATTTAAAATTGAGAAGTGTTCTTAGTGGAGGTACGTAATTAAGTAGATGTATAATACCCTATTTGTGGGGTAACTTAAACTGGCTTTCACAGCCACGTAATTCAGTTAATTTCAGAATTATCCAGGATTATTGGAATGCCAAGCTTTTTCTTTTGGGTTTTGTTTTCTTTGCTCTTTAGATCCCAAATGAGGAACATTAAGGATTTCAATATAATTGACATTGTTAAAATTGTATGTTTTTAACTGATTAGCAACTGAAATGGGACTTTAACTTAAAAGTTTGGGGCTTCCCTGGTGGCGCAGTGGTTGAGAGTTCGCCTGCCGATGCAGGGGACGCAGGTTCGTGCCCCGGTTCGGGAAGATCCCACATGCCGCGGAGCGGCTGGGCCCGTGAGCCATGGCCGCTGGGCTTGCGCGTCTGGAGCCTGTGCTCCGCGACAGGAGAGGCCACAACAGTGAGAGGCCCGCGTACCGCAAAAAAAAAAAAAAGTTTAGATTGATTTGGTTAACCCCTTTGAGTATATAACAGTTTACTGTTATTAGACAATACTGTCATCTTTCATTGTCAAACTATATGCCAAAATAATGAAAGTGAAGGTAACTCAGTGTAATTTTCATGTATGATCACAGAACATACCAACAGTGAAAACCTTTAGTGCTTTTGACACCTGGTGGTATGGGTTGGAACATTCTGAATAGAATGTTCTTACGATCTTTATCCAGGAGTTTTGCCTTCTTTGTAGAATACAAAAATAAGCGTGCTATTTTGATGTGTTGAAGAGAATTTTTCATATCTCAGTAATATTTGTTTATGAATTCTTTTCCAAAACTTCTCAGTTGTGTTTATTTAATATAAGCCTTTCCTAGTAGTGATAACTTAAGACAGTTTTTGAAGTTATAATGTATTTTCAGTCAAATAGTACTCTCATTCTGAAATTGGACAATTTTGAACAAATCTAGCCAAAGCTACTCTTGGGCGGTTTTCATTACCAAATGCTCTCTAGATAGCTGCAGATGGTATAGGAAATTGATCTGTGTTCTGCTCCAGGACATACTCCAGAAGCAGGCTGTGGGGAAGGAGCGGGGAGAGTGTTCGCTTGTTATTTCCCCTTCCTTTTTTTCCTATAAATAAACTGCCAGTAAATTCTCATTAAATGACTTCCTATTCTCAGATACTTTTCCAGTTAACATTTTATTTCTTCTTCCAAGTGCCATTTTGTTTCATCTCTTTACCATTAGAAATAAGTCACAAAATGATAGCGCTGGGAGAAATCTTAAAGATATCTAGTTCATCTGTCTCATTGCTGTCTTACTTTATAACTAAGAATTCATTTTTCCCCATCTCCTTAACCCCCCACCCCAACTCAACAGAAATGTGCAGTGGCAAAGGGGAAAAAGCAAAACTAGGTCAAGGGGCGGAAGGTGTTTCAGAGAATATGGTTTAGAGAAAGAGGCTCTAAATGTCACCTTCCTTGAAAGACTGGCCATTTCTAACAGGAAAACTCATTCTGGAGGGACAAGCCTTACTGCAGCAACAGACAGAAAGAAGCAGTCTAGTATTTTATGTTAATTTACTCTGCTTAGTGGTTCCTGACCTGACTCTGGGGTTTTACAACAGTGTACACCTTCATTTATCTTCAACAGAGTTGGGGAATTCTGGGAAGCAGATTGAAGTAACATAAGACTTGTTAAATCCCTTTTAACAAATGCTACACGAAGCCCTAATCATCACCTACTGAGCCAAAGCAGTAGGTCATTGTTCACAACTAAGCAATTGCTGAGTGAGTACCTTGCATTGTAGGTGCCAATAAACTTTCATTCTCCCAACCCAGGAGGAGAAGCCTTTGAAGCAGTTTTAGTCAAGTCCTGTATTCATGTTTTGAGGTTTGGACTTCTGTTTTCTGATGGGGCTGGAGGGTGGTGGTGAAAAGGGAAAGAGAAGTCTGGGCAGAGAATATAGGAAATATCTTTTGTCCCATACCTCATTTTAAAGAGATGCTCCATACATGGGTCAAACTAGAGAAAATTGATTTTTTTGATCTAACTAGTGAAGTCATCAAGAAAGATTTTAGACTGAAATGAAAATCATACCTGAGGTGGCAAAAATAAAGGGGAGGGGGGGCTTGTTTAAAAGGTTTAGCAATGGAACTCTTGAAATTATTTTATTATTTCAATATTATCATATTCTCCCTTATCTTGAATGCAGTTAGGGAAAAATTAAAATATTTTGTATTCTCAGGGCTTACTCAGCAAACAGGGGAGCAAGATGGCCCAATCAGGGCAAATAAACCTACAATGTGCCAAGCACTGTGCCTTATCTGTGTTCTCTCATTTAGTTCTATGTTCACAAGAATCTGCTAAGGGAGATAACAATTTACAGATAAGGAAACTGAGTCTTAGAAAGGTTGAATAATTTTCCTATAGTCACGGTACTAATATGTGAAGAACCAGGATTCAGACTCAGTGTATATATCCCAAACCCTTGATTTTTTTATATGTTGTCTCAGGACCCATTAAAAAAAAAAAAAAAAGAATGAACTTGTCTCTAAGCAACAACAGTTAACAAAGTAGAATATTTCTCTTGTCACAAAACCCACGAGTCATTAAATCAACAGAACACCTTCCTAGGTACAAACAGACATTTCTAAGATCCTTCCCCTCAAAAAGCTTCCAGCTTTGAAATTTAATTCTGTGGGTGCCTTTAAAGGTATATACATAATCTTTATCACATTATGTGTATTTTCTTCATATAAAGGAGTATCTCCAGTGTGAATTATTCATGCAACATTTGGTTCCTGATTATGCACACACTGCCCTCAGTCACTCAGAAGCTCAGGTAATGGAAATGTGTTTTAATGACAGCTTAAATCAGAGGTCAGCACACTACAGCCAACCTGCCAAATCCAGCCCACCACCTGGTTTTGTAAATAAAGTACAGTAGGAACAAAAGCCATACTCATTGTTTACATATTGTCTGTGACCGCTTTGTCCTACAACAACAGAATCTAGTAGTTGTGACAGGGATATATGGCCTGCAAAGCCTAGCATATTGGAGTTTAGGCCTTTGTAGAAAATGTTTGCTGACCCCTGACTTGAATCAACAGCATGAGAAAGTAATTTTAATACCAAAATATAATTACAAATATGCTTATACACACACATATATACTATCTCCACACATATATATGTTATAAAGACAAAGTATACAGAAAAGAAAAATTATCTGGGAATTAGTTTTTTTGTGGTATCTATGCCCCTAATTCACCCCTTACCTAACTTCTTTGTCCTGGATATTAAATATTAGTATCATATTCCTCATAATATGTATCTAGAGGTACAGTTGGGACTTAAACTTTGTTTCCTGAGTAGTTATTCTTCCTTTGAATAAGAACTTAGGTTTGATTTTTAAGTATTTGTCATACTTTTGCGTACTTGAGAAAGGTTTCTATTTGAATACATCAGTGGTTCTCGAACTTTAGTGTGCCTCGAAATCACCTGGAAATTTATAGCACCATCCCCAGAGTTTCTGATTCAGTAGTTCTGATATGGGCACTGATTACTGCATTTCTAAAATATTTCCAGGTGAAACTGATGCTTTGGCCTTGGCGACCACACTTTGAAAACCACTGGAATAAACCTTGAAGATGGTTATAGGGTAACAGGAACCCATGAAAACATTCAGTGAGATAGCCTGAGTCTTCAGAAAATTTACCACCCTTTGCCAGAGAGGGTCTACGGCCTTAAGAGGATTTGTTAAGTAGGAATGAAAAAGCAGAATACAAAATAGAATATATACTGTAAAATTAGTAATGGTATAGTCAACAAATGTAAGGTGATATGCAGTGAAAAAGTTGTGTTAAGAGTGGAAGGATGAAAGCTTCTTTGCCATTTTATTCTGCTACACTTGCTTTCTGGCCTTTCTACTTACTGACTGAGTGACTGGCCATATTATTTAATCACACTGACTTCAGTTCTTCATGTAAAAATGAAGAAAACAATGCCTATCTCACAGGAATTTTGAAAGGACTAACTATATGAAAGCAGTTAGTAAAGTTTATCCAAGTGTTAGCTGGAGGCTATGGAACTTCAAAATCTTGATCCTGGAATGAAATAGAGACTATATTTATTAGGAAATGATCCCATCTTTAGGATAAAAGAAACCTTTAAAATTTGTTAGAGGAAAAAGTTACCAACACTGACTTCACTGTTATTAAGTGTATTAGATTCATTTGTTAGGTATTTCATTTAAATTCTGAGATTTGGCCTTCAAATTTCCATTAATTTGAACTGTTTAGATTTTTGAGGTTTTCATTTGTCAAAATTGTTAGCTCTTGGGTATTACTAACATAAATATTGATATGTAGCTTTGGCCTGTTAGCTATCAATGGAAATCAGTAAACATAATAGCTGTTCATTACATAGTTGATGCATTTGCAGGACTATGTTGAGTACTGTCAGTGAGTAATCAATTCAGTCAAAATCTATTACCAGATCACTGCCAGAAGTTTCTTGTAATATACTGTTTTATTTATGACTTTATATAGCTACCACAGCATTTTTTTATGTTGCAGTCTTTTGTCTTGTGGGATTCATACTGCTTATAATTTGTGGTCTTTCCACCCAATTGGAAACACCTCCCACCTAGGGGGTATTGTTCCTGGACCCTCTCAGTATAAACAGGACTCCAGCTCTCGGATCAGCTTGCACCCTAGGATTAATTTCATCTGGTCCATTCACTCAGCCAGCTTACGTTGACTGAATCCCTCCTATGTTCTAAGTACTGTGTGGGGACATATATCTGGGCTCTTTTGTACTATATCAGGTAGTGGGGGAGAAAATGTATAAAGCAATAATATAAGGAGAATAAAATAAATGCCATGTTGGGGGTTCAAAGAAATAATTAACGTTCATCAGTAGGGATTTGGTAAGGCTTCATAGGGAGTGGCATTTGAGCCAAATTTTGCAAAAGTAAAATTCACTTTGCGAAGACTAGGTGATAGACCTTCAAGACTGAGGGAAGAACTTGAAAAGAAGTATTGCATGCTATAGAAGCTTGTAGGAATCAGACTTTTATAGGTCAAGGAAGGATTTCTGGAGAAGGTAAATTCCAAGCTGAGAGTTAAAGAACAAATAAGATGAAAGGGGGAAAGGATAGAGGTGTTCCAGGTAGAGGACACAGCGTTTGCAAAACCTAGAAACAAGAAAACATGGTTTCTCAAATAGTTGAGAACAGAATGAAACTTAGCATGGCCAAAACAAAGTGATGCATGTAGGGAAATGGTGTGCTCCAGGTATGGAGGCCTTATCATGCAGAGATTTACAAAGAAAAACCCTCCAGAAATTTGTTAGGGCAAGAGGTTTACCTACAGAGCATTTTTTTTTAAGGTGATACTACGAATGTCTGTTGTTCTAAAGCAGACATTTTATGGTCTTGAAAGTCCATAAAAGAGTAATGTTGCTTGTTGAAAGTAGATGTCCTTTTTTGTGTATAAAATAAAATGTGACACTTCTTGCTTTGTAGCAGGATTAGGATTGTTCTCTATCTAGGAAAAAAGTTGTGGGCGGAGGGAGATTTCAAGAATGCTGAGTTTCTAAATCTTAACCAAAAACTTGTGATAAGAATTCTTATAATATCTCAGTTTTTAATCCAGGACATTAAGGATTGGTTTTTTGTTTGTTTGTTTTTTAATACAAGTCTTTCAGTGAGGAGTATTAAATTGGTTTGGACTTTATGTCTGAGATGTTTCGCCAACTTTAAAACTCTGATAACCGGGCTTCCCTGGTGGCGCAGTGGTTGAGAGTCCGCCTGCCGATGCAGGGGGCGCGGGTTTGTGCCCTGGTCCGGGAGGATCCAGCATGCCGCGGAGCGGCTGGGCCTGTGAGCCATGGCCGCTGGGCCTGCGCGTCCGTAGCCTGTGCTCCGCGGCGGGAGAGGCCACAGCGGTGGGAGGCCCGCGTACCGCAAAAACAAAAACAAAAACAAAACCAAAACCCTGATAACCAAGCTATACATGACCCAACCATCTGACACCCTGTCATAAGGTCAAAAATCTTTCCTTTCTCTCCCCATCCTATTTATTTTCCTTCTCCTCTCTTTCTCATCTTTTTCTTTTTATTTCTCCTTCCTGTTTTTCCATGCCTTTTTTGTTTCTCTTTGTCACATTTGCCCCCTCACCCTCTCTCTTTCTGTATGTGTTTCTCTCCACCCCTCACTTTTCTTCCTCAGCTCTCTACAACATATAGCTAAAGTCTGTGTTATATTTGTTATACTGAATAAATGTCATTTTGTTTCCCTCTTCTTTTAAAATACATATAAATGGGATATTTTACATTTCTCTTCAAATATGTTCTGTTTTCATATATGTAAATATATATGATTTGCTTACTTATATATTGTATTTTTTTTCCCACTATGGATCAGTGACATTTAACTGAAAAAGATTAATCTTTCCTCATTGACTATACACAACAGGCCAGAAGGAAGCTGTTAGGGGTCATCTTCAGTTGCTACCAGTGTCTGCAGCTGCTTGTAGCACAGGTTTGGTTAGAATATTTCCCTGGGGTCCCTATGACATAAAAGATATGAAATTAATCTGGGAAGGCTTCATGGAGGAAGCCTTCCCAGATTAATTCCATTCTCGATGGAATTCTTTGAAGCACAAATTTTTTTCATTTTGATGAAGCACAGTTTATCTACTTTATTTTATGTTGCTTATGCTTTTGGTGTCATGGTCTAAAACGACTTTGCCTACCCCAAGGTCTCAAAGGTTTACTACTATATTTTCTTCTAAGACTTTTATAGTTTTAGGTCTAACATTCTCTGTGATCCATTTGGAGTTCATTTTTGTGTACGGTGTGAGGAAAGGGTTCAACTTTCTTCTTTTGCATGTGGGTATCCAGTTGTCCCAGCCCCATTTGTTAATCTATTCACTTTTAAACTATTTTTTTTAAGGATGAAATACATTCAGAAGTATTTATAGCATATATGAAAGTACAAAAATAACAATAATACAGACACCTGCACTCATCTCCCAACTTGAGATGCAAACAATGAAAACCCCTTCTGCAGTGTTCTCAAATCTTACCTGTCCTGAATTCTGTGCTTGTTATTCTCTTGCTTCTCTGTATGGTTTCACCACATATTGTGTATTCCCAATAATGTAACATTTAGTTTCAGATGCTTTTTAACGTTTTATAAATGAAAAAACAGTGTATGATTTTTTTATGACTTGCTTTCTTTTTCTATTCAACATTATGATATACATCCATAGTAATGCCTATAGTTGTGGTTTATTCATTTCACGGTTGTAAACTATTCTATTTTCTGAATATATCAAAATTTATTCATTCTCCTCTTGATGGACACTCGGGTTGTTTCATATTTTTTGCTATTACAAACATTGATGATGTAAACACTGTAGCACCCCTCTCCTGGTGCACATATTGCAGAAATTTCTCTAGGGTATATATGCCTAGGAATAGAATTGCTTAGATATAAGGAAGACATGTCTTCCACTCTACCAGAGAGTGCCAAATTGTTTGCAAAGTGGTTGGTGCCAGTCTTTACTCACACAAGTATTTCATAACATTTCTGGTTGCTTCACATCCTGGCCATACTTGATATTTCCAATCTTTCTCATTGTTGCCAATGTGTGGTTTTATTGTCACAATGTGGTTACTATAAAATGGCATCTGATCTTGGTGTGAATGAGCATTTCCAAGATTACTAATGGAGTTGAGTATTATCTTCTCATGTGTTTATTGGTTTGGTGTTTCTTCATCTGTGACATGCTTATTCAAGCTTTTAATGCCTTTTTCTATTGGTTTTATCTTTTACTAATTCTTGGTCAATTAATCTATATTGCAGATATCTTCTCTCTCAATAGATCTTAATTTTTATATATTCGAACTTACCAGTCCTTTCTTTTATGTTTTGTATTTTTTTATGCCCTGTTTCAGAAATTCTTCCTTAATTCAAGTACATAAGCATATTCTCCTACATATTCTTCTAAAAATTTTATCTTTCATGGTTAAATCTTTAAGTCACCTGGAACTGATTTTTGTATATGGTGCACTATAGGGATCCTTTTTTTTTTCGTATAGGTAACTGTTTATCCCAATATCATTTATTCAGTACTCCTTTTTCCCTACTAAACTGCAATGCCAGCTCCTTCATCAACCAGGTTTCCCAATATGTGTAGACTATTTCTGTCCTCTCTGTCCTATTGTATTGGTCAATTTTATTTATCCCTGTACTAATAGAGCATGTATTAGTTAGTTACTAGCTTTATAATAAGTCTTGACATCTGATAAGACGTCACCAACCTCATTTTTCTTCTATGTGAATATTTTGGTTATTTTTAATCTTTGCTTTTCTGAATAAATTTGAGAATTTTTTGAGATTCACTAAATAGAAGAGTAAATAGACTGACCAATTGATATCCTGGGATTTTTACTGAAATTACATTGACTCTGTAGATTGATTTGGTAAGAAATGATATCTTTATGATATTGTGTCTTCTTATCCTTTAACATGGTATAGCTCTTCATACTTACGTAGGTCTTCTTTAGTGTCTGTTAATAAACTTTTACAATTTTCTTACTAACGAACTAGCACATAATTTGTTGGATTTATTTGTAGATGAGTTACATTTTTATGCTATTAAAATATTATTTTTTAATTATATTGTCTTCTCATGGCTGATATATACAAATGCAGTTGACTTAAATATTGATTTGGTACCTAACTAATAAATTATCTGTAGATACTTTTGGGGTTTCTATATAGACAATAATATTATCTAATAATAGTGACTTTTTTGTTTCTTCCTTTCCATTTGTTATATCATGTGATTCTTTTTAAAATCTTACTGCACTGACTAGGACCACCAATACCTAATTAGAAGTGGTGATAGCTAGCTAGCATCATTATCCTGTTTGTGGGCATAAAAATATTCTTTTTACAAATACCATATGCTAATGCATATATATGGAATCTAAAAAAATAGTACTTATGAACCTAGTGGCGGGCAGGAATAAAGACGCAGACATAGAGAACAGACTTGAGGACACAGCAGGGGAAGGAGAAACTGGGACGAAGTGAGAGAGTAGCATTGCCATGTATACACTACCAAATGTAAAATGGATGGCTAGCGGGAAGCTGCTGCATAGCAAAGGGAGATCAGCTTGATGCTTTGTGAAGATCTAGAGGGGTAGGATAGGGAAGGTGGGAGGGAGGCTCAAGAGGGCGGGGTATGGGGATATATGTATATGTATAGCTGATTCACTTTGTTGTACAGCAGAAACTAACACAACACTGTAAAGCAATTATACTCCAATAAAGATATAAAAAAGATTTTTTTAATAAAAATAAATTAATTAAAATTTTTAAAATATATATTCTTTTTAAACATTATACCATTAAGTGTATTTGCCTTACCTTTTCCATTTTGGTTTAGTTTGTGGGACAGGGGTACATTCTCTTTTTAGGTCAGAGATGTTTCCTTCCTTTCCTAGTTCGTTTTTAATCTCAAATAAATGTTGCACTTTGTCAAAGAATTTAGGTTTTTAGTTTATTTTTTCTCCTTTAATCAGACGATGTTATGAATTACATTAACATATCTTCTAAAGTTGAACCAAATCTACGGTCCTAGGACTCATCCAACATGATTTTGATGTATTATCTTTTTTTAACATTCCTTGATTTAATCTGTTCATATATTAAATTATACATATACATGTATATATATTTGTGTACAAATAGATGTGTGTGTATTTTCCCTCTTACCCTTTTTGCATCTGCATTCATGACCTGCTTCTACAGCTTCTCCATTTTTGTACTATTCTTGACTGTTTTTGATAGCACGTTTGTACTAGCCTATAAAATGAGTTAGGGAGTCAGTTTGTATAACATCAGAATTATCTTTTCCTTGAAGTTTTGGTAGAATTTTTATAACCTTCTGAACCTAGTGTTTATAAAAAAATTTTTCACAAATGATTCGATTTCTCTATGAGTAGAGGACTTACTAAGACTATAAACTTCTTTTTGGTCTTTGTGGATTCCTTACTTCATGTGATCTCAGCCATACCTTTAATTTAATTTTTTTAACAATATTTTATCTAGCATTATTTGTTCTTGTGTTCAGCACAGGTATCATTTAGAGAATATTATCCTCCATATTCTAGGAAACAGAAATCTTCATTTAAATGTCACTCCTCTTCAGTGTGACTTACCACATCACTCCATTAAAACTGCTTTTTTCAAAATCACCAATAATACTGTCTAATTTGCCAAATCTAGTGGAATTTTTCTTATCACATTCAACCTTGCAGCAGCATTCAATGCAACTCACCACACTTCTTCTTGAAACATCCCTTTTTTCACTTAAAATACGGCATGATACTTACCTGATTTTGCTGCCAGCCCTAGCCAGCCCTTCCTTCTACCCAGTCTGCAAGTGTTTGTATTCACTAGAACTCAGTTCTTTTCTATCTCTTTTCTCCTTGAGTGAATTTATCATTTTCCACTGGAGTAAATGCCTTGTATATGCTTATTACTTCAAAGTTTATATCTTCAGCCCAGACTTTCTCTTTTGAACTCCAGACTTAGAGACTTTCTTTTTAAAACCTACAAGCATCTCAAAGTCATCATCTTTAAAACTGAACTCTTAATTCCACGCCCAAGTCTTCTTTGTCTTAGTAAATAGCACTACTGTTTATCTAGTTACTTGATCCAGAAACTTGAAAATCAGCTTGACTCTTCTCTTTGCCTCACTCTGTACAAAATCAGTGTCTATTCTTCATTTAAAATATGTCCCCATCTTATGTCACCCCTGATCTGCGTAGTCATCATCTCTTGCCTAGATCCCTGTAATAGCCTCACAATTAACTGGTTTCTCTACACTCTCTTGATGTGCTAGAGAATGACCATTGGCTACTTTAGACTGAGTGCTATGGGAAAGCCTCCTTGAGCTGGCATTTAAACTAAATCTGAACAAAAAGCAACTTGCCATGAAAAGATCATTCTAGGTGGAGGGAACAGCTTCTCTAAAGATCCTAAGGGGGAAGCAAGTTTAGAATGCTTAAGAATGCCAGTGTGGCTAGGACAAGCGTTAGAGATTTGGTTGAAGAGTTTAGCAGGGGGCTTCCCTGGTGGCGCAGTGGTTGAGAGTCCGCCTGCCGATGCAGGGAACACGGGTTCGTGCCCCGATCCGTGAAGATCCCACATGCCGCGGAGCAGCTGGGCCCGTGAGCCGTGGCCGCTGAGCCTGCGCGTCCTGAGCCTGTGCTCTGCAACAGGAGAGGCCACAACAGTGAGAGGCCCACGTACAAAAAAAAAAAAAAGAGAGAGCTTAGCAGGATCCAGATTACGTAGGATTTTGTCACTAAGAGAATGGAGTTTGAATTGTATTCTAAAAGAGACAGGAGCTAATGGAAAGGGATAGTTTAAATTTAGGGGGTAAGAGAGAAAAATCAAGGTCTGGAGTTTGGTAATGATGTTAGGACCTAAAAATTTGAAGGTCATAAGCATATAGATGGTATTTAGAGCTATGGGTCACCTAGAGAGAGAAAAAAAGATAGAGAAGAAAAATGGGCCCAGTCTGAGCACTGGGGCACCCTAACATTTAGAGGGGCCTGTATAGGAAAATGAGGAATTGTGACCAGTGGGGAGAAAGAAAACCTTGAGTGTAAAGTGTCATGGAACCCAAATAAAAAAGTTTCAAGAATAAGGGAGTTGTCACCTCTGTTGAGTAATGGGTCAGAAAAGAAATAGAAATAGAATTCTGCTCCTATAAAGGTCATCACTTAGTAGTTTCCAGGACAATGAAAAGCTAGCTTTTATGGGGCTTCCCTGGTGGCACAGTGGATGCAGGGGACACGGGTTCGTGCCCCAGTCCGGGAAGATCCCACATGCTGCGGAGCGGCTGGGCCCATGAGCCATGGGCGCTGGGCCTGCGCGTCCGGAGCCTGTGCTTCACAACGGGAGAGGCCACAACAGTGAGAGACCCGCGTACCGCAAAGGAAAAAAAAAAAAAAAAAGCTAGCTTTTAAGTACTCTGTAGAAATTCTTGAGAGCAATAAATATCTACCATTTTACAAAGAGAGAGAGGGAGTCTTCAAGGAGCCTCCCTCCCCAATAAAGGAATGCCACATTCTTTAGCAATAGTAACCTGTGTTCAGCTCATCATTCAACAAATACCTGCTAGAGTCTTTGTGAATGCTTAGTATGACCCCAACACTTTTCTTGTTAGACTTTCAAACATCATTCACGCTCTTTGGCACATTGCTACTTTATAGCAAAATTTCAGTATGGTTGATAACCTTTTGGACCAGATCCGATTCTCTTAGAGCTTAAAGCTTTGCAGTATCTCTGACTGGACAGTCACAGAGAAATAAATATATTCTCCCTCGCAGTCAGCATATGAAGGAACAAGTAAACTTGTTTTACAAGGAACCTTCCAGTCAGTCATCACTTCTGAACAAAGACTTTTTGCAGTGAGTAATTATCATTTAAGGTAGTAACTGGCTTTACAAATGTGTTTATTACTAAACAAGATTTTTAGAAAGACAGCAGGGAGACATTGAAATTTATCTTTTAAATCCATTTTCTGCCTATTTCAGTAAAATGGCTTTCTGACGTGTTAGACAGTAATTGCTTCCGGGTACTTGTTTTACTGTCTGGCTAATCATTGTCTCATTGCTTCTGGATTATTGACCTCCTATATCCATCTGGCTGCCAGGATCAAGCCCTGAGTCAGCCTGTAAAAACTCTTCTTGAAATGTTTTAAATTAATTGTGGATTTGCAGTGGTTTCATTTTCAAAGGTTTATTTTTAGTGCTGATATTATGATATCCATTTTGTGATTATTAAGTGAATTCAAGCAGGCCTGGAAGTGTTTATGTGTGTATGTATTTGTGTGTATATATAAAATTTATATTTTATTTTTATTTATTTATTTTTAACATCTCTATTGGAGTATAATTGCTTTATAATGGTGTGTTAGTTTCTGCTTTGTAACAAAGTGAATCAGCTATATATATACATGTATCCCCCTATCTCCTCCCTCTTGCATCTCCCTCCCACCCTCCCTATCCCACCCCTCTAGGTGGTCACAAAGCACCGAACTGATCTCCCTGTGCTATGTGGCTGCTTCCCACTAGCTATCTGTTTTACGTTTGGTAGTGTATATATGTCCATGCCACTCTCTCACTTCGTCCCAGCTTACCCTTCCCCCTCCCGGTGTCCTCAAGTCCATTCTGTACATCTGCATCTTTATTCCTGTCCTGCCCCTAGGTTTTTCAGAACCATTTTTTCTTTTTATTTTTAGATTCTACATATATGTGTTAGCATACGGTATTTGTTTTTCTCTTTCTGACTTAACTTCACTCTGTATGACAGACTCTAGGTCCATCCACCTCACTACAAATAACTCAATTTCGTTTCTTTTTATGGCTGAGTAATATTCCATTGTATATATGTGCCACATCTTCTTTATCCATTCATCTGTCGATGGACACTTAGGTTGCTTCCATGCCCTGGCTATTGTAAATAGAGCTGCAATGAACATTGTGGTACATGACTGTTTTTGAATTATGGTTTTCTCAGGGTATATGCCCAATAGTGGGATTGCTGGGTCGTATGGTAGTTCTATTTTTAGTTTTTTTAAGGAACCTCCATACTGCTCTCCATAGTGGCTGTATCAATTTACATTCCCACCAACAGCGCAAGAGGGTCCCCTTTTCTCCACACCCTCTCCAGCATTTATTGTTTGTAGATTTTTTGATGATGGCCATTCTGACTGGTGTGAGGTGACACCTCATTGTAGTTTTGATTTGCATTTCTCTAATGATTAGTGATGTTGAGCATCCTTTCATGTGTTTGTTGGCAATCTGTATATCTTCTTTGGCGAAATGTCTATTTAGGTCTCTGCCCATTTTTGGATTGGGTTGTTTGTTTTTTTGATATTGAGCTGCATGTGTTGCTTGTATATTTTGGGGATTAATCTTTTGTCAGTTGCTTTGTTTGCAAATATTTTCTCCCGTTCATCCCAGTAAGTTTTATTTCATTAATCTTTATGCCACATATGCACCCTTTCTCTAGCTAGTGGGTGACCAGAACGTAACAACTTGCAAACAAAGGCAAAAGCATTACTGGGGTTATACAAAGAAGAGAGTTGCAGATTTTTTTTTTGGCTCCTCTGCACCTAGGAGTGAGCATAACCAATGCTTTTGGGGGACTATAGGAGGGTATATCTTTCCACTTTCTCTCGGATGGAGGACTGAGTGGATACGCTGTCTCTGGCTTCAGTATTCATTTATGGAAAATTTGTTTTATTTTACTGTCATCCTCTAATAAACTGATGCATTCACTTTGCAAAATAAAAGACTATGGAGTTATTATATGCACTTATAAACACACTTTTGGGTAAATGGTTCTTCTGATCTTCCATTACTCTTCATTTTCGTCTCATTAATTTTCAGGTTTCAACACAAGTTTTTTAAAATAAGGATTTAAACATAAAACAGTAACCCTAGATAAAGAACTAAGGGATTTTGACATTTTGTAGTTATTCTTCCTGTTTTTAGTAGTTTTTTGACCCTTACAAGTGTGTATATTAGTCACTATTAATATTCTTATTTTCTCTAATTTGTTATAAAAACATAACTTTACTACAATGATGCAGTACTTTTTAATCATGAGAAACTGTAAGAATATCTTTATATTAAATCCAAAATACAGTATGAATATGAGATCTTATTTTTATATTAACGTCTATATTTTGTAATGTATGTGGTAAGTGTGTGTATTTATTTAGGTACATTTTACATTTATATGTTCACACAGATTTTATATAGAGACATTAAAAAAACAACAGGCATAGCATTTGGGTGTTCATGGATGTTCGTTATATACATATATATATATGTATGTATGTATATATATGTGTATACACACACACACACATATATGTTATTGGGGATGCAAAGATATAAAAGATAGAAGAACCTAGTAATTGCCTTTAAGATCAGAGTACAAAGCATTAGTTTGGATTTTACAAGGCCAGCCAGCAACAAAAGAGCAGTAATTTATGAGCTCAGCGTAAAAGAATAGCATAATTGCATTAAAAATTAATGCTAATGAACACTAAAATGGGGAAGGTGGTTATGATGAAAGTTTGTATTCATCTTCTCTGGTTTGAATGATGGCTAGTGGCTTGATTAATGGCTTAATTTCTATCAATTAGCGGGGAAAAATCTCCTGTGAGACAAGGGTAAATTGAGCATTGAATTACATATCTTGCTTTTGTGTGCTAAGAAAAAAGAGCTACGTGTCTCTGATATTAGCCACAGTGACAAATGTGGTGTGCCCTGCGATGTCTGCATTAGCTCTCCTGACAGGCGAGTTGTGTGTGGTTATGGGGTGTTTGGAGATGGCTGGCAGACAGCATTCAATTCAAGTTCCTTAGAAACATACAACTTTTCCACCTACAGAATTTTAATTAAAGAGTCAATAAGAATTCTGGAATTAAAATGGATAACAGATAGCAACTTCAGAGTCTGTATTCTCTGTTAATCCAGTATACTTCAAATTACATTCCTTTCTTCTATCCTATTAAAATAAGAAAACTTCCAGTATCTTTAGCTTTGTTGGAATTATTACTTACCACTATTGAAAGTGGATTTGACTACCCATGTTTATTACATTTGAGAGAAGCATAAGGCAATAGTCTATGTAGTTCGTCTGCATAGTGGTTGTTTGTTTAGCCAAATTCTCAGAAACCATTCTAGTTTTTTGTAGCAACAATTGATGCACAATAAATAAGAACAGCTCTAAAGTAGTAATTTACCATTCAGGTTGTCTTCAGGCTTAAATGAAAGAATGATAGGTTTTCTAAAATCTTTATTTCTTTTATTCATTAATAAAGGTTTTCAGAATGTGACATATGTAATTCTTTAAAAATTTAATCGAGTATGAAAGATTCCAAAAATATACATCTGTAATCTAGCTCAAGATAACGCCAGAAAACCAAGACAATATATATGGCATCTCCTCCAGAAATAAAGCTACGTTGTATTTTACTGAATGTATAAGCATTAAAATGCAGAATAAGAACAATACCAAGAACATTTATTATTCTAGTAAATGGGTAAGAAGGAAGAAAAATACATGTTTCTTGGCAGGAGTGGGTAAAGAATTTATTTGACTAGGAAATAATGACTGGATCACAATTCAGGGATTGGATCCCATTTCTTCCACCAACTAGCCCAGTGACCTTGGCCAAGTTACTTAGCCTCAGTTTCTCATCTGTACAATGAAAATAATAATAGTACTATCTCTTATGGTTATGACAGTTAAAAGAGGTAATCCATGTGAAGTGCTTAGCACTCAGTGACATAAATGTAAGATTCCGTTACTGCCGTGATTACCGCTTCTGCTACCATAACAGCTCATCTGGCCTTTTTAACAACCATTTAAAAGAAAAATTAGCCTCTATGACCTTCCTCACTAGAAAGGCATCCCAGATATTGATGATCAAATATACGTCTGTTTTAAAACATGATTTCTACCACATGACTACCATTTTAGGGAGTGTGTGGTTGTAGACATCCATTAGGATTCTATATGGTCAGAAATTGAGGTTTATATACCAACTTTTTAGCCGACTTCCGTGTCTCAGTACAATTACTAAATCAGCCCTCTAGTCCTGTTACTAGTAATAGCTCTCAGTTACTAAGTGTTCTTAATGCTTCCTCAGCCCTGTGCTGAACACTAGTGTCATCTCCCAGATTTTCATGACTTGTTCCTTCACATGATTCTTCTTTCTGCTGAAATCACCACGTCAGGAGTTCTTTCCTGGTTACCCCATCTGAGATAGCCCCCCTTTCTCCTTTGTAGCCCTCTACCCTGCTCTATTTTCCTTGATATTATATTGTTTATTTACATGTTTATTATTCGCTTCTTCCATTGAAACATAAGCTCCATGAGGGAAGAAAGAAACTCTTGTCCCTAAACCCTGGTATGCAGAACAGTGCCTGAGTGTGCTCAAATATTTGGAAGTAGGAAAGGAGAAAGAAAGGGAAGGAATAAAGGAGGGAGGCAACCTCTCAACCATCCTACGATGTTTCACCTATTATCCCCATGCCACAGAGGAGAGAACTGAGACCACCACAACGCACTTGCCCAAGGTTACAAAGCTAGTAAGTAGAAAAGACTGTTCAATCCAGATAGTCTGAACCCAGAGCTGTTAAAACTAACCACTTAGAGACATTTAATTTCTTGAAGTTACAAAACCTTTTATAATTTGACATTTCTCCCCATAATGTTTTTTAATGGTTATTTTAATGCCCCTTAATTTTTAAGTTTTCAACAAATGTTTATTGACTGCTTACTAAATAATAGAGTATACTATACTAACTCCTGGAGTTGACACAGAAGGGTATGTCCCCTCTGCCCGGGGAAATGAAGCTTTTGCTCATGAAGAAATTAATATCAGTGGGAGTTAACATATGCTGAGAGCCAAATGAATTATAGAAGAGGCCCCTTTTCTCAGAGGTGGCAAGGGAAGTGACAGGGAGGATTCAGAAAAGGTAAGAGCATTCTAGGTGAGAGGAACTAAATGAGGTGGAATTTGTGTGGATTTTCAGTATGGATTTTGTTTTTCATAAAACCTAGTCTGATGCTCAATTCACTTGCACTTATTAAAATGTTTATCAGAAATTCTTCACTGGTTCAGTCACATTAAATTTATTCTTATTACTTAATTTGACATGGAAAGCAGTTTGTTATGAGTCTGTCTTGGACCCCATCCAAGGGGGGGTTGTTATTAGAGACACTCCAGGAGCCTCACTGACATATATAACTTGGTACTGTATCATAAGCTTCCAGAAGGCTGATAGACAAGCCACATTCTACTTAAGAAGTTTTCTCATCTTTCACGTTATTTGTGGATATCAGTTCTGGAAATTGGTGCCCAGGGATATGAGATTTATGAACAACCTTAAAATGTTACGGTTGGATGGCTTTCTAATATATGTTTTATATGTTTTAATGAAAGAAACTTATTTAAAATACACTGTTTTGAACTGTTTTGAAGGGAAAGCAGGGGCTATATTTCATTAAAATTTGTGTTCATGAGGAGTTGCTTTAACTTTAGAATTCCAAGTGAGCTTTATGGTATGTTTTATTTGTCTACAGATTTTATTGAACAGCCATCTCCATTTACTTATTTATTGAATAGCCAGTTTGTTATTGTTTGCTTTTTTTCTTTTGTTCTTGCAAAGCACTTGAAAGTGCTTTATTTTTCAAAGACTTTGTTTTCAGTGTCTATATTGTACCATAAAAGGAAATTTTGCAGATATTTCCATTCTTGACTAAAATTTGAATCCATTTAAACTGAAAATAAGATCTTCTCTTGTATTATTCATGTATTTGTAGCAGTAGTATTAGTATATAAATTTTTTTTCCCCTTGGGAGAGAAAAGTGGCATAAGTAACTCAATAACTATGAAGCCAACCAACCCAAACTCTTTGTAATATAAAATGCATTTTAACTTTGGGGAAATTCATAAATTATTAATATTCAAAAGTAGTCATTTGGAGATGAGATTTTAATGTGTAAGGTACCTTTCATGAAACTCATGTTGTCACTTAGCCCATTACATTTTGGGTAATAGTGCCATCTGCTGTTCTCTGCCTAGCATTGCTGCCAGTTTAGAGAGGTTGGCTTGTTGGTAATCCGCAAATGGTGTACATATTTAAATTTTGCCTTTTCAAATAAAAGGTTTATACTGAACCTTGTCATCTTTATCTACTAATCTTAAATTTGTGTACCTTTTGATAACACAGAAAATTCTGTAAATGTGTCATGTGAAATTGTCAAATATAACTCAAAGTAGCAGGTGAACCTAATTTTTATAATATAACATCAACAGTAACTAATAAAATATTTGATTTTAATTTTTAATCACAAAAAGAACAAAATAATTGTCCATGTAGTGAGTTATTGACTTTTTTAGTCTGTAGTGACTTAGCTTTCTGACTCCATTATTTTCTCTTTTATTATGAAATATGAAATATTCTACGGACATCTTGCAAGCAACCTATGGAAGTCATTTTGTTAACCAATAATGTAAAAGCATCAAAAAGCATCAAGTGCAAATAGATATGTTTACTTCATGTTTACCATGTTAATGTTTAGAAATAATACTGTAATTTTTTTAAAAATTTATTTATTTATTTTTGGCTGCGCATGGGCTTTCCCTAGTTGCAGTGAGCGGGAGCCACTCTTCGTTGCAGTGCGTGGGCTTCTCATTGTGGTGCATGGGCTTCTCATTGTGGTGTCTTCCCCTTTTGCGGAGCATGGGCTCCAGGTGTGCGGGCTTCAGTAGTTGTGGCTCTCGAGCACAGGCTCATTAGTTGTGGTGCACGGGCTTAGTTGCTCCACGGCATGTGGGATCCTCCTAGACCAGGTCTCGAACCCGTGTCCCCTGCACTAGCAGGCGGATTCCTAACCACTGCACCACCAGGGAAGCCCCAGAAACATCCTGTAATTTTTATTCTCCCAGTAACTTTATCACTTGTTTTCATTTTTACCTCATGGCTGATGAATACAGGATACTTTGTATGCTAGGCATTCATGCCAAGCATATAAACAATAACTAGGGGACTTCCCTGTTGGCGCAGTGGTTAAGACTCTGCGCTCCCAATGCAGGGGGCCTGGTTTGATCCCTGGTCAGGGAACTAGATCCCACATGCATGCCGCAACTAAGAGTTCGCATACCACAACTGAGGAGCCCACATGCCGCAACTAAGGAGCCAGCAAGCCCCAACTAAGAAGTCTGCCTGCCACAAATAAGACCAGACGCAACCAAATAAATAAATAAATGTTTAAAATATATATATATATAAACAATAACTAGTTTTAATTCACATTCTTCCCAGTCTTAAAATTGGTACAGAATTTTTAAATGACAAATTGGCATGTTAAACTTAAGAGCCTGAATGTAAAACAGTTTACTATAGGGTCTTCCCTGGTGGTCCAGTGGTGGTTAAGACTCTGCGCTCCCAATGCAGAGGGCCTGGGTTCAATCCCTGGTCAGGGAACTAGATCCCGCATGACGCAACTAAGAGCCTGCCTGCCACAACTAAAAGATCCCGCATGCCACAATGAAGATCCTGAACGCGGCAATGAAGATCCTGCGTGCCACAACGAAGACCAGGCGCAGCCAAACAAACAAATAATAAATAAATATTTTTAAAAATAAAACAATTTACTATATATTATTGATGTGTTTTATTCTGCTTCCCAAAATGACAGGGTTATACTTAAGACATAGATTTGTGGACATTGATCTTAGAATTTTGAGTATGAAGCAGTTTAAAACATTTTTTATGCCTGTTTTCAGACAGCATGGAGCTGAGCTATTTATAAGGCTAAAAATGAAATCTCCCATGCATCTTTCAAATTTTAATTTATAATCTACAAGCAATAAATGCTGGAGAGGGTGTGGAGAAAAGGGAACCCTCTTGCACTGTTGGTGGGAATGTAAATTGATACAGCCACTCTGGAGAACAGTATGGAGGATCCTTAAAAAAGTAAAAATAGAACTACCATATGACCCAGCAATCCCACTACTGGGCATATACCCTGAGAAAACCATAATTCAAAAACAGTCATGTACCACAATGTTCACTGCAGCACTATTTACAATAGCCAGGACATGGAAGCAACCTAAGTGTCCATTGACAAATGAATGGATAAAGATGTGGCACATATATTCAATGAAATATTACTCAGCCATGAAAAGAAATGAAATTGAGTTATTTGTAGTGAGGTGGATGGACCTAGAGTCTATCATACAGAGCGAAGTAAGTCAGAAAGAGAAAAACAAATGCCGCATGCTAACATATATATATGGAATCTAAAAAAAAGAAAAATGGTTCTGATGAACCTAGGGGCAGGGCAGGAATAAAGACACAGACATAGAGAATGGACTTGAGGACACGGGGAGGGGGAAGGGTAAGCTGGGACGAAGTGAGAGAGTGGCATGGACATATATACACTACCAAACGTAAAACAGATAGCTAGTGGGAAGCAGCCACATAGCACAGGGAGATCAGTTCGGTGCTTTGTGACCACCTAGAGGGGTGGGATAGGTAGGGTGAGAGGGAGACGCAAGAGGGAGGGTATATGGGGATATATGTATACATATAGCTGATTCACTTTGTTATACAGCAGAAATTAACACAGCATTGTAAAGCAATTATACTCCAATAAAGATGTTAAAGAAATTTAATTTGCATATCACTCTCTTACTCTTTAATTTAAATATCACATTCTTTAATTTAAATATCACCAGTAAAATGGTTCCCACATTGAAAGGTAAAAGCTATGTTGGTTTATTTTCATATTGTAAGTCAAGCAGACAGGCTTTCCCCTATCTGCCCTGTCACTTTGTTAGTCCTGAAGTGATCTTTAAAGAAACACAAAGATAATGTTCTGTTTTTCCTCTAATCCTTCTCCTTCCTTCCTTTGCAGTTTCTCCAGTGCTATTTTGTTAAATATACTGGCCCTTTGGCCAGCTTCTGTGATAACACTTTTATTTGTATTAGGAGCTGGTTGTATGCCCATATTTAAAGCTACAAACACTGCAAGCTTTAGACATCAAGTACTGTTTGTGAGCTCACCTCTGACATTTAATACTAATGATGTGCTTTGTAAATCCAAATGAGGGAATATGTTAGAGAAAAAATCCGAGGGGTCAAACAGTTGATACATATGAGACATCATCCTGAAGTCAGAAATATTGTTTTTGGTTGGGAACTAATGATTGTGAAATAATTGTGAAACTAACACCTACACAAACAAATGTGTTTTCATGTTGACCAGTTAAAGTTGAATCACTTGGAATGGTATCCATTATGATTTTTCTCTGCTATATTAATGCCATTATACATGTAACTAGTAAAAATATTATCCTCTGTTACGGCACATGTTAATAAGTTAGCTGGGCAAAGAGTCTTCTCTCATTTCACATGCTCAGTTAGTACATTGCATAATTAAAAGGAGCTTTTATTCTAAAGCATGTGGAACTATTTGCTCTTCCATGACACTCTGACAGTGTTTGCTTTTTATATAGGAAAATATATTCTTCCAAAGATGTGAGTGTTGGCTGTGACAGCTCTTACTTCCAAACATTCCATGCAAGATTTCTCACCTGAGAAAAGACTGGTTACAGCTGTCAGGGACACATCTCAGAAGCACTGTCTTTCTCTTAAATAAACTGGAACTTGCATAAGACTGTATGCTTATAATTTGTGATTGGCCAGAAATTGAAGCAGAGATTTTTCATAAAATGTTAATTTTTATTGAATGTGTTAGACCAGATTTCATACTGTCTATATCATTTAACCTTTTCAACTTAGTATGTAAAAATTACTTTGATGCAAATAACTCTACCTTGCTAAACCAGTTATTACAGTTTTTTTTAAAATAAATTCAGTTACTATTCATACAGGCTAAAACCCCGGCATTTTTAGATGCCTTAGCTGAGCATTCAGTGGCTCCTAATTCAGGTGTGTGTTTGTTTCAGCTTAGACCAAGAGTTTAAACAGTAAGGTTGTGAACCATAATGTTGCATTTTTCTTGCCCAGCTAGCATGTGAAAAAAAATACAAAAGTATGAAATGATACATGCCTGTGGCTATTTATTAAAGCACTAACTGTAAAAACAAAGGACTTGAAACAACTCAAATGACCATCAACAGGGCATTGGTAGGAAAAAACTATCATAAAACCATAAAATAGGTTACTGTATAGCTGTAGCGTAAAATGAGGAAGTCTCTATACTGGAAAACATAGTGTTAAAAGTGAGAGAAGTAATATACATAGGAACGTATAGTATGATAATTTTGTGTAAGAAAGAAGAGAATATGTATACTTATATTTTCAGAAATAAGTAATGGAAGGATAAAAATCAAAACCTAATAAAAAATGGTTACCTATGGATTGGGGGAATGGGATAGGAAAGGAAACCTAGACTTCTCTGAATGATGTTGTTTTAATTTTGACTTTGAAAGCATGTAAGTGTTTTATGCAATTAAAAAACAAATATTAATTATGAAAACAGTAGAGCAAAACAAGTATTAAAAAAAAAAAACTGAAACAAATGAACCTAACTATATATCAAGTTGGTAGCATAATCACATGGAGAATCATTTCAAGTGACTTTAGAGTATAGTGTTTTGACAATTCATCAGTGGAATAAATCCTAAGATCAAAAAGAGCCATAAAGTAATTTTAAACTATTAATTCATCTTGTTAATAGTAATATTTGTCTTATTATTTTGAAACTAATATATATTCAACTCACATATTAGGAAAAATAACTAAGTACTTTTGATCACATCATTAAGGCCTAATATTCTTAGAATAAGAGAAAAGATATACAAATATAACTCACATTCGATTTTCTTTTCTAAATGTATGTATTTCCTACCCCACCCACTGAAAAAGCTGAGAAGCGGTGACAATCCAGTAACAACAAACACCCCTACTGCTCAGGTTACTGTCTTTAAGTATCATTCCCCACTAAAAGGAATCCAGGCCCTTTGGAGAAATGGCTGATTTCAAGTCTGAGACAGGAACTGTACAGGATGAACCTGGGACATCTTATCACACTTTAACAAAAGAGATCATATCAAAAGGATGCAGGGACCAACATGAAGAGGCTCCCACTACCCAAAGGTAGAATCAAAATATGAAAATGACTACGACGGACTGAAGTACATTACATATATAAATATTCATGAGCTCATAATGGTCATCTTTGGACCAAAATTGATAAATTAAGGGAAAAAATTAAATATTTATTCTGCCTTTTCCTCTAGACTATATTTCACAGTTACAAAGTAGTCGATGAAGGAAGTTCTTCGAATCACAGCTAATAAATGCAGGACAAATAATAGAATTAGAAAAAAATGACCATTTTGCAATGTCTAATAAAATAATGGAGCTAAGCAACAAACATTGTCTGCTAAAACCATGAAGTGAAAGGTTGGTGGAGAACTAGGGTCACGCTGACATCACCTTGGACACACTGATCAATCTTAACATCATTAGAAGTGGGAGAAGCACATCCTGATATGATGTAATAGGAATTACATAGCACCACCTGTGATGTATTCTTTACCAAAAGAAATTGAACCTGAATCTTATCCCTGTCTAGATCTAACTGCTGGTTTACACAAAATATGAAGGACAGAAGAACATGTTAAATGACACCATGAGAATAAAATCAGCAAAATCCAGAATGTAGAAAATTGTAAAGGCTAAATGATCCATTTTCTTCAATAAATAAATGACAATGAAAGGAAGGGATGGTGGACCATATGTGATTAAAAGGAATTTAAGATACTTGTCGACTAAGTGTAATGTGTGGACCTTGTTTGGATCCTCTTTCAGACAAACCAACTGTAAAAAAAGCACTTGGACAATCAGTGAAAATTAAACATGGATTATATAAGATGATATTAAGGAATTATTACTGATAACGTTGGGTTTAAAGATGGTATTGTAGTTATGTTGCTAGTTTGTTTTGTTTTTTTAAGCCCTTATCTGAGATGCCTAAAAAAATATTTAGGGGTAACATGGCATTATGTCTGGGATTTACTTTTAAATACTCCAGGTCCACCCCCCAAAATTGAAGTGGGCATGGATAGATTAAATAAGAATAGCAGATGGATTCATTGTGCTCTTATTCCTTTTTCCTTTTATGTATTTCCATAGTAAAATTGGAAAAAAAATGTAAAGTCCTCCTTCCAGATTAGCACAGATTAGCTTGGATCATTTTAGCAGTACCTTCTCAGCAATGTTTTAGGTTTTAGGTGAGAGTCTTAGTGGATAGGAATGTTATCTTTGTGGGTCTCCAGGGGGGGCAAAAAGTTTCTATTATAACTTAACCATAATGTCTTTTTTTTTTCCATCCAGTTAAATTTCATAAGTCATAAAATTACTTCATAGAAAGAACATTGCTTAGGTATAGTGTTGATAACAAGCTGACAAACCAGAATACACTGACATAATACCCTCTTTTTTAGACCAAGCCACCCTGGTAGAACAAGTAAAAAGAGTCAAAGAAATTGAAGCCATTGAAAGTGATTCTTTTGTTCAGCAAACATTCAGATCAAGTAAAGAAGTCAAAAAGGTAAGTTTTCATCCAGGCATTATGAATAAGCCTTTAGATTCCAACTAAAGGGATGCTTTATTAATGGATTTTACTTAAATGTAAGTGCTTCTTCTTCTAATAGATGAAGTAGGGTGAGAGTGTATCAGCATGTTATTGAGAGAGAGAATGAATCAGTGAGAATCAGTTCAAGTTTAACTTGTTAAAAAAAAACTGTGAAAATGTATCTGATGCCATTTTTATTTTAAAATTCACCAAGAAGGCAAAGTATAAGATGTCAACATACAGTTCTATAACAGTAATACACATTTCATGAACGTACACAGTTTTCTTTTCAAATGTATACATCTACTTTTTGAATTGACATTGCTAGAGAAAAGTTAGAAAAGAACTTTAACGATAAAATGATTACCCAAATAGTAACATATATTTACACTCTTTGCCCATATGGGTATCACTTATTCAACTCTAATAAAAGGAGCTTTGATTGGCATTTTATTTCTGTTGACTATTTCATGTATTCTTTCAATCATTGTCAGGGCTGCTTTTTGGAATTTGTGTTCCTTTAGTTGGAAAAAGCTGTCTACTGTGAAATACATGTATTCTTCAATATCGTACATCTAATGAAGACATGGTATAGCTATCACTTATTCAAAAATACTCTATATTTGTAGATATATTAATGATTGTATAGTATTCTGATGAATGTATCATAATTTTTTTTCTCTGATAGATATTTTAGTAGTTGTAAGTTTGGAGGTGTTGCATACATGTTTGTGAATATCCATTATTATCACCTTAGATAAAATTTTCAAAATGGAGTTGTTAAAGGTTAATATTGTTTATTTTCATACCTGTTCCCAAAGTCATTCACCCAAAATATTGTATCGATTCAAATTCCACCTCGAAATGCAGGGAGATGTCTGTCTCTCACACCCTGGTTAACACCAAGTCTTATCAGACTTTTTCATGTTTACTGACCTGATAGGTAAAAATTGACCTTTTGTTGTTCCATTAGCATTTCTTTTGTTATTAGTGAGATGGACACCTTTTCAATTACCATATGTATTTTAAAATAATTCATTATGGGGACATGAATTGAGCATGTGCAGGATGCCAGGATGCACTAGACAGCCTTGGTTAATCCATGGTCCTTGCCCTGTTATTTTGGTGATTTCATTTGAATATTTTGTAGTTTGCCACCACAACTCCTGAAAAAAAGGAGCTGTGAAATGGACATTCACAAATACAGTTGCCCATTTTATTAAATATCTTACTTGTACTTATTAAGAAGTCCTAAAAGAATTGTAATTTGTTTTGAAGTTTACTTGCATAGTATTTGTTTTCTGGAGTTCACCTTGACTTCCCAGTTCTCACTGCACACACTTAAGATAACCTAGCATTTTCTTTCTGTGGAAATATTTATTCCTCTATGTTAATACACTAGGTTTTCTTCTAAACAACTTTTTCCCATTTGGTATTAATTATTAATATAGTAAATTTATTTTTAATTCCATTCCTCTCCTCCAAGATACTAAGAGTTCTTCCAGTAACTAGTAAAATTGGCAGTGAGTAAGGAAATTGATCTAAAGCCTGCTTAATATAGCGGAAAGAGCATGGGCTTTGGACTCAAGGAGATCTGAGTTTGAATCTTAACTTTCACACTTCCTAACATGATTGATGATCTCGAGAAAACCTCTCAACCTCTTTCCAAGCCTCAGTTTCCAAATTCATAAAATAGAGCTAATAATTCCTACTTTTTAGAGTAACCGAGGGTTAAATATAATGATTATCAAATATGTAGCATGGTTCTTGATCCATAAAATGTTTGTTTTAAAATTATATGCTCTAGCATCTAAATTATTTGATATCTAAGTATATTCTATAAACTAAGTATGGTGCTTGAAAACTTCTACTACTATAGGCATTCAGACTGTCTGAAGTATAAACCTTACCCCATTTACATTTCTCTAATATGCCCCTTACTTTCCCTGAGTCTCCATGCTCACCAGTAAGACAGACCCCTTGCTGAGAAACACAGAAATTCTTTAGATATCTGGTTGCACCTTAAAAGATTTTTTAAATGTAATAATATCCATATATTTGAATTCCAAGGTTAGTCATTTTTTTACCTTGTTTATATTCTCTAGAAAAGTTTTAAAATATTATTTCTTATAGTTATTAATCTTAAGATAACTGATTAAATCCAAGAGAAAAACTCTTCTTCCCATATCTATAACAAAACCCTATATATAGTTAAATGGGCTTCCCTTGGGAGCAGTTTAAAGGAATTTCACCTACATCTCTCATCAAAGGGACCACCATTATTAATTATTTTAATAATTAGTTTTTGTTTGCTTTAGTTTTTAGTGCTGAGTTGGAATTTGCTCAGCTTCAATGTAGCTTTTCTTGTACTTCCAACTTAGATGCCACCATTAAGGATTGAGAGGTCTAGGATGGAACAGGAGGCTCTTCATTTTGTAAGCAACCTTCATAAATCTGTGTGAGGGAAACCCACCTTCTGTTTCAACTATCTTTCAAAAAGAGGTTCCCCTTAACAGTAATTCATAGAAAGAAATAAAATCAATCAAAATCAATCTGGAAAGCCTAGAACTAGCTCGTTCTTGGTTGGATAAGTATGACAGAGAAGCAGAAGCAGCCTAGAAATGTTAATCCAGCACTGTGAATTGAGCCCCTTAGAAATACATTTAGTTAAAATATTTTACCAACATTTTTGTTTCTTTCCTCTAAAATTCAAACCAAATTGCAATAAATCTTGCATTTAGCAATTAGGAAGCAGTGGTCAAAAGCATGAGATGTAGACTCAGATCTGGAACCACACTTTGATTCTGCCGTTTACTGGTCATATGTCCTTAAACTACATAATAATCTCATTAAACCTTGGCTCTCGTCCCTTAAAATGGGGATAATACCCGTAGCAGAGGTTTTTATAAGGATGAGCAAGATACTTTACATAAAACAGTTAACCAAGTGCCTGGCATATAGTAAGTGCTCAAGAAATGAAAGCTGTCACTACTCCTCCTCTTCCTGCTGCTGCCACCAAGGGCTGTATTTGTCTGTGGCTTCCTTCAGAGGGATTGTAGATACAAGGATTCCTGTTTTGGTTGGGCCAGAGACTGTTTTATGTAATTTTTTATGGTCTATAGACCCTAAAATGCTCCTTATTTGAGGCTTGGTGACCAAGCAAATTAAAAATTACTTTACACAGTAACTTTCTGGTTTCATGTATAGACATAAGCTTTGAACCAATTTGTTTCAACACAGCCATTTGGAAATGTTAAAGCAGTAAGCAAATGATGTAAAACAGTGTTGTATCATAGCCCCACTTTTGTATATATTTAATGTAAAATAACTAAAATAATGATGACTACCATTAATACTAGACATTTAACATTTATAATTTAACTAATATCCTAATAACCCTTAATTATAGCTGAGATTCAGCAAATTTCATAACCCATGGTCAAACTGCTAATAAATGATAGAAAGCAGCAGCCAAACCAAATTTGTCCAACTCCAGAACTAATCAATCTCTCATAATTGTGAACTCAATACATATTCCCTGTTGAAATATAAAGAATATGCTAAAAGGCCACAGAAGATGGCATTTACCTTGGTGAATGTACAGTAGTATAAGATATTAGCCATCCAACACTAGACTTACATTAGTCATCGCGTTTCAAAACGATCAGAAGAGCAGTGATGGGCCAACAAAGAATAAATTCGCACTGGACTGTAATATAAAACAGAGGGCCAATTTATTAGTTTAGAAAGTGGTATCCCTTTCCAGTTTCTAAAATGTCTGTGTCTACAGTATAAGGTAAGGATTCAGGATGCCCAAGAAGATGAATTATTTATCAGGAGATGACTTAGCAAAAGAGGTAAATTATCTAGAGGACCATTTCATCCAGGTCATGGGCAGATGTGATGGGCTATTCCTGATGCATAGCAAAGACTGACTCTCTTGAGGACTAAATTATGAACCAAGTTTCAACATCCTTCTCTCCTGGACAGTGCTACATGCATTGGTATAAAGTTTGTAATATCTCTGAAAAAGGCTTTTCTGTAACTAGTGACCCCTTCTGTTGGTAGATTCTTTAGCTGTGTTAATTCCACTAATTTAGCTAGGGAACTATTACCAGAAAAGTGGCTATTACCAATGACATGCTAGACAGTTTGTCTCCTGCAACACATATTGATTTAACTAGTTTAACTTTGTGCAATCGTATTTTTCTGGTGTGAGTAGAAAGATGATCTGATAGTTCCTGCTGTATCATCAACTTAAGGAACCAATCTTGTTTTCAGACTGCTCTCCCAAATAAGCTTATTACCACTTATTCAATCCAAAAATTGTTGTATTTGGCAGATATCCGCCTATGTTCAAAAAGAGGGTAAATAACTCTAAGCAGCATGGTCATTTGTTCTTTCATACTTTTAAGTACGTGTTAAAACAAGTTTTTCCAAACTGAACCACCAGGTGGCAGTGCTACTCAAAGCCAGATGTTTGATAGTGGCCATGCTAAGGGTTTTTTAATAGTCAAATTTTCTCTAACAGCTTTCCTCACTTAAATCAAGAAGCAATTGATGGTTTTCCTCACACGTTTTTTAAATTACCCATTATTAAATAGTAACTTCTACACTCTGATCCTAACCCCTGAGAACTTTACCTCTTGTGCATATAAGCACTTTTCAAAAAAAACTTTAATGTACTGTGTAGGTAAAAACAAAATGAGATTACTTGGTTTCTGTAATAGAATGTTATCTCTGCCACCTGCACATGTGCAATCCACATGTTTGGCAACTAGAATAACAGCACTTCACAATTTTTCGAGGTAGTTCCATATGGACAGCCAGTCTCCTAGCTGAACCCTATCAAAGCATGGCCTAGATATGCAGAATAGCATGCTCTTACATTCCCTGCATGGCAAGATAGAGTACCAAAAAATTATGTCCTGGACCTCACTGGGCTAACATACTTCCCACTTTCCCCTGTGCAGAATATTGGGCTTTACTGTTACGTGTCTTCAGTTTTATAAGGGGTCAGTGTAATATCACTTAGGGCTATGAGTCTTCTATGACCACTATGTTGGAGACATAGAAAAGTTTGGGATCTGGGGAAAAAAATATTGGCTCCAAAATATAAGAAGAAAACTGCCAAATCAAATTTACCAAATATTTCTTTAAACAGCTCTAGGTAACTTGTTACAATTTGTGATTATGTATATATTTTGGTATTTGTTAGAGATCTGTCATCCCATTAGCAAAATGTAATCTCCAGTTTGGACAGGGAACATATCTTCTTTTTTTTTTTAATTAATTAATTTTATTTTTAGTTGCATTGGGTCTTCGTTGCACACAGGCTTTCTCTAGTTGCGGCGAGCAAGGGCTACTCTTCGTTGCGGTGTGCAGGCTTCTCACTGTGGTGGCTTCTCTCGTTGCAGAGCATGGGCTCTAGGTACGTGGGCTTCAGTAGTTGTGGCACGCGGGTTCAGTAGTTGTGGCTCGCGAGCTTCAGAGCGCAGGCTCAGTATTTGTGGCCCACAGGCTTAGTTGTTCCGTGGCATGTGGGATCTTCCCCGACCAGGGCTCAAACCCGTGTCCTGGACAAGGAACATATCTTCTTATTCTCCCTCATGTACCCAGTGCTTAGCAATTAGTAGTGCTTAGTAAATACTGGTTAAATAGATGGATCTCCAACTCTGAGATAAATTACTCTAATAAAGGATCAACTAATTCATGCATATTTCATTTTCTAGATGTTTTCCCCAGTGACCTCTGTTTTGCACTTCATTCAGAGAAGTGGATGTTCAGAAGTAAAAAAGTCAAAAGAAAATGGAAATTGAAAAACTATATGTGTAGAACCAATAGGGGTAGAAAAAAAGGCTAAGTAGGAATTTAGATATGTGAAATGTATGTACTTTTGCAATAGTATAGACTCATAAGTACCAACTTCTTAAGAAAAATATGCTGATTGTAAGAAATAACATTTTCACAGTGTTTTTGTATTTGTTTGCTTACTTTAGGAATAGTTGTTTCTTATTCAATAACCTAGGGCCATTTTGTGGTTAGTATCATCTCAAAGGAGGCCAATTGAGCAGTTATTATTCAAAATCAGAAATATTATTAAAGCAACATTTTAATTGTATATTGTTATCCAATTAATAGCATGTGTTTCATGTTTCAGTCAGTGGAACCTAGTGAAGTGAAGCATGCAGCTGCAACATCAGGACCAGCATCAGTAGTGGCTGACCCACCGAGTAATGAAAAAGAAATAGACCCTAGCAGCATCCCCACTGCTATCAAGTACCAAGATGACAATTCTCTGGCCCATCCAAATGTAAGATCCTTAAACCTTAAGAATGTCAGTTTAAGTCTAGTTGACTGAAGTTAATTCAAACTGTTGTCCTTTTGGGCTGGTGACAAGAAGACCACTGGAGGAAATGGATCCATATGTTCCTATTTGCTAAAAATAGGCAGCTCACCCCCAGCCTTTAGAGCTGTTACATGTATTTCAAGTTGGTTTGGACCAACTCATGTTACCTGACTTCTAGGAGATTCTTTCTATGGGAAAGAAAAATGGGCAAAAAGAAGTTTTGTTTTATTTTTATTCTGGCACTAAAAGATCTAATTCTGGCTCTGCTCCAGTTGGCTCATGGACTGTGAGCATGTCATTAACACCACGTCGTGCTGTCTTCTGTGAATTAGTGTCATACCACTGTGTCTTCAGAAAGATTGTAGGAAATAAACTTTACAAAATGAAATGTAAAATTGCTAACCAATGATTTTGATGTTAGTCCTTTTACTCTAAAACTTTCTGAGCATTATTCCAAATAGATGATCTTCAGTTAAGAGGTCATCAAGATTTAAATAGTATCCAAATCTTGTGCTGAAGGATGTATTCTATACAAGTGATTTATAAGGTCAAATCTAAGTTATTGGCAGACAATAACATTTTTTCTTCTTTTTTCTTTTTTTATTTCAGTTATTTATTGAGAAAGCTGATGCTGAAGAAAAGTGGTTCAAGAGATTAATTGCTCTCCGACAGGAAAGGCTAATGGGCAGTCCTGTGGCCTAAAGTTATGTTCATCTGGTTGAATTAACAGTAACATTGGAAATTTAGGTTTTTAAATCCCAGTATTAACTCTTAAAAATAATGTAGCTTATTATATAAAAAGGTAACCTCATTTCATTCTTTTCTCATGTAGGCTTGAATATTTGTTGAGTTGAACTTAATCAAACATCGTGAATATTAAAACTAGTGTAAAGTTTAAGAACGCATGAAAATGTCATACTGATAATAAAGCTAATCCTGAACATATTGGTATTAAGGCAAATGGTACACAGTAGTGTTTCTGAGTACAATTTGAAAAATATCAAGTTGCCATTTAAAGACACAATTTTGACTAGTCATGCATATAAAAGAGTCGAAGTATATGCTATAAATATGAGATTTTATCTTCCACGTATTATAAAACCATATTTGAATCTTTTATTTCACCTTATTGAAAAATTTTAGGCACAACAAAAAGCACTGTAAGCAACTTAAGCAGCGTGAGCCGTGTTACTCTTAGAGCAGTAATACATTTAGTAAAAAACTACCTGAAAATTCAGTAAACTGATGGTTTATTTGCTTAGAGACCAGCTTTTACTAGGTGATCCTTTGAAACATGTTAGCAGGTCCCAGCTCATTCTTTCAAAAATTACATGTTCACGCTAGACCTAAGCAGTTGGCCAAATACTCATGATGGGGAACTGTTTCTGAGAAAACTGGTAAGAGCTCTCACTTCAGTGTTACTTAACCCTGCAGAGGAAGCCAGCTAATTGTAGTTTTGGTAAGGCTATCTGTCATCGTAGAATACCTTTCTCTGGTAGCTGAATGAAAATCAACTATGCATTCCATACTGAACAGGCCAGAGATAAGGACTTTTAGGCCTGCCTTACAAACTGCCTTCAACAGCTGACATGAGTTATTTCCCTTTTCTATTTTGTTCTGCTCGAATTTGTATCTATGAAGACTGTAGCCCAGAACACAAGATAAGCATGAAAAGTTCTTGGGCTAAGATTACCAATATATAGGACATTTTGATGCCATCTTTTTATATTTCTGAAACTACTAAAGTTGTAATCCCTGTTAAAAATGAAAAATATAAAGAACGTAAAATCAGTTGCAAAAGGGATGAAAAATAGACTGATGACCAAATACTTGTTTTTATACAAACATGTTTTCATATTCTAAATATATGCTAGTGGGTTTCTTTTCCTTAGCTATAAGTGGAAGTGCCCAGTATGAACTCAGGTGTGTGTGGTTTTTAACATACACAAATTTTTAGTGATTTTTAAAAGGGATTACTGGTACTGAATAATTTTATATTTCCTTTATTACATAACTTATAAATAGTAAAAGGACTATCACCCTTTGGGGAATTATATTTTAGTGGTCTAGGCAAGAATATGGGTTGTCATTTGGGCCACTAGTGATTCTCCAGAGAAGCTAGACTAGGCATTTTTTCTCAGTATGCTTGATGTTCCTCATTTATAACATAGTGAAAATATTATGATCCACTTTAATTATATTTCACACCAGAGTTCCTCTTTGGCAAGTAGCCCAAATACAGATGCTTGGACTGCAATAGATTTATATTTTAAAGCTAAATTTCTCATAGAGATAGAGAATCAAGTTATTTTTTTAATCAACTAAACTTTAGTCCCTGCTAAACTCAATGACTATTCCCCTTCTTCCTGATTTCCAATGTGATTCATTTTAATATATTACTTAACTTTGTTTACCTGCATCCTGTTGAAGACTACAATATTGCCACATAAGCCAAATCAAATTTAATGAGAAAGACTTCATAGACCACTATCAAACATATCACCAAACTCAAGGTAGGCGATCCATGTGGGCCTTCTTTAATATCCTAATATAATGACTCTATAAAACAGAACAGTCCCTTTCATGTCAGTTGACTAGTGGCAACAGTTTGGACTTACATGAGACCTCAGAGTGTTTTTTGAAACATTGACTTCACACAAAATGATGAGTACTAATAATACAAGTTTTCATTTCTGAACAAGTGCATTTTCAGGGAAAATGGAATAAGGACTTTTTTTTTCTGGCACTCCCTAATTACGAGGAGGCAGATACCTAGGAATATGAGCACAGAACACTCTGAGTCTTTCACCTACTTCACTTCAGCATCTCAGCAGGTTAAATGAGGATACTATTTTGATTTTTCAGTATTTTTGATTTTCAGGCATTTTTCATGCCTATTTTGATTTTTCAGTAAAATAACACAAAAGAAAGCCCGTGGTAGAAAAAGTGTACTGTTTATGCCAAGGGAACATTTTGGCATGGTAGCCCATCTTAACGGAAATATGGAACAAATAGTTGCACGGGTAATTATTTGAAAAACTACACTCCAACTTCAGTGTACTCCTTATGTATGTGTTTGAACTGCCATGGCCAATAGACCCCAGCTTTGTCCCCAGATTTCTCTGATGTCGCTCCCTGCCAAGACCACAAGAAGCCCTGATTGCTCTTCAGTTAGTGACCTACTATCTGCTTACTGGGGGATCTCAGGGCTTCTTCCATCAGATTTACCCACTTACTCATTAACGTCTTTTTGACTACCTAGTTTGTGCTAGGCAGAGTAAGGGCAGTTGGGTATACATGGGTGAATCCAGTGGGGATCCTGCCCTCAAGAGGCTTAGTTATGAAGCCCAGACATGTATATGACATAAGACATATAATACTTAGTGGCAGAGGAGAGGACATGGTTGCAAAAAAGAGAGAGATTACTGCAAGCTAGAAAATTAAGGAAGCCTTTGGAGCCACAGGAACTCACAGCTATCCACTTCCACCTTCCTGGTAGCTGCTGTAGGGGTCTGGGAACTGTTGCACTTCCAACCCAAGGAAGAGTCCCTCTTGTGAAAGACCCAAGTGGCCCTGCCCTCTCGATCCTATTAAAATCCAAGCAAAATTTTAGGTTCCTGGTCGCCCTCTGGCTTTCTCTGATCATTTCTTCCTTTTGGTGGAGAATCAGCTGAATAAGCTGATTTGGCCACTATCACCAGTCTTGTACCACCACCACTTGTCAGCCAAGATGACTTGAGTGAGACATGTAATGGTAGCTGAAGGAGACTTCCAGTACTTCTAAGAAAGAATTACATCTGCCAGTAAGGCTTGCACAGCAGTGGGGACAACGGCGTGTTCCCTAATCCTCTGTTTTTCCATTGTGTGCTATTACAGAAAGCATTGTTTTGGAATGAAAAGATATAGTTCATTTCCTTGTGGTTAGGTCTGTCTCCAAATTTTCCTTTGATTTGGGTATCAAGTGAAAATCTTGGTATCAAGTGAGTAACTAAGGTAGTAACAAAAGCTAGAAATGAAACAAGACACGGGACATTTTTGGTCACTAAACTATGGATGAATTGATCTGGAATTCTTACACCCATATTACTCCTTCCTTCCCCCCCTTTTCCTACCCCCAAATTCCTCATGAGCATGACGGAAGAGGCCTTGAACCAGCTCCTGGCCATTACTCAGTGGATACAGTGCTTGAATTATTCAGAAAATGTTTAAATGCCATCCTTTAAATGTAAGCCCTGCTTATTACTCTTTGGAACTCCTTTATGGAATAATGGAAAAGCGGGTCATCTTGATAAGAAAATACCTGAGTCTTTACAGAAGAACAAGGATAAAAACGGAGGTAAGAAAGAACTCTTTGTGACTTCTCTAATCATCTTCACCTTTTTTCATAGAGATGGATGTTGATCAGTATATTCTATTTGGTGGGTTCTTTCCCAAATCAAAGAAAATGCTCTGTCGTCATGTATTTCCAAGTCATTTTTGCTATTATTGTATCCCCAGAATCTAGCCCATGCCTGACACAAGAAGTCTCTCAATAAATATTTGTCAATGAAGGAAAAATGAATTTGCTCATCTTAAATGGGCAGTCTGTTTAGCAGTATGGCTATTTAAAATACTCAAGCTATTTGGAGCCAGTGCAAAAACAAATAGGTGTCTAGGTATGTACCCAAAAGAATTGAAAGCATGGTCTTAAAGAGGTATTTGTACACCCATGTTCATAGCAGCATTATTCATAATAGCCAAAACAGGGAAGCAACTCAAGTGTCCATGGATGGATGAAGTAAAATGCAATGTGTGTGTGTATATATATATATGTGTGTGTATATATATATATATATACACATATATATATATACACACACAATGGAATATTACTCCGCCTTAAAGAGGAAGGAACATGTATGAACCTTGAGGACATTATGCAAAGTGAAATAATCCAGTCACAAAAAGACAGATGCTATATGATTTACCTAGAAGAGGTACTTAGAGTAATTAAAATCATAAAGGGGAAAAGTATAAAGGTGGTTGCCAGGGCCTGGGGTGAGGAGAAATGGGTTTATTGTTTAATGGGAATAGAGTTTCAGTTTTATAAGATGAAAAGAGTTATGGGGATGGATGGTGGTGATGGTTGTACAACGGCATGACTATGTTTAATACCACTGAACTGTACACCTAAAAATGGTTGAGGTGGTAACTGTGTATATTTTACCACAATTTAAAAATCTATTTAAAAAATACTAAATAAAAAAATAGATGAGTTTTGTGACCAGATTAGTTTGGTTTCTGTGATTTGTGTCTCCACATGTCTCTGAGCTGACAAAGGCCTTTGGAATTCCTGGGGAATATAGAGTACACCGGTCTTCTCTATTACATTAGCGACTAACAACAGTGGGGCTAGAGTTTAAGCAAGGATCTTACTAGTCTTCACTTGCCTAGACTTTCTTTCTGGGCCAATTTTTATATTATATAAATAATATTTTAAATGATGTAGATGTGGTCATTCAAGGTCCACCCACTGGCTCCTGTGACTGCTCTCCTTGCAAATGATAGGTCAGTTTTAAAGAAGTAAAGTCTACCAATGTAGTAAGACAACACTTTTAACTCAACAATGTACCATTTTATTTTTAGGTCTTGAGAAGGAATGGCAAAATGATCCTGCTGCAGTGCTAGGAGAGAATGATGAACTGAACTGACCCTCTCTTCTTCACATCTTGTAACATGGTACTCAGGCTTAAATCCCAGTGTACAAAACCTAGTATAGTGCAGGCTCCCTTCATAATCTTTTAAAAGATGAACTGCTAAAATCCCATGTCTTGAATAAAATCTGTAACTACAGTTTATCTACCTGTTCATGTTCCATGAAAATATCACAAGCTCAAAATGGAATTGAAAACAAACAATTGAGAAATAAATAAATGTTTACCACATACCAGCACAATGGTTTGAATGCCTATATCAAAGATTGGGTAGACTTTTTAAACAAATTCTGTAACTGGATTATTTATATAGCCCCATTGTAGCTTTTCTTCTTCCTCTTTCTGCCATAGCAAATCTAAATGACCTGGAGAAGATAACTCATAAGATAACTCATTTATTAATAGTTTGAAAAAATACTTTTTTCAGAACGCTTTGTATTTGAATCAGCCGCAGTGTTACTACATGCAGGGAAAATGAGGAGTCATCCAAAATTATAATCTCCCATAAATATACTTTCTCCATGTTTGAAATAGTTCATTTCAAAAAAATTTTATACCTACCATAGAGCATAATTAGCAGCCCAGTCCCTGTGTTATGTAATAGCTGTTCCATCTAAAACACTTAAACTTTCAGGAAGTAAACCATTTTCACATTAACATTTGTTCCCCTACGAGCACACTTGTGTTTCCAAGGTCATGTGGGCCGTTTTCAGCAAAGGTGCTCAGAGACTTTTAACTCACTTTTTTTACAATTAATAAGAGAAAGTGACAAGTGACTGGTAAATAGGTTAGTATTCGACACAGTCTAGAAAATATCAGAGACTCAGTTTCCATTTGGGATTCTTAATTTGAAGTTCCAATTTCTAAATATGTTTATCTTGCTATACTAACTGCAATATAATTCCCAAAAGGCATTGTTCAATTAATTTCTAAATCCCTTTGAAAGGCATTTACACAGACCTTAGAGAGCTTTGAAAGGGTTACAAAACTCATCAAAGAGTTCTTATTTTTTGAAAAACCTATTTTAGAATTTACCACAATCGATGACAAAAGTCTCTGTCTTTTCACTAACAGAGACAGCATAGATTTGAAATGTATTTTTGCTTTGGGAGTTTAAAAAATAATATAATGTTTAAATGTCGATGGGGGATTTGAATATTGGATTCTAGTTCAAATGTGAAATTTGTAAGTTAAATATCAATGGCCACCATTTTACTAAACTAATTCTCTTTCTGATAAGTACTTCAAAACTTTCTCAATATTCATTTATATATTTTTTTCTATAAATTATATAATTTATGCCAGCTAGCAAATGGCCACATATAATTTATTAAATTTGCTCATTTGCTAGAAAAAGTGTACACAAAATGAGAGTTATGTCAAGAATTAAGCTTTTTCTTAAGTGATATCGTTCACATTTTGTGATTTGGGTTTTTTTGGTTTTTTTTTTCTCATTGAAAAATACTAACAAAACACAAAAAGGAAGGTCATCCATGTGGAACGAGTTTTTGAATGTAAACATTATCTGTCCTTCTTAGTCGGCTGCTGCGTTGTCTGTCGCCTCTGGTGACCATTATTAACAGTCCTCCCAGCCTTTCCCTCTGCTTGAACAAATATGGCTCTGTTGAGATATTGACACATGGGCTCTCTTTTCAGACCATGAAAACAGATTTGTCTCCAGTTAATTTTTTTCCCGGATCATATTCCTTAGATAACTTTCCTGAGCAGTACATCTATATGCCTCATTGTTTTTAATGGCTGCGTAGATCCCTAAAAGTGGAATCGCTAGGACATAGGGTATGTACCTTTCACATTTTAACTAGTAAATAACAGCAACAATAAGTTAACTTTCAAATTGGATGATTTCATGCAAATTAAGATTATCTTCAAATCACTCAAGAACTAAAAAGTCATTTTATAATGAGAGGACATTATATATAGCTAGTTCTCGCCATCATCCATCAGAATCATTCTTCAGTATTTTGTTCTCTGCAGTGTCCCAGGAGGCTGACCTTTACAGACTATATCACCCAGTTTCCCTTGCCCTCTGGCTTCTGGTTGGGTTCGGCCAGTAGTAGGCACTAGCAGGAAATCACAGGAAGGAGGAGAGAGAATTGGGTCTCTGTACCCCTGCTGTTTCAGTTGTGGTTGCTTTCCTAAGTGTGGCTAGCCCCTCTCTCAAGGATACAGTTCCCACCATGTTATAGTAACAGCTCCCTCCTCCTGCCTTCTGACCTGGAGGCTGGGGCAGTTTGCGGTAGCTGTTAGTCCCTGATTGGCTTCCTTAACCCTGCTCACATCTCTGTATATATTGCCTTCGTTAAACTCTTTTGAGTATGTCATTTGTTTCCTGCTGGGACCAAAGCAGATAAAATTATCTGCAAGGGCAGTGTATCAATTAGGATTAATTATAGCAATTAGTTTTAGCTTCATAAACAATAACAGTAACAACAAACAGTGGCTTAAGTAAGAAAAACGTTTATTTCTCTCTCAAATGAAAGACATTTAAAGGCAGGTGTGGTGGCTTCACATGTGAGGAACCCTGGCTCTTGCTCTAACATCCTCATTATGTAGGTGGCTTCCACCATGTGATTCAGTCCGGCTCTAGCCATCGTACTCACATCCCACTGCCCACATTCTGGGCAGTGTGAAGGATGTACTTACTCCTTTCCTCTTAAGAAGACTCAGAAGTTAAAGGAAACTTGGAAGTTTGTATGTCATCCCTTAGAACTTAGTCACCTGACTACTCTCCTGTTGCAAGAGAGATTAGGAAATGTATTTCAGCTTGTCAGAGCAGAAAATAGCCTGATAATTATGAATCTTCCTATTTCCTTTAAAAATATAGAAGATCCTAAAGAAACCTGGCTACACAGCACATCTGCCCATTCAAATTTTTGCTAATTCAGAAAATAGTTCCATCAAATGCTGCTGGGTGGCATACTCCCGTTTCCAGCTCTCCAAAGGCCGCTTGACAAGCATCCTTTTCATGAAGTTACAGTAAGCTGTGACAGCAGTAGCTTTATGTACAAACATTTTAAACATGAAGTGAGTGAGTGGCATTTCAACCCTGAGAATTCCTAATCACCATTGCTCCTCAGTTCTTTATCCCAGGCCAGTACTCATCGGCTAAGAGTAGTTCTCGGAGCCTGAATGTATCCCATTTAGAGAGGTCTGGCTTGAATGTTTCAGCTTGACTCCGTGTCAAAATGGTATGATGTCTTGAGGTGAGGGCCCAGGGGAAAGGAGGCACCAAATCATCCGTTTAACTCATGTGCCTAATCACCTCCTTTTCCATTTAAGTAGTTTCCATGTCTATTCACCTTCTTCTCCTTGAAGGGAAAGAAAGAACCTTTCATTCATCTTATATTGTAAGCACATGGAAAATGCTCAATTCAATTCTCATTCTACATTTACCAGCCAACCTTTGATCAATGATTTCTGTCTCCACTAGCAGGATCTTCCTGTCAACAAATATTTTAACTTACTAAAAAATTGAATTAACCAGGTGTGTGATCTCATGTGAGTGAAGCAATAAATATGAATTTTTTCAGCCTGCTCTCACTCCCAAAAAGCCAAGCAAAACCATCTAAGGTAAACGAGAGGCATGGTCTGATTCTCTCTGTCTTAGGAAGAAAGGTTGAAAAGGAGGCTCCCAGTGCTTCAACTCTTCCCCAGCCAATATATCAAAGTCGTAGATCAGCTAGAAATTAGGGGCAGGAGTCCCAACTAGTAATAGAGGTGCATTTGCCTGGAGCGTGCCTTTGCTTATATTTCTGGCAACCAGGTGAGCCGTCTGGAAGGGGCAGGGAGATAGATGAGAACCTCAACTCTAACATGTAAGCCACAGGTAACAATATGTAGTTAAGTATTTATTACCCACTGTGATGGCTTTAAAACATGTCTGCAAATTCTTTGACACTTCTCCCGTTGAGGGGGCGGGGAGGGGTCTATATCCCCTTCCTTGAATCTGGGTCAATCTTGGTGACTTGCTTTTAACCAACAGAACACACCAGAAGTGACACAGCATAACTTCCAAGACTAGTTCAGGAAAGGCTTATGCCTAATTCTCTTGGGATACTCACCCCAGAACCCTGAGCTGTCATACAAGATGCCAATTACTCAAGGGCTGCCGTGTTGTGAGAAAACCCAGGCAATATGGAGAGTCTGCATGTTGATGTCCTGGCTGACAGTTCCAGCTGAGGTTCCAGCCAACAACCAGCATGTGAGTGCAGACTCCTGCAGCCACAGTCCCCCTAGCTGAGGCCCTTCAGATAAGCCATCTTCATTTCCCAGTCTAAATTCCTTACCCACAGCATCTATGAATGTGATAAAATGGCACCTCCATACCACAAAGTTTTGAGGTGGTTTGTTAACACCGCAAGAGTAACCAACCCTATTGAGTCACTGAAAACCTGGTTGAACCACATACTGATAAACACTGATGTTTATATGGAGGTCTGCTGAAAGCTGGGTGATTGCCACTGTTAGCAGAGACTGCATGGCATGGTGGTATGAAATGAGCTATAGAGTTAAACCTAAGCCTAAACCCCCTAAGCCTCTGTTCCACGATCTAGTAAACAGGAATAGTAATTCCTATCTTGCAGAGTTTGTATGTGGATTAGAGCTGATGTGTGTACAACACTCAAAAAGTACAGTGCCTAGCAAAGAACCAGAATCAATTAAACAAATAGTTAAGAATAGCAGTGCTGTAATTTTCTGATTTTATATTCCCTACCATTTCACTTGGATTGAAGCTTTATGCTCTTGTGAATGATCTTATTTCATAAAGCTCAGTTGGACAGACAGATCTATAAGAGTATTTGGGTTAAATGATAAATATAATTAGAAAATGAGAGTACCATGTAAAAACAAATACTGAGTTATTTAGTGCCTTTAGCTAGAAATCGGCTTGTCCTACAAGCTGACTGCCATGAGTAAGACTGAATAAGCCATAATCATCAAAATGACTGAGAATTAAGAAAGAAAATTAATTCGCAAAGGTAATCGCTATAGATCTCATTAGTTCAGGAATAACCTACCTTAGGACTTTAATTAAAAATAGTATTTATTCCAGATAAATGAGTGCTGGCAGGTTTCTGCAGAATCCATAATCTTGGTTATGCTAAATCTTCTTATATGAAGGCAGACATCATTAATCTCATTTGAGATGCCCTCCTGTCTGACAGCCCTTACAGCACTGGGGCTATTTCTTGCAGCAGCCTTTTTATCTTCACAAAAGAGTTATAACTCATGCAGATACCTAATGTAAAAAGGTCTAGGCAATTAGAGATCTACACTGGCATTTTCTCATGTTAGAAAGCTTCTCATAATGAGTTTGTTCTCAAATGGAGGCCAATATCTCAACACTACCATTAAATTAATGGTGGTTATTTTATTATTTTATTTATTTATTTATTTATTCCTTCCATTCTTTGTTCCAGAGAAGCATCAGGTATTTTATAATAATTCAAAGACTATGAGCAGATAAAAGAGAAATCCTAACAAGTCAGTGAAAAAACTAGGGCCAGGGAGAGAATGAGAGTAGAAAAGGCAGGAAGAAATTAGAAGGAATGAGGTTAATACCCTAAACACATGCTGTAAAGTTCTGTAAAATTATATAACTTTCAAGCTTGCCAGCTGATTGTTGGCTTATATTCCAAGTTTTATATAATGATTAATTCTGAAAAATATGTTCCCTGCCTATTCTGATTATTTCTGTACAAGTTACTAATGGATGCATGCACTGGGTTGAATAGCATCCCCCCAGAATTCATGTCCACCTGCAACCTGTGAATATGACCTTATTTGGAAATAGGGTCCTTGCAGATGTAATCAAGTTAAGATGAGGTCATACTGGATCAGGGTGGGCCCTAAATCCAGTGACTGGCATCCTTATAAGGAGAGGGAAATTTGGATTCAGAAACACACAGGGGAGCAGGCCACTTGATGATGGGGGCAGAGACTGGAGAGATATGGGGACAAGCCAAGGAGTGAGGCAAGGAAAGAATTCTTCCCCAGAGACTTCAGAGCCAGCACGGCCCTGCCGACAGCTTGACTTCTAACCTCCAGAACTGTGAGAGAGTAAATTGCTGTTAAGCCACCCACCCAGATACTCTGTTATGACAGCTCCAAGAAACTAATACAACCCTTAAACATTTTTCTTTCTAAGAACCCGGAGTACATGCCCAGTATGGAAATAAGGATTCGAAGGGAGAAAAATTAAGTAAAGGAAATAAAATTCCAAAAATGTTGCCTAGTAAGCTTTTTGTTTAAAATGTATAGCTCTCCTATACATTCTGGCTAGTGACAAAACAAGTAGCAAGTAAACAAGTAACAAATATTAAGAAGGGGGAAAAAGCTCTTGGAAGCATCCAATCACATTTAGTTTAACAGATTGCTTTTATATGGATAAATGGGCTTTTGATACTTTATTGCATACACTATGAAAGTCTGATTTTTCCCAAAGCTATACAGGGACCGCTGACCCACTCTCTGGCACAGAGGAGACTAGCTGTTTCATTTACCTCCAATTGAGGGAGGGCCTAACCTAGAGCTAGAGTCAAAAACCACAAGTACTTCAACTTACAAAACTGGGATGCAAGCATTTTAGAGCACAGGCAAGATTATCTCAGGTCTACTTTAAGACAACAGAATTAGAAAGGTAATATAATACCCCAAACTGATAAACTTGTGCTAAATGTTTGCACACCAGATGAAAAACATTAGTTTGTAATCTAAATATCCTGCAGAAATGAAACTACAGCTTTATGGTGCCAGTATTTTAAGATATGGACAGCCAGTGATGTGGCAACTGGCATCCACTCACGAAGGCCTTCAGCTGGGAGTCGGGGCACTTCTCAGCTCTCACAACACAGGCATTGCTGTCAGCGCAGCTTTGAGCTATGCTCAGAAGGCAGTACGTGGATGCTACTGGGCTCAAGTATCCTTTCCTACCATGACAACTCAAGCTCACAGTAACTAGATCACAGACTCAAATCCTGCGGGCCAGATTCAGCCCACAGCCTTGTTTTGTTTGGCCTGCTAGGGTATCTTGTTCTTAATTAATTGCTAACTTTAAAAAATTGGAAGATTTCATGTGAAGTTCCATACTACCAGTGGGCATGAATTTCTGCAGGGCAGTCATCTGGAGCTGAGTAGCAGTTCCCCGCTTTGCTGGAGACAAGCCCCCTCCAGTGCCCACTGTCACGCCCTTCCAGGCACCCATGGCCATACAGCACAGGGATAAGAGTGTGGGTTCCCAGCCAGACTCCCAGCGTTCTCCTGGATGTGTGACCTTGAACACATGAGTGCTCTTCTCTGACCATTAGCTTCCTCTCATGTAAAATGGGTGTAATAATAGTGTCTATCTCATTAGATTGTTTTTGGGATTAAGAGAGTTTAAACATGTAAAACACTTAGAGTGGTGCCTGGCACACAGTGGAAACAATAAATGTTTGTTCTTATTCTCCTTATCATCTTACCTATTCCACTTCTCTCACTTTCGTTACTTACCTGGTCCTTATTGATGTTTGTGTTTTTGACTGTGGCTCCAGGCAAAGCCCCTTCCTCAGTTGGAGATAAAGGAGACAGCTAGTCTCCTGTGTGCTAGACAGCAAGGCAGCAGGGGTTATACCAGTGCATCGATCAAGAGCCCAGATTCTACAGCCAGACAACCTGGCTCCCAGTCCCAACTCTACTACTTTCTAGCAATATGCTCTTACACATATTAACTCTCTAAAGCCTGTTTACTTACTTCTATAAAAGAGTAATGGAACTGTTGTGAATTAAAGTGCCTAGCACATAGTAGGTTTTAGCTTTTATCATTAAGAACATGCAGCAGACCACAGCATTCTCCTGCCCACCAGCAACCCCAGGCCTGGCCCACCTCAGTTTCTCCCAACAGGCTCCAGTGCCATTCCATAGTATGAGCCCTGCTGGAGGCTGTATCCCAAGGGAGATTCCATGTCTGAGGGTGATGAATGAATTAGGAAGAAACCAGGTATAGCTTGGAGCTACTTATGATTAACGCCCTGTCACCCCTTTATCTTGTTATGCCCAAGTATGTACCCCAGATAGCATTAGAACTTGCATGGCCTTGAAATTAAAAACACCTCTTCTAAGATGGAAGCAAATTTTTTCTAACACTTCAAATAGTAAAAGCATCGAAGCATATGACCAGGATGAAGGCATTCAAGTTCTTAAAGTTTTCCAAAATAATTCCCTCAAGCCCTGGACAGCCTTCTCATATGATTGCCTTCACAGTGGGACATCCACCCACAGCTTGAATTCTCTCCAAATCTTATCAAAGGTTTAAAAATAACTTTGAAAATAATGCTTTAGACAGTCACATTAAACAGTTCCTGAGAACAGATGAGCTCAACGGTGTTTCTTAAAGAATGCTACCTACTATTCAACTTGTTTTAGGCTTCGTGATTCTAAACTTTTTCAATTTTGTAAAGACGCAACAAAGTGTTCCTTCTATTTTAGACACAAAAGAAATATAGACAGTTGCAAACATCAAAGAGTTGACTCAATAGAAAAATCCTCCTTATGAAATTATTGTCTGTAGAAAGCTTTCCGAATTTCAGTGAAAATAAAGATGAAAAAACAGCTGAATGTTAAATTGATTTTAAAAATTAAGTCATGGGAATTCCCTGGCAGTCCAGTGGTTAGGATTCGGCACTTTCACTGCCGGGCCCAGGTTCAATCCTTGGTCAGGGAACTAAGAGCCTATAAGCTGTATGGCACAGCCAAAAAAAAAGAAAATTAAGTCATGTACAAGAATGGTCATAGCAGCTCTAGTCAAATGCCAAAAAAAAAAAGAAAGGAACAATCCAAAAATCTATCAACAGTAGATGGGTAAATTACTTGTGGTAAATTCATACAATAAAATATTACACAGCAATGAAAAATAATAAACTACTGCTACATGCAATAATATGAGTGAATTTTGCAAACATAATGTTAAGCAAAAGAAGCAAATCTCAGAATACTAGTTACTTTTGAGAGAGATGATCTGGGAGGGACCACTAGGGAATTTTCTGGGGTATTTGAAATGCTTTGTATCTTCAACTGGGTGGTGTCTACATAGGTTTATTCATATGTAAAATTTTATTGAGCTGTGCATTTACAATTAGTGGACGTTACCATATTTAAGTTACACCTCAATTAAAAAGTAAGTTAAAAAACGTATTAGTCTTCGGGTGTGGATTTCCATAACTACACATGGCTCTGTTATGGTCTCTGTGGAAAGTTTGTCACTTAAAAAAAAAAATTAGTATAACATATTTCTACTTGACATTGTCATTCAGATTCCTTGTCTTTGGAGTAAATAGCCTTCATTTTATTCATTAAATAACATTTTTGCTACTGTTTGTTTTTAAAGAAAATTCAAAACACAGGCCAAAGTTTTGATGTACTTAAACCAAACAAGCTATGCCAAAGTTTGGACAATCTTGGCAGCTTCACATATATGCCGTTTTACTCCGTCAGGTTCTTTTTCGTTATGAGAACTACCTAGGGGTGTAGTGAGAAGAAAATGTCCTTGAAGTGGCCCCATCTGGATCAGAATCCCTCTTGTACCAGTCTCCAGCTAGAGGACCCTGGCAAATCACTCCACCTCCCTGAATCTGTGTTCTACTTCTGCAGAATGGAGACGGCGCCTCCCTCACAGGGTTACTGAGAGAATTAGCATAAAATTTGTAAAACTTCTGGTAGACAATTTTTAGGTGGAAACTGTTAGTAAGTGGAAGTGAGCCCTTAGCTAAGACTATATTTTAAAAAGAACATGGCACGTGCTTCAAAATATCAAAGTCTCAAAGATTTACATCTAAGAAATGTGGGAAAGGCCAAAGTTTTGCCCATATTTAACAACAGTATAATCCATGGTTCAGCCCTGACCCTACAATGAGCCTTCACTCCCTCCCCAGTGTTTTTCTGTCCTCTCTGGCCTTCCATCACTAGGACAGAACATTCCTCTGCTTCTCTCCTACAAACTTCCTTTTTGCCACCTGAACATTAGGACCCCAGCCCAGGGACTAAAGCCTCGGATTCTGCCCCCAAGGGGCTGCCTAAAGCACCTTTCAGCAGAGGCAGATCTCTTGTTACCAATACCTCAGAGGTGACATTTTCTCAATGTTTTTCTAAATAAAATATGACAATTACAATTCGTGCAAAATAACGTGTCCACAGAGAAAATGAGCTATAAACGTAAACACCACTGGAAAAGTGTGCTGCTTATTCGTGGCGTGCTGTGAACAAAACTCCTGGCTCTCACCTCAGCAGCAGGCACCAAAAAGGAGGACTTAGCGTTGAAACTTTTTCTCTGTGAAGTCAAATTTGCTTTGAAGGTTTACTTCACTGGAGGAAAAACTTGCTTTAGAGAGTATGATTCTCAAGGGAGAAGAATGCTATTGACATTTAGGACAAGACGGTTCTTCATTGTGCCAGACTGTGCCACACATCGCGAGACGCTTAGTGTCCTGACTCCACCCAGCGAGTGGAATAAAGATGCCTTCAGGGATGCAGCACAGTTGGCAACTAACTCCACCTTGGCATTGTCTCCCTGGGAGAGAAGGAAGGGTCACCCCCAATAGAATGGGAACACAGAATATAAATCAAGTTCAGCTACAGGAAAATAAAATTACATTTCTTGCTCATGAATTTGTGGATGAGCTGGGTACATTAACTTCTGACAAGTAGAAAGAATTCATGCTTGGGAGGGGGCTACCGTGATCAAGTGTGCAACACTTAAGGGGGCACCAGTCATACCGTACACATTGTAGATTTATAAATTTACTAAACAATTGTCCCATTTAATGGAAGTATCTTGAGAGGGAGGCAACTGTTCCTAATTTGAACAATGATGCTGTAGGGACCAGAGGTGGCCCCAACAGGGAGTTTGAACACCTTGGACCTATGTTTTATTATATGTCTTTTATCACTATGTATGATTTCCCCATCTTTCATAAAAATATAAAGCAAACTTGTAAGAGGGCTGGTAAGATGGCTAGTTGAAAAGAGAATAAACACTAAAAAGAAAATGAATCATACCTTTTAGAAAAATTGGATTTGTGATACAACTTTTAATTTTTAAAAATTTGAAAGAAAGAAAGATCATGGGGTTAAGACAGATGTCCCCAAATGATCTCAAGTCATGAGCCCTTAGTGCCTCAGTAATGTATTCACTGTGCCCCCTAGGTCTGAAGAAATACTCAGTAGTTGGTTCTGTTTATTACCAACAACTTAAGTCCAAACAACTTAAATATGTATGTCCTAGAAACTCAGTAACCTTAAAAATTACATACATTGAAAGAAAAAAATTTTTATATCATTCTTAAATAATCACACTGACAGATGTGTGCCACTCTAGCATGGCTTAACTTCGGGAACAGATTGAGCTTTGCCATCGACATTTCCTTTTCCACATTGATTTTCACAAGGTACTTCCTTGTCATCATGGTAATTTCTAAAAACCTAGCTTTCCAAAGCTATGGCATCACCTTAAGGAATGTAGCACAGTATTGAAATATGTGAACTATCTCAAGCCAGTAGATTCACAACATCTGACAGATGCCAAGTTTCTGTTTCCTTTGAAATTTTTTAGTTAAAAAATTTTTTTAAATTTTTGGCTACTCTGGGTCTTCATTGCTGCATGCAGGCTTTCTCTAGTTGTGGTGAGCAGGGGTTACTCTTCATTGTGGTGCACTGGCTTCTCATTTGTGGAGGCTTCTCTCGTTGTGGAGCATGGGCTCTAGGCGTGTGGGGTTCAGTAGTTGAGGCACATGGGCTCAGTAGTTGCAGCTTGCGGACTCTAGAGTGAGGGCTCAGTAGTTGTGGTGCACGGGTTTAGTTGCTCCACGGCATGTGGGATCTTCCCGTACCAGGGATTGAACCCGTGTCCCCTGCATAGACAGGCAGATTCTTAACCACTGGACCACCAGGGAAGTCCTTCTTCAAATTTTTAAATGTCGCATGGCACCCCCTGTGAATTTGCTGTAACTCTCCTGCAGCATCTCTGAGCACAGTTTAAGACAAACGGATTAAGACAGTGAAACCCTAGACACATTGAAATTAACTGGAGTAAAGATATTTATCATGGCCTAACACCCATGGCTCTGCAGAGCTAGAATTAAGTCTGAAAGTCCAGCACTCAAGAACCTGTTTACTTCTTCTTGCACACTTGAGATAATGTCTTCAAAAGCATTTTGAAAATTCTGAAGTGCTATAACAATAATACTTGCCGAGTTAGCTGGTAAAAGAGCTGTCTGCTAGAATGTAAGATCCAAGAGGCCAGGGAGTTGTGAATCCTCAATGCCTAGAATAGTGCTCGGGATATAGCTATTTTTTAATAAATAGTTGATGAATTAATAGATGAAAGAAAAGAGGGCACACTGACATTTCAAACTCTTGGTATTTTTAATAGAGTTGTAGCGTTGTCGTGGGTTTCATGCTCTTCTTTGTATTCTCTCAACTTGGTCAGTGACTTTCCAAGTGAAACCTAAGTTGTAGTGTGGTTAGAGATTACTATGTGTCTTGGCGTGTTTCTCCTTGGGTTTATCCTGCCTGGGACTCTCTGCGCTTCCTGGACTTGGGTGGCTATTTCCTTTCCCATGTTAGGGAAGTTTTCGACTATAATCTCTTCAAATATTTTCTCGGGTCCTTTCTCTCTCTCTTCTCCTTCTGGGACCCCTATAATGCAAATGTTGTTGCATTTAATGTTGTCCCAGAGGTCTCTTAGGCTGTCTTCATTTCTTTTCATTCTTTTTTCTTTATTCTGTTCTGCAGCAGTGAATTCCACCATTCTGTCTTCCAGGTCACTTATCCATTCTTCTGCCTCAGTTATTCTGCTATTGATTCCTTCTAGTGTATTTTTCACTTCAGTTATTGTATTGTTCATCTCTGTTTGTTTGTTCGTTAATTCTTCTGTTTGTTCTTTAATTCTTCTAGGTCTTTGTTAAACATTTCTTGCATCTTCTGGATCTTTGCCTACATTCTTTTTCCAGAATGATGTCCTGGATCATTTTCACTATCATTATTCTGAATTCTTTTTCTGGAAAGTTGCCTATGTCCACTTCATTTAGTTGTTTTTCTGGGGTTTTATCTTGTTCCTTCATCTGGTACATAGTCCTTGCCTTTCCATTTTGTCTATCTTTCTGTGAATTTGGTTTTCGTTCCACAGGCTGCAGAATTGTAGTTATTCTTGCTTCTCTAGAGATTATATATGTAAAAGGGTCTAGTACTTAGAGATACTCAGTAAATGATTAATTTTTTATAGGGAGATAAAGTAGGGTGGTGGCAAGAATACTAGCTTTGGAATAGGGCTAATTTGAATTTGAATTGACTGGATAATCACCAGATTTCTCTGTGTCTCAGGTTTTCCATATGAAATATGGAGATAAACATCTTAGTACAGCAGTCCTCAACCTTTTTGGCACCAGGGACTGGTTTTGTGGAAGACAATTTTTCCAGGGATGGAGGGTGGGGAATAGTTCAGGCGGTAATGCGAGCGATGGGAGCAATGGGAAGCAGCAGATGAAGCTTCGCTTGCTCACCCGCCGCTCACCTCCTGCTGCGTGGCCCGGTTCCTAAACAGGCCGCGGACTAGTACCGGTCCACAGCCCAGGGGTTGGGGACCTCTGTCTTAGTATACAGAGTTGTTGTAAGGATTAAATGAGAAAATGTATACAAAGCACTTAATACAATGCCTGGAACATAAGAAGTACAAACAGGAGCTATTATCCTAATAGGTAATTTTCACTTTATTTGACTTACCTCATTCCTCTGAAGGTAAGTTTCAGGACCTATGAATAGACTGTGCATTATATACACCAGGCACATGCTACCTCAGGGCCTTTGCACTGGCCTGGAATGCTCTTCCAATACATGTCCACTTCCTTCCAGTGAGCCTGCTCAAATTCACCTTCACGATGAGGCCTACACAGAATTCCCTGTTTATAACTACACATCTCCATCCCCCTTACCGTGCTTGGTTTTTTCCCCTAACACTTATCACCTTTTAACATACTACTTTCTATGTTATTTATTTTCATTCTGCCCTCACAAGAATATACACTCCAGGAGGACAGGGATTTTTGTCTGTTTTGTTCACCAACAACTCAGTGTCTAGATCAATCACTGACAGAAGGTAGGCACTCAGTAGATATTTGTACAATTGAATTGAATTGATTTTAATATATTCCCACTGAATTTTATACTGTTTAATTTGGGTCCATTTTTTAGTTTGTCAGCATAATTTTGAGAAATAATAACTTGCTTTCATCCTGCATCTTTAAGTGTGGCCCATCACCCACATTGGTGTAAGTAGCCCCCACCAGGGAAAACTCCAGGCACCCTACCCAGTTCAATTACTGGCTGTGTGAACTTTGGCAATTTTCTTAGCCTCTCTGTGTCTTGGTTGCATTTCCTATAAATGGAGATAAAAAACCATTGCTACTCCATAAAACTCTTGTGAGGATTTAATGAGTTAATACACATGAAGTGCCTATCACAGTGCCTGGCACACATTCAGTAAATATGAGCTATTGTTTTTCTATCTACAGCCAAGTCCAGGACCTTCTCCCCTTAGTCCTGCTCTGCATCTCTATTCTCCCCTCCTCTGGTATTCATCCTCTGCCCACTCACCTCGTCTTTCACCTCCTCCCTCTTTACCTATCTGATCTGAAACTGATGAGGTCTCTTTAGCTTCAACTGTCCTTTTTCCTCTACTAACTATTTTTTAAGCATTGGCCATTAGGCCCAAACTGTTTTTAGAAGCTCCAGGTAACTCCCTGACTAACCTGTGCCTGGACTAAAGTTTTCATGTTTTAACAGTGCAATTCTAAGAAAAATCCCAATGGCAACAAGAGGGGAAAACTTCTCACAAGTTGCTTTATTTGACCTTAATCCAGAACTATCTTAACCCTATCATTTATCACCAATAACTTACCCCATTTCATTTAAGTTTTTTGTGTTTTTTTTTTTAAAGCGTGGCCTCCTTAACATCTTGGTTTGTATTATTTTAAAGAGAAAATAATTTCAGGTCTTCTAAAACTTTTTTTTTTTTTTTTTGCCTTGAAACTAATCAAGAAGATCCCTAATATGTATATGCTCTCTGAACTTCATTCTGAGGCTGGGGAAGAAAATATCCTCTTCCCCGGAAGGGCTATACTATCTCAACTTGGGCTGTGAAGGCTGCCCAACCTCGTGTCACCAGTCGCGGGAAAGGGGGGCTGCCAGAGAACTTGGCTAAAGGTGGGGAGGTAAAAGGTCCAAAGGATTAAATTTCTGGCTCCCAAAATAACCCTGAGTACTCCTGCCACCTCCAAATCAGGCCCTGCACGCTTCTTCACTCTGGCAGAGTGCCACTTCTCTGGCCCAATCCCAGGAGGCCCTGTGGAGCCATGGATAACACTCTGTCTCCACATGACAGCCCTCTAGAGAGGCTGGGGAGCCCACTTAATTAAGGATGGACATACAAGGTGCATTATCTCTCTTCTTAGACTCAATTGTTCTTCTCTTTCTTTAATGTTCTTTCTTTCTTCTTCTCCACCTTTCTCTAGGCTCCTGCAAGTTCTCAGGACAGTGTTTTCCAAAGCTCAATAGTATGAGAACCACTGTCATGATGCCCTCCCCCCTCCCCCCCAACATATCCAAATCCCACCTGTACTGTTTCCTTAAATTAGCTCACTTTTTCACTTAGTGTTTAAAGACTAGTTACTGCTTTAAATTTAAAACCAGTTTCACTTGCCATAAACAGAAGGCTCAGATATAAATACAATTAAAACAAAAATATACAGTAATGGAATTTTAGTTGGCTATGGCTGCTTGCTGCAGGCCTTGTGCCTGAGTCCTACTCTGTTAAGGAATGCTGGTGAAGGTGTTAAAGACATACCAGCATCAAAGTGAGACTTGCTTCTTGAAATAGGGACTGGAAAGAGGATGGAAGAGAGCAAGATTCTCATCTTATTTTTAAATAACATGTCTACGTAAAACTTAAGCATTTCCCACTTTGGGAAACACCGCTTTCAGTTCAGGCTCACAAAAGGCAAAGATTGTTGAAATCTGATAGGCCTCATCCCATTTCCTTCAAGTACTGGGTACACTATTTACTAACTGTACTCAAAAACTTTTTGCATATCTTTTCTTAGTATTTGTTCACAGTGTCCGACCAACCACCACAGAGCATTTCGGATATAGGACTCTGCTGTGGATCACAAAATGTGGCCGGTGAATGGGTCTTTGGACGCCATTTGGCCTAAATCTTGACCCATCTCCATTTTCCCGAAAAGAGACTTGGGGTTCGAGGCCGAGGGGGATTTGCCCAAGGTCACGCAGGGGGTAGACTGATTTCTGTGTTCCTGCAGCCCAGAGAACAAGCTATCTTGTGCTACCCGAGGCTTCACGATGGGTTGCCTGGCTGACGCGTGGCCAGACTTCCAGTCTCCTGTGTTGATGGCGGTTGTTACGGCAGTGGCACATTGTTTCCCCGCCTCATCTTGGTGACGTTATGGGACCAGCGTCCAATGGGAAAGCAGCTCCGCGTCAAGCACCGCCTTTCCCGACGGGCACTGCCTTAGCGACTGGGAGACAAGCGTCGACAGTGCTGGACCGGCTGGCTCGGGTCGCGGCCGTGGCGTTACATCGTTTTCCAATCTGTCCGCAAACGCCGCCGCCCGAGACAGAGCCAGGATGTTCGGGATGCTGAGCAGCAGCTTTGAGGATGATCCCTTCTTCTCGTGAGTGTCGGCGGGCCGGGAGCCGGCGGTCGCGCGGGAACTCGGGGATCTTGAACGGAGCTATCTTAAGGGAAAAGAGTCAGTTAAAACTCAAGAGGGCGAGAGGGAATTCGAGTGACTCCAGGAGGCAGCTTGAGGGAGAGGAAGACTTGGGGGGCGTGAGAGGGAACGGAGAAGATTTAGGGGCGTGTGAGGGAGAGGAGAGGAGGATTTCGGGACGTGAGAAGGAGGGGAGAGAAATTTGCCGGGCGTGAGGTGGGGGGATTCCCCGCCCAACAAACCCGTGTGCCGGCTGCTCTCAACTTGGCCAGACTTCGGATACTTCCCCATCCGCAACCCCTGTGCTTCTGGTGTTGGGAGTCCCGTCTTCGCAGCCGCAGAGGCTTTGCAGGTGACGACGGTAACTGCCCTCTCGGTGGAACTTCTGCAGAGAATTATACTTACAGGACCCTTTCCACACCTGCTTCTATTCCAAATGAGGGGCAGGGAATGTTTAATAAGTCTTCAAAAAAGGAAACTTTTTTTTTAAAGAAGTATTTTCCATAATACGTGCTTATAAGAGCACTTGGAGAGTTTTGCTGTCTTTCCCTGGAAGTGGTTGGAAATTGCCAAGTGCCCTGTTTGTTTCCTTTGCTTGCTTTGTTACAAAGCTAGCCTTGTTTGGAGAGAGACTCCTCTTTCTGTCAAAAGTACAAATAGGACAGGGAAGCAGAGAGAGGTGCACTGAACACCTCAGGTAAACAAGTGCCAACCCAGTGAATGGTTCCAAGTGAAATAATATGATGCCTTAAGACAAAGGCATCCAGAAATTAGTTGTTTCATTATGATCTAATTTTCTGGGTTTTGCTGTGTCTTGTTTTTTCTTTAGTTCTTCCTTTGTCGATTATATAAAAGTAATAACACAATCTAGTGATCCCTAGAACAGGAAGATTTGTGTTACTTTTTTACCCAAGTGTTTTGTCAGTTTGAATTTTGACTTGCTGTCCTAATTTATTTTGATCACTTAAATTCTCTATCTGTGCAGCTTGGGGACCATCTTTTTAAAAAGTTAAAATGTTAACAGTTTACTACATCGATTTTTTTTGTTTGTTTTTAAAGAAAAATATTATATTGGCTTAAATGTATTAGTACTATATTAAAACCAAATAACATAAAAGTAATAACTGAAAGAAAATTAACAGTAGAAAGATGAAATGATAAATTTAGAAAAAGTTAAATGATTAATATTTTATTCTAAAGATTATTGATTATAATTAAGGGGTGTATGGACTCTAGCAAATTTATCATGCTGTTTTAACTTGTTTAGGAGCAGTTGGGACGCTTATGACCAGTGTCATTTTAACACATTTCAAATTTTGGATTATGATTTGCTCTTTTAAAAGCCTCTGAGAGTAGGGACTAAATATATCCATAGATTAGTTGAGCTGTTGAAGTGGCTCTTATGTAATTGTGACATCAGTACAATGGGCGACAGTTAAGAAGATTATGACAGACAACTTTTGAGTTGTATTGTCTTTGATTATATCAAAAGAGCAATGAACTAAACTAAACCATGAATGTATAATTAGTACCTTCTTTAAAACGTCTAGCAAAAGTGTAATTTAAACTCTTGGGTGACGCTTTCTGAGCAAAGGCAATGAACCCAAGAGTCAGGGTCAGAAATAGTAACAGACCACAAGTAGTAGGCATACATCAAAGAACACTCTTCCCATGGGCTTAGAATGGATAGGACCATCAGTTACATGTCAGTAGGTTTTTCAGTCATCATTTTCCGTAGCCTTCTTCAGATGTAGGCAGCCATATCATAGAAATCTGGGATAAAATTAATTAACTTTATAAAACTGACTTATAATTTCTTTGCTCCACAATTAACAATATAGAGAATAAACATAATTAGGGGAGACAAGGGAGAAAGAGAATGTGAGTTTATATTTATTTCAAGTAATGTGTCATTTGACCCACCCCTTTTACCCGAACCCCAAACAAAATGAGAATCCACTACTTAATACAAGTCAAGCATAAGGAATTGATAAAGGTGACAGACTCCTTATTAAATCATCCACTGACCTTAAGGAACACAGAAGGGTTCCATGCCCACCATCTTTTATATAAATATTATCCCTATTGCTAACATTATGTGTCTGGTCATTGGGTTCACTAGTGGCTATTTTAATGTCTGACATGTAGAAAGTATTCAAGAGATATTGTTTAATGACAATCTGGCGTCTTTTACTCTGTCTTGTAGTTAATGTGGTATTTAGTTGATTGCTGGATTGCTGAAAGTAGTTACAGATGGTCCCCAATTTACGATGGTTCCACTTAAAGAGTTTTCAACTTTACCATGGTGAGAAAACAATACACATTCAGTAGAAACCATACTTTGAATTTCAGTCTTTTCCCGGGCTAGCGCCATGTGGTACAATACTGTGATGAGGTAGGCAGTGGCAGGGGCAGGGAGCCTCAGCTCTGTCAGCCACACGATCACGAGAGTGAATAACCCATCACTGACAACCATTCTGTTTTTCACTTTTAGTACAGTATTCAGTAAATTACACGAGGTATTCAATACTTTATTATAAAGTAGGCTTTGTGTTAGTTTTGCCCAACTGCAGGCTAACGTAAGTGTTCTGAGCACGTTTAAGGTACACTAGGCTAAGCTATGATGTTTGGTAGATTAGATGTATTAAATGCATTTTTGACTTACGGTTATTTTCACCTTACGATGGGTTTATCAGGATGTAACCCCATCACAAGTAGAGGAAGATCTGTATTTGCATTCAACAGGTGCCATTGTCGATGTTGGCACTTTCTAATTTAAATACTACCATTTTCTAAATAATTCATTAGTTCAGAATCAGGGATATTAATAATAAGCACACTCTACTAATTTACTAATTAAAAGTGGGCAGACAAAAAGTATATACTTCTTGGATATAAAATTAGAATTATTAAATAAATTAGGACTAGTAAAATACAGTGTCAAATTGTCAAACACTTTAGAGATTTGAGTAAAAAACAAAGTCTAGTTTTGAATTCAAATATATTCATTTTTAATGGTTACCTTCCTATAATAGCACATATTAAATGTTTCATTAGAAAATTAAAGGGAAACTTTAAAAGTGATATTTTAAAGTTTGTTGTTTTATTATATATTTGGGACATTTTTGGTGTCATAATATGTTTCAGAGCTGAAGTTATTTCAGTGAAAATTGCCTCACAGTATACATTCACATATACCTTTTTAAACAAATAATACTTGTAATTTGGTTAAAAACACAAAGGCTAAAAACTAGCACTTCCTGGCATGCAGTTTTCTCTCAAGAATACTACTTTCTCCTCCCGTTTGCATTTTCTTAAGAATAGAAATATGCAAGTATGGACAGAAAAATTAATTTGAGAATAAAATGATTTTGGCATCTATCCTACACCCTAAAAAACATTGATTATTAAATGTAAAAGTTTACATATATTTAGTACAATCTAGAAACTTCTGCTTTGTACAGAAACATGAACTTCGAATCTTCTGAGCTACGGAAATGAAATTCTGATTGTGCAAGTCTACAAAGAATAGCTATGTTACTACTTATCAGCTATTAGACATTAAACAGCCTTTAATAAGGTAAATCAGCCTTATTTTTCATAGTAAATTGTTAACATTTCTTTAAGCCACCCAAACTCTTCATGTGGGCACCATATTGTGATGACCAGTCTTTGGTTAGAGAAGCCCTGCATATATTCTTAGGATGTTACTTTTTATATCTCCTCGCTCTCATCAGGGGCTAAAATTTACATATCTATAATCTCTATTTTTAATTTTTAAAAATTTATTTATTTTGCACTTTGGAGGTAGTCAGAGGACACTGCTTTGACCTATTTACTGAGTTGAAAGTGAATGTATTACACATACAAGACAGGCATTGACTGATATTTTCTTGGTTGAGAATATTGCCACGGCAGAAAATAAAACAAAATCACCTTATTAAATAAGCTAGACTGTTCGGGGCATTCTTTGGCTCGTTAAGTACGAACCATTGAGTTAGGAGCCAAGGAGCACAACATGATTATGACATAGTCAAAGAATGCCATTTGGTACCATCTGATCATATCATAATGCTTAGTTCTATCAGTGACTTTGTAAGCATTCACATAGAAGTAGGGGAGTACCTACAGGATGGGAAGGAGCCATAGTCATTCCTACATCTCTTACAATATCAAAGCCTTCTGCCACACCACCATTTTAAACTGTGCTTCTAAACAGTAGGCAAATAAAATTGCCTAGGGAAATGTAATTCATTCTTCAAGTATTTCTTAGTTTTCTACTATATGCCCAGTCCCATGGACTTTGTTATAAATTTGTAGAAGTCATGGTCCATGCCCTAAAAGATTCTCTTACGAAGGTTGTATGCATTATTTCTAGTGTTGAAAATATATCATCTGATCTATTTTCTTTATGGACCCATACACCTTACTGAGACTAGGAAACATTTTTTTGTGATCAAAGACCCATAGCAATCTGCTTATGCCACTACCATGTATAGTGGAAGGAAGGAATTTCCCTTGATGAATGGGACTGCCGTATCAGTTATCTAAGACCCTTGTGTAATAAAGAATAGTGTACTGCTTTTTTACTTAGAAGCACAAATATCTATATTCTTGTACAGGCCAGTAAAATTGTAATTCTGGTAAAAAATATATATTACATGTATATATAATATAAATATTTTATATATTTTTATATATATATATACAACATATATATATTTGAGAGAATCTTAAAGAAAAAAAACTTATTCTGAAGTGAAACATTACCAGCCCTTAAAAAAAAAAACACTTTTATGTTGAGGTTATCCCAAGAGACCCAGAATCAATCTAGGAATTAAGATTTTTTTGTCGGGGGAGGGGGCAACAATTTTTCCTAGCTTCTGATAGGCAAATATAACGGAGTAGAAAACATATGTTTGGTGCTAAATTTCATTCTGTTTGATTGTGGTTTGTGTCAGCAATGCTGAAAGAAGTAGTATGGCCATTATAATAGTATACGTAAATTTTTCCTCATTTAAATGAAAATGCATTCTCATGGAAAATCTGAAGACTATAGAAAATTTGGTAAAGGAAATCATGCAGCTCAAGATTTTAGCTACTATCATTATTTTGGTGTATTTCGTTTCTATTTTCCATATATGAATTTTTTTCTCCAAAATTGGAACCAAACTTTATGGTTATAAATATACTGTTTTGGCTTCCCGGGTGGTGCAGTGGTTAAGAATCTGCCTGCCAATGCAGGCGACATGGGTTCGAGCCCTGGTAGGGGAAGCTCCCACATGCCGCGGAGCAACTAAGCCCCTGCGCCACAACTACTGAGCCTGTGCACCTAGAGCCCGTGCTCCGCAACAAGAGAAGCCACCGCAGTGAGAAGCCTGCGCACCACAACAAAGAGTAGCCCCTGCTTGCCGCAACTAGAGAAAGCCCGCGCAGCAACAAAGACCCAATGTAGCCAAAAATAAATAAATAAATTTATAAAAATAAATATACTGTGCTTTTCCTCAACATATACCATAAGCATTTCCCTAGTCTTTAGGTATTCTTTAAAGCATGAATTTAGTGGATGCAAAATACTGCATCCTGTGGATGTACAAAGAATATTTTTCATATACATCTTTAACCACATTTCAAGTTATTACTTTAGACCAGTTTATGTACACAGTATGACCCGTTTATAGGGTATTAGCTTTGTAAAGTGTCATCATATTTCTAGTTTATTTTCCTAGAAGAATAAAACATTAATTTTCTTTCTTTTTAAAAAAATATTTATTTATTTATTTGGCGGCACCGGGTCTTAGTTGCAGCACGTGGGATCTTTGTTATGGCCTGTGGGATCTTTTGTTGCGGCATGTGGAATCTTTAGTTGCTGCATGCGGGATCTAGTTCCCTGACCAGGAATCGAACCTGGGCCCCCTGCATTGGGAGTGTGGAGTCTTAACCGCTGGACCACCAAGGGAAGTCCCTAAACATTAATTTTCAAAAGAGAACAATATGAATATGTAGAAAAATGTAAAAACTCTTCCTCCCTGAGAAAACAAACTCTATTAGATTAATTTTTAAAATATTAAAATAACTTCTTGCTACCACAAGAGATTTTGCCTTTGTTAAAAAAGAAAAAAATTCAAGCTTGAACAGGAGAAATCTTAAAGTCCTATTTCCAAGCAGCTGCTGTTTTGGGTAGACATGAGTTGAACTCACTTCAGGGTCCAGCCAGGTTTCTTCCTGAATGGTTCAGACAGGTGCAAAAGCCAGACTGTGAGCCCACTTTTGTCTTAATGCTTTTTCCAACAAGCAGCCTTTTGTTCATGTCAATAAAAAAATTAAGATTTTTTTAGCATTTGCTCTATGTATAAATATACCTACTCCTATTTAAATAAAGAGAAACCTGGGCAACATTTTAAATGAGCCACATTTAGTTGCTGCATTTTTAACCCAATTATAATGCAATCAGAAAAATAAATCTTACTGAATGTTATGTTTCTATAGGAAAATAATAGCATTTAATACTCATTTATTCACTGAGCAAAACTAGTATTCCCTGAAGTATCTTTCTTCATGCAGTTGAATGTCATCCACGTATCTAAAGGGGAAGTTGACTGGTTTTCTTAAGTAACTGCATATTAATTAGAATGAATATTTTAATCTTCATACTTGTACCCATATTCTAAGCTCTAAAAGTCCAGTGAGTATAGAGATCTCAGCAAAAGGACTCTCTTTTGACTCATCCATTTTAAAAACATCAGATGGTATGAAATTCTTTAACTCTACATAGTTCTATTTCTTTTTTATTCTTTAAAGATTTTTATGAAACATTTTGAATATATACTACAAAAGTGTAACAGTATAACAATACTGCATACCCCGCACCCAGAATTTCAAAATTTACACCTGCTTTACCCATCTCTATCACTGCTGCTGTCTCCAAAGCGTTTTGGGTATTTTTAAATAAATTTATTTATTTATTTATTTATGGCTGCATTGTGTCTTCGTTGCGGTGTGCGGGCTTCTCATTGCAGTGGCTTCTCTTGTTGTGGAGCACGGGCTCTAGGCGTGCGGGCTTCAGTAGTTCTGGCACATGGGCTCAGTAGTTGTGGCTCGCGGGCTCCAAAGAACAGGCTCAGTAGTTGTGGCGCATGGGCTTAGATGCTCCACGGCATGTGGGATCCTCCCGGACCAGGGCTCAAACCCATGTCCCTTGCATTGTCAGGAGGATTCTTAACCACTGCACCACCAGGGAAGTCCCCAAAGTGTTTTAAACCAAATTCCAGACTTCTTGTCATCTTATTCATATGTATTTCTAAATACATCTCTGAAAAATATTGTTGTATTCTTACATCACCACAATGCCATATTTACATCTAACAAAATTAAAAATAATTCCAATTTCTTGGTATCATCTGGCATTGAATATCATCTAGATATGAAATACTTAGGAACAGTCTGGTTTTTAAGGTAAAAACTAGAAATTATTTCTTAGACAACTCATTTATTTGTCTTAGAACTACTTGAAACTCTGTCTCTTTAAGTAAAAAGTAGGGAGATACATACACCAAATTCTGATTCCTTAATTGTAAACTAACTTTTGATCTTCATGTCTTGATTTGGGAAACTTGATTTTGGGAAACTGTTTCTGCCCTCTATTCTCATTGTGTGCCATTGACCCACTTAATTTTTAAATTGTCACAACTTCCGCATAGTACCAGTTGCCTATAATTCTGCTAAAATAGTGATTCTCAAACTTTTAACAGGTGGCAGGTCTAGGAATAGTAGTCTGTTAAATTTTCCGTGCCCATCGCTCCTATTAATAAGACAAAAATCCAAAACTAAAAATTCTGTAAGAATTCATGGGAAAATTATTTATGATATTTTTCTTCATTGTGTGTATAATATCTTTACTTGATTATTTGTAATATGTTAGAGTCTGTTTTTAGTTGGAAAGAATGAAATATGAATAATCTCTAAATAAACCTAATGCTCTAGTGTCTTCAGTTTATCCTATTTCCTAAATGAATTTAGTACAAGTACATTTCTGTAGTTAATACTGAACGTTCAACTAAAGAGACTCTTCATTCTCAGAGATTCGGTTACTAATTTGGTTAAGAACAGTTTAATTTTTGGACTCCTGTTGAAATTTTTGTGTTCTGTTGCACTAAGAGCATCCTCAACCTGCACACACTGGAGAGCACTTTCCTTTTATGACTTTGCATAAAGTTTGTCAGCAGGAAGGAGGCTGGAAAGTAGTCAGAGCAATGTCCGCAAGTGGATTGGTGTGTAAAGGACAAGGGAGTGACAGTAGGAGAACAAATGAAGAAGTAAGAGTACCGACATGTTACAGTTTTTAAGAATATGGATCAATCATCCAGACCAGCAGTGGTCCTAATGCAGGGGTGGTTGAAAATTATCGTTTTGGTCAGGTATGCAGAGGACCTGCTATTTGTCATTCATAAATATATTTCTTTCTCTACTTAACCAGTTTCCTTTAAAACAATTGATACTGCACAAGAGTAAACAGATCTGCAGAACAAAACAGTCAGGAAACACTCTCATAAACAGCCTCCCTATTAGATATATTTAGAGAATACTTTTTTTATTTTTTATTTTTTTATTTTATTTATTTATTTTTTTGCGGTACGCGGGTCTCTCACTGTTGTGGCCTCTCCCTTTGCGGAGCGCAGGCTCTGGACGTGCAGACTCAGCGGCCATGGCTTACGGGCCCAGCCGCTCCGCGGCATGTGGGATCTTCCCAGACAGGGGCATGAGCAATTCTCAACCACTGCGCCACCAGGGAAGCCCTCATCTTTTTATTTTTTATTTTAATACTTTGTAATATCATCACATGTACCTGGGAAATGGCACTGCTTTCTGAGTAGAAGACTATAATTGCTGGAAATCCTTTATACAACTTAAAAACATTCACCTTTACACCAGTTATTGTAGAATCAATTTAATCATTTGAAACATTCGACATAAATTTCTACATTCAATTTTCAGAAATTATGTTCAAGTCGAATTAAGGCAATAAGACTTCAGAACTACACAATATTTTTTGGAGTAAAGTTCTGTCTTAGCATATAATTAAAACTAATGCCTAACTGAAAACAGATGGGAAATATTAATTTATTGAAGTAAAAAACTTAGTAACATCTTACCATGAATACCAAAATTTGACAAGCTTTAGGGTTTTCACAGAAATAAATTGGTGTACTTTATTTTACAGCATTTTAGTGGGAGTAGAACTTTTGTAGAACTTTTTTCCCATTTCAATTTTCCATGTTTACACATGCACTATAAGACTTTAAAAAATGAGGAAAATCTCTTAAAATTTAAAAACATCCAACATCCAGCAATTAATACCTTATTTTATAAAGTATCAAGGTGCTTTACATTTTCAAAAATGTGTTTTTGGAATGTGTAAAACATGCTTGTGGCAAAAACTCAAAAAGGTACAGAAGAGTACATAATTAAAAGACCCCTCCTCACAACAAAACAAATATAGTTAACACTAAACTGTACATTTAAAAATGGGAAAACTCATTGAGCTGTACAGTTGTGATTGATCTGTGCACTTTTCTATATGTGCTATACTTCAATAAAATAATTTAAGACAAAAAAAGACCCTCCCACCTTTGGCCCTCAAACATCTAGCCACCCTCTCAGAATGCAACCACTATGACCAGTTTGCTGCATAGCCTCCTAGGGATATATTCTATACATTTATAAGCATATGTACATGAATTTTTAAAATATAAATGGAGGTATACTACATATCTTGCTAATCCTTCTATATCAATACATAAATATCTGCCTTGCACTTTTAAAGGTGGCATTATATTCCATCTGAATGCTTTTAAAGTGCTGAAAAGTCTTCAGTGGCTCTTTTCCTATCCTTTTTTGGTTATTGTTCCATCAGTCAGTCCAGAAACATCTGTGGGCCAGATAATTTTGTACAGTAGAGGGAGCAAGAGAGATGTGTCCCCTTTCCTCAAGAAGCTTCTAATTGGGCAGAAAAGACAAATAATATTTTCTGTATGATATTCTATTTTCAAATGTCTTTGTTTTATAAAGAGGACTAACACAAATAGCAAGACTTTATTTTTAACTTAAATTAAAAAAAAATTTCCCCTTGACTCCCTATAATGGTAACCTATGCCTTCCCTTCAAGGGAAAGAAAAGAAAGTAGAAAAAAATATTGAGGAGTACATAAAAGAAAGATAATAAAATAGTTGAAACAGTCAGTACTGTTCAGACATGCTGCAATGGGATTAAGGCTGACGAAAATAAAAGGAGTAAACCTTCCCACCTACGTTGATATTGTGGAAAGCGAAATTTAGTCTAGCAACTTGAAGCAGAAAATGATTTATTACAGGGCATTAGATGGCTTAGAGAATCACTGTGATGGCTGAAGAAAGAGACTAGGTTAAACTTTCAGGAATGACCCTCAAAGTCCCATCACATCCAGACCACTGGGGAAGCAACTGCCACTTCCCAAGTTAGGGATCACTAAATTGGGAAGCTGCTGCTACTCCTAACTCCAAAGCCATTGTGTACCTGCTAGCAACCATATCAGCGAAATGGATTTCACTTCCTGTCCCCCAATACCCATAAAGCTCTAGTGATGAGACACTCTGAGTTGCTAATACTGCTACAGAAAAACTACATAGCTCTGTGATCATGTTTACCAACAAACAGAAGTAATAGTACATACAGACTCTCCCACATCTCTACCTTCCAGTTATCCATTGTCCATAATTGGCAGAACCTAAATCCAGAATCTTAGCTGCAGTGGGGTCTAGGAAATTAAATTTTACCTTTTGAGCTTCTGCAGTATAAAAAGGCACATTAAAAGGAAGTTGAAATGATTGAATGCCAATCTGTCTTTTATATCCTCTTCCCCTTCCTCCAATCTGTAGCTCCCTTCCAACCCCAACGTCTTTTTCTCCTTTGTGTTGCTATTTTAAAGCAGGTAAGTGAAAATAACTATACATGATGGGGAGGATTAAAGTCTACAGTCACGCTACACTCCCCTCATTTCCTTTTTAGGGGGATAAATTATTGCTCCCGAGGTACTCCTTTGCTGATCTGTGTCTCAGGAACGAAGGAAAAAGAAAATTATAAGATCTAGAGATCTGCTGTATAACATTGTGCCTGTAGTTAACAGTACTGTATTGTACACTTAAAATTTTCTTAGAAGGGTAGGTTTCATAGGAAATGTTCTTACCACAGTAAAAATAAAAGAAAATTGTAAAAAGCTAGAGAAGCTAATTTAATAGAAGAAAGAGAAATTAGTCTATTAGGCCTTGGATTGAAAGGGTTTGGGGAGGAGGTTAAAACAGGAAATCTCAAATACTGAACCAAACTGTAGGACTAAGCGCACATTGCAGCTTCTCCCTCCTAATTCAGATCTATAAACTCACTTAAAATACTTTTAACCACTCACGTCCCTGCATCCATTTATTTCTTTATCTTGTTCAAAATATGTAAATAACTGCAAACATTTGAGGAAAACTAACATCATGAAAGACAGAAGCTACACTAACCAAACAGAAGAACCAACATTTAAGGAAACAAAACTAATGAAACAAAAAAGACTATAGAATGTGAGATTAATATCTTCAGGAGACCTTCATTTCTAGCATAGCCAAGAAAGCTCCAGTTGTACCAACCCTCCTTCAGATAACAGTATAATGCCAGAATAAAACACAAAAACAGCTTTCTGTAGAAGGTACTGGAAAATGACCAAAATCAGACATACACTGGAGGTGACTCAACAGTTGGAAGAAGGGAAAGCAATGGTAGCCTATGGGTAAGCTTGATCTGTGCTATGTAGGGGTGGCTAAAACTCTGATAGAAGACTTGAAACTGTCTAGCTAAGAAGCAGGCTCAAAGTTCAGTGCAGCCACAGTCACAGGAAAATGAGGAGTGAAGTCCCGAAAGGGGAGAGAATCAGAGAGGGTGATCTCTAAGAACTGTTAATAAATTCTGCACAAGTCTCCATTTGAGCCTTACACCTGTATACGTGGGAGAGACATAAAGCAGTTCAGCCAAGGATAAAAACAATATTGAGAATTGAGCTGCCACTCAAGAGACAGAATTTTAATATTAAGGCCAGCCAGAATAACTGCCTGCTTAAAACAACAACAGCAACCCACACTACTCCTGAATATAACAGATATATAACTCCCAAACATAATAGCCACAATTTACAGATACAATCCAAAATTACTTGACAAAAAAAAAAAAAAAAAAAACAAGAAAATGCGACCCATTCTCCAGAGAAAAGATAGTCAATAGAGATTGATCCCAAACTGATCCAGATGTTGGAATTAACCAAGAAGGATTTTAAAACAATTATTATAATTTTACTCAATGATGTAAAGGAAAATATGTTTACAATGAATGAAAAGATATGAAATCTCAGTGGAGGAAGAGAAATTATAAAACAAAAACAACCAAATAGAAATTCTAGAAGTGAAAAATGCAGTATTTTTAGGAAAAAAATTCACTGGATGGGCATAAAGATGGCCAACAGGTACATGAAAAGATGTTCAACATCCCACTACTCACCAGAGAAATGCAAGTCAGAACCACAATGAGATATCACCTCACATTAGTCAGAATGGCTGTCATTAAAAAGCTCACAAATAACAAATGTTGGCAAGGATATGGAGTAAAGGGAACCCTAGTACACTGTCAGTGGGAATGTAAATTTTTGTAGCCACTGTGGAAAACACTACAAAGTTTTGTCAAAAAAACTAAAAATAGAACTACCATATGATCCAGCAATTCTACTCCTGGGTATATATCCAAAGAAAATGAAAACACTAATTTGAAAAGATACATGTATGCCAGTGTTCACAGCAGCATTATTTATAATAGTTAAGACATGGAAGAAACCCAAGTGTCCATCAACAGATGAATGAATAAAGATGATGTGGTATATGTATAATGGAATAGTACTCAGCCATAAAAAAGAATTAAATTTTGCCATTTGCAACAATATGAATGGACCTGGAGGGTATTATGCTTAGTGAAATAAGTCAGACAGAGAAAGACAAATACTGTATGTTATCATTATATGTGGAATCTAAAAAATAAACAAATGAAAGACTATCACAAAACAGAAACTGACTCACGGATATAGAGAACAAACTAGTGGTTATCAGTGGGGAGAGGGTACAGGGGAGGGGCAAGAGAGGTGGGGAGAGGGGATTAAGAGGTACAAACTACTATGTGTAAAATAAATAAGCCTCAAGGATGTATTGGACAACACGGGGAATATAGCCAGTATTTTATAATCACTTGAAATGGAGTATAATCTATAAATACATTGAATCATTATGTTGTATACCTGAAACTAATATAATACTGTAAATCAGCTATACTTCAGTAAACACAGACTTATTTGGATAGAAATGGGCAAATGTTCAATAATTGCTTTATCATTGTAATTTATACTCTGAGTACTTCAAAAAGTATTACAACTTCCTGGACAATAGGATGTTGAAATTGATTTTAGCCCTCCAAAGTTCAGGGCTCTATACCCACTGCCTGGCACAGGGCCTTCTATATAGGTATTCAGTATATATTTGTTAAATAAATGGAGACCATTTGCATCAAAACAAGCAGAAATTGAACTACAGTCCCTGATAAAGTGGTTGAAGAGGACAGATTATAGTGTTTATTCATTTGAGGTCCTTGGAACATCTGCATTAGGGTTACTTGAAATGCTTGCTGAAATGCAGATTGCTGGGCCATGCTCCAGATATACTGAATCAAAAATCCCTGGGCATATGTCTCAGGAATCTGCATTTTAATGGGTACCTCTGGTGACTTTTAAGCATGGTCAAGTTAAAAGAAATAATGCACAGAGGGCAGGGAAAAGAAGACCAGGTAAAGCCCAGAGGAAGTATGTCTTTAGGGGGCAGTGCTTTTCAGCATTTTAACATCATTTACAATTAGAGAATATTTGCAAAGCACCTTGGAGTACAAAGGAGGAGAGACTGATAGAAGCTGGAAGTAACCAGCGCCAGGGACTTTGGCAGGTTCAGGCCCCACCTGGCTGCCGCAAGGATGAGGTATCAACATTTTGACACATCAGTAATCTACCTGTGACACTAAAGAAGCTCCATCAAGGGCGAGAAGGAAAGGAGAATTTAAAGGAGAAATTTATCAAACAAGGCTGAGAACAGTGCATTGCCCCCAAAGTTCCAGATGCTGCGGAGAATTCAAGGACTAGGGATGACCTTTGAGTTTCAGTAATTGGAAGGTTAAGGGAATCATTGGCGTTTTATTGCAGAGGTGAAGGGAAGGAAAAGGCATTTGTAAAGAAATAAAGGAAATGAGCTACAAGGAAGTAAAGGACACAAGTATAGATGACTATTGGAAGATTTTAAGTGCTAAAAGAAAGGAGACAGTAGCTGGAAAAGTATCAGGAAAGGGTTTGGGGGAAGGGGGAGGCAAGGTATAACAGAAGCCTTTCTTTGGTACTTTAAGAACAGAAGGTAGTTTGCATTGGCATGGATTTCATAAATTACTTTTAAAAAATTGTAATTATTTAGTAGTCTAATAAAGGACCTCAAAAGTCCCCTTGAATTATAACAAGAAATAATAGTTACAAATCAGGCCATTAGTCAGAGAGAATGCTGCCACTGGGGTGATACTTCTTCAAGAGCTGATGCTTTCAGAGCTGATGTCTTTTGGCTTGTCCTAATTCAGGTTCAAGTTCTTTAATCTGTTGTCTTCATCATCAGTCATAGAAATCCCCTTCAGCACACTAGTGCCAGGTTAATCACAAGCTGTATTTTATAGCTCTTCAATCTTCTAAGACTATTTTATGCAGACTGACAGGAACAATTGGAAATTGCTTTAAATAAAGTGATTTTAGGAATGTATTTGTGGTAGACAGAATAATGCCCCCCTAAAGATGCCCATGTCCCAATCCCCCAAAACTGTGAATATGTCATTTTGCATTGCAGGGGGAAATTAAGGTTATAGTTGGAATTAACTCTGTTAATCAGCTAACCTTAAAATAGGAGAATAACCTGGATTATCCAGGCAGGCTCGATTTAATCACACGAGTCTTTTAAATATGGAAGCCTCAGGGAGAGATTTGAAGATGCTATGCTGCAGGTTTTGAAAATGGGGAAAGGAGCCATAAGCCAGGGAACACAGGCAGTCTCTAGAAGCTAGAAAAAGGCAACTGATTTTACCCTGCAGCCTCCAGAAGGAATACAGCCCTGCCAATACAATGATTCTAGCCAATTCTGGGCTTCTAACTTCCAGAACTGTAAGAAAATTAATTTGTGTTGTTTTAAGTCACTAAATTTGTGGTGACTTGTTACAGAAGCAATAGTAAACTAATATAATATCTAAGTTTTAAAATCTTAATTTTAAAACATAAAGTCTCACTTCTCTGTCAGACCAGAAGTTCCTCCAGACCAGTAATCAACCTTTATGCTTGATGCACAATATACAAAATAAACATTTGTTGAACTTGAACCTGTATATCATATTGTCTAGCCACCATTTCTTGGGAGAGTTGCTTACTGTTCTTAAATAAAGTTTCCATTCACCTGGGAGCATGCTACATAGAGAAGCATTTCCGTTGCAGTCAGTACCTGTAGTTCCGAACTTCTTCCTTAGTGACCTTTGATTGACTCTTATTTATTAAATATGAGCATTGAGAACCATAGCTATGTTATGAATACCATAAAAGATAAAACATTATTTTTTAAAAAACAGGTTTTTTTTGTCTTAATGTTATGGAGTTGTGAGGGTTCTTTATATATTCTAGACATCAGGCTTTTATTATATATGTCTTGTAACTACTTTTTCCCTCAATCTTGGACTTGCCTTTTCATTTTCTTAACATCAGCTTACTGAGCCACACAGCCAGGATCCTTTGTTAGGTCTTCAGTTTTCACCAGACTATGACCTTTGCATGGAAATTTTATTTCTGACTTAGTTTTCTACCTCTGCCTTTCATCTTTAACTAACTCCAACTCCTATGACATTTTACATATCTCCATAAGCGTCTTTTGTTTTTAGAAGATGAGGAATAAATAGAATACAAGTTCCGTGGCTTCTTGTACCTCAGTTTCAACTGCTCTAGAGTAAGACCACCTATCTAAGAAACCTATCTAAGAAACACCACCCTCAATTGAGGTTTGTTTTATGCCATAGAAGCTTATATATATATTCATACCATCCCAAACATATTCTCAAAACTTGGTGAAAATCTATAAAACATTTTCTCATGATGCAGGAACAGACCTACTTATTTTTATAGATTTGTATTCATTTCCTTCCCAGTCATTAGATGAAACTACCAAAATTGACAGAATAAGGGCAGTTTTAAATGTGTTATACACTGCTCTTTGGGATGTAATATGTATTAGTTATCTATTGCAGCTTAAAACAAACATTGATTATGTCATAACTTCTGTTGGTTAGGAATCTAGGAGCAGCTTAGTGGTGCCAACTCGGGCCCTGTTAGGCTGCAGTCAAGTTGTGAGTCAAGGCTGTCGTCATCTTAAGGCTTGACTGACGGAGAATATACTTCCAAGTTCCTTCACGTGGCTGTTGGCTGGTCTCAAAAACCTGCCCCTAAGCTCACTCATGTGGGCCTCCCCACAGGGCTGCCTCATAGTGTGGCAGCTGCTTCCTGCAGAGTGAGCCATCATGCTAAGAGAGCACACAAGCAGAAGCCACAGTCTTTTTAAAAACCTAAGTTTGGAATTGACATCCCATCACTTATATTCTATTAGAAGCAAGGCTGTAAGTCCAGCCATACTTAAGGGGAGGAAGGGTTTACATGAGGGCATGAATACCAGGGAGTGGTGATCATTGGGGCCATCTTAGAAGCTGGGTACCACACATATAAATTAGTGAGTTCATTGGTTCATCAGAGACTAGATAATCAAGTTTATAATATACCTAACTGAATTCAGTAATATTAGAACATTTTGTAAAAAAAAAAAAGAAAACTACAAATAAATCTCCCATGTTAGAAGATGTAAAATAAAAATGGAAGCCTTTTAACTTTAAGACAGGAAATTTAGAAGGTACGGTAGAATAATCAACACAATTTACTCTTTTATACGCTACTCCCCTCAGATTGTCCACTTCTGACTTTCTATTACAATTCTTCCCTTCATGTTTTAAATTCTACTTATTCCTCATCCTCTAAAAACAAAAGACGCTTATGGAGATATGTAAAATGTCACAGGAGTTGGAGTTAGTTAAACATGAAAGGCAGAGATAGAAAACTAAGTCAGAAATAAAATTTCCATGCAAAGTTCATAGTCTGATGAAAACTGAAGACCTAACAAAGGATCCTGGCTGTGTGGCTCAGTAAGCTGAAAATGTAAGTTAAGTAAGTTAAGAAAATGAAAAGGCAAGTCCAAGATTGGGGGAAAAAGTAGTTACAAGACATATATAATAAAAACCTGATGTCTAGAATATATAAAGAACTCTTACAACTCCATAACATTAAGACAAAAAAAGCACTGTTTTTAAAAAAATAATGTTTTATCTTTTATGGTATTCATAACATAGCTATAGTTCTCAATGCTCATATTTAATAAATAAGAGTTAAAAAATAAACAAGCCAGCATTCTTTATTAGCTCTCACTAGAATGTATGTAGACTGCCCAAAGTGGCCTCTACCTAGTAGCAATATTTTTCAGTCCTTTTTTGCCATTTCCTTTAGTGCTGGCTTAAGCTACCTGAGATGTGTTACTTTGTGTTTATCAATTTCGTACAATGAGATAAATAAAGGTATATTTTTACTATTATACATAAGTGAATTATGGTAGATAGCAAACAACAGGTTTTGTATTCATGAATAGTGGGTCTTTATGAGATAATTCTATTCTCCTAAACGCTTCTTTTGTCTCTCTAACAAGCATATTAGCCCAAAATCATTCTTTGTGGTATTAAGCTGCCTACTTACTATTTAAATTCCAACACTTACTCTTACATGATTATATGTATTTTCAACAGTGAGTCTTTTATGGCACACCAAGAAAGCATGCGACAGATGATGAGAAATCTTTCTGAACCTTTTGGAAGAGACCTGTTCAGCATCTCTGATGGCAGAGGAAGAGCTCGTAACCATACGGGACATGAGGATGGAGAAAATTCCTTGACTGTAAGTTCTTTATTTTAAAGTTAGTAAAGAAAAGTATTACAGAAGAATATATCTCTGACAACAGGATATGACTAATATTTATGTTATAGAAATAACTTATGTAAAAGGAGGGACCAGTTGGAAACCTGAGTTCTTTAACAATGAATTGTTAATTGTATAGAATTCCACTGTGCTACTAAAACTTCTAGCACCATAAAGTTATATATTACAAGCCAAACTTAAAACATTGTTTTCCATATGTATATAGTTTTTTCCTCACCTCATCATTTACTCCCATGTCTTACATTAGAACAGGCAAGGAAATATCATTGCATACAACACTTTTTTTTCCCACTTTAAAATAAAAAATGATAGTATAATGCTTTATCTCTATTGGACCAGGAAAAACCAGTCTTCTGCGTGGCTACCTTGGACCTTCAAAACTGAGATTAACTTTTAATTGTATTCAAAAGCCTTGCAAAACTACAATATATATTCAGAAGTCTTGTCTGAGAGCAAAACTAAAAGGTTACAAACATACTCAACTCAAAAAAAAAAAAACCAAAAAAACAGGATATTTATATACCTTAAGTATCTTCTTTTCTGCTTATTTCTATTGCTTCTTCAGCCTCAGGAATGGCAGTTCTAGAACAACAAATCCACAGGAGTTTCTTTCTAAAAGATAAATCTCTGCAATAGAAATGTAGATATTTGGAACTCAGTAAACATTTTGAATTGGTCAGTTGGGAAACTTCCCAAATCTTCCAGGAAAACGTTTTCGTATTTTCTATTTGCAGTGGTCTTAAATAGAGCAAAATGTTTCAAATACTCCTAAGACGTTTGATGGATAACATTGCATTTGCCATTTAAATGAAAGTAATCTTCACCTTCTTTTTCCCATACATATTATTCCAATATATATATATTAATTACATTCCAGTTATTTTTTAAATTAGTTAATGTGGTATCATTATATATATTTTTTACTGTTAGGGCTATAAATTTCCATAAAAGTTGAAAATTAAGGTCAAAGGAAAAAATTGTCAAAGAGAGCAGAAAAATCAAATATGACATTCTGAAATTTTATCTTTCACATGAGCATTGAAGCATTTTATATATCTGCTATAACCACAGCAAAGAAAGAGTAGGGCTGTACATAGTGCTTTGTATTTACGTGCATAAATGAGCTACTCGTAGCCTTTGTAGAAAAAGAAGTGACAATTTTATTCCCTTGTAAGCATAGAAAGGAGATCTGTTTATAATTCAGCTATAAAGTTCTTATTGAGGATGCCTAAGCTGTAACTCTGCTGGTCATCCATTGGAAGTAGAAGTAAATGTTTCTTTCCTGGGTACTTGTGCTTAAAACATCGGAATGTTTAATGAGCTGGAATAAGAAATATATGGAACCAAATAAAGAGATAAATTTCTGTGAAACTGTAGCTTATACGATTCATAATTTAGAACTATTTGTATTTTAGCTTGCCTCATATTTACCTTGCCAATGTGGCTTGAAATCAAGTTTTGGGGAACCAAAAACACCTACACAGCTGAAGTAATATGGTTGCATAAATATGATGATTGAATAAGGAAAGTCAAGCAGGAAAACAACTCTGAATATAAAGGAAGGCCAAGAACAACATTTGAATGAAAAACTAAAATAGTTGCTACCTTGTCTGGTTTATAGTGACATAAATTAACTTTTGTGTAAGATTGTTAATCATAGATGTAGGCTAAAGTCTGTAGCATTATCCAATAGAACATTCTGGACGATGCAAATGTTCTAAATCTGCCCTGTTCAGTGTGGTTAGCCACATATGGCTATCGAGCACTTGAAATGTGCCTAGTGCTACTGAATTTTTAATTAAATTCTAATTATTTTAAAACTAATTTTAAATAGCCACACGTGGCTATTGGCTACCTTAATGGAGAGCATGATGATATTCAAATAGACTGGAAAGCTTTTAGCTTTTTTTTAAACCAATGCTGAGTAAAGTACACTAATCACCTATATGTGAACCTATCGTCTTATGTTTTAATTTAATAAAAATCTCTTTAAACATTTTCCCAAGAAAAACTGCAGTACTCATCTACCTATTAAATAAAAAGTAAATGGTAATTTTTACTATATCAGATTTAGACAAAACCATTTCATAAAACTTTGAGTTTTATAACTTTTTATATAGTCAATACTGCTAGGTAGTATTTAGTTGCCTCTCCCATCTAAAATCAAGTAGTATACATTCTTCTTCAGTTACATTATATTGTATCAACTGTCTTAGAAAGCTAACACCAGTGGGTTTTTTTCTTGTTCAAACTATGAAAACTCTTTGCCAACCAAGAGTACTGAGCACTGTCCTAGGGCAGTTGAAGGGCAGTAGTAATTTTTAAATATAGAAATTTCATCCAGTTTTACAAGGAACATTCAGCTTCTCTTTTAGCCAAAACACTTTTTCTTTCCTGGTACATTATAATTTATACTGGTGAGATATGGCTCACCTTTTTTTCCCTAGGGTGTGATACATTTGACATATTTATGTCTCAGTATGAAAGAGTTATGTAATAGCAAAACTAAATAAATTAATTAAAAGAAAACAAAAACAAACAAACAACAGTAGCAACAGAAGGCCTGTATCCTAACTTGACTTTTCTAAGTCAGTGTCTCATAACTAGATGTGAAAGTAGAAACAGAAGTTAGAAATTGACTGCAAAAGATGAAAAAGATGGCTGCCTAGTTTGAAAAGAGCACAGTGAAGAAAACAGTAGACTTTTTGAGCATGCTGGCTGTTCTATTTGAACTTTTATTAACAGTTTACACAAACTTTTTATTCTCTTTTTATGAAGTCATAAATTTTAAAATGAGTATTTTGATTAAGTAGCGAGCCATATGCTGATGCTTTTAAGCATAGTGGATGAAAATTTATATTTCAAATAGACACTTGATAACTTTTTTCTTTATTTTTGGCCCATTTCTTGACGTTTGTCATCTTTAACAGCCCTATTAGGAGGGAAAACAGAGACACCTACAGAAGTAGAAGAAGCATCAGCTTTGCTGCTTTCCTGTGTTTGTACTATTAGCATTTTCTTCAGTTCATGATTTCTTTATTGGGATACTTTTAAGCCAGTTGTCCATTTTGAGAGGATTGGTTTGTTTAAAACTATAATTTAACCTGTAAATTTATTTAATTAGGCAGTTTATAATTCAAGATATGACATGTGACCATTTGACAATTAGATTGAGAGATGGTGCCAGAGTCAATGTAAAATCTGTTTTTCCTTTCAGTAAAAAGAAACAGAAAGAGGAATTTTACTGGTACATCAATACACTTTGGAGATTACTGTTCTACATATACAGTATAAGTATATATCAACTGATATAACTTATAAAATTGAATATAAACACAGTTTTCTCTAGTTTTTTTGTCATAACTTACACAGGGAGAAAATTATCACAGAATAATGGTAAAACTTTATATATACCTTTTACCAAGAAATTCAAAATTTATTTTCAACATTTAAAACTTACAAGTAATGAAAGTTTTTAATTTGTATACGAATCTAAAAATTTATTTTCATTCATCTGTACCTATTGAGAAATATAATTTATGAACTATTAATTTTGATTATTCTATCTATTATACTTAATGTTCTTTCTCCTATCGAAGACTCCAAATATCTTTAAATATCTATGTGTGATCCTTTCTGAAGTCCATATTACTTATTCCATAAATTAGTTCTTAGGAGGTATTCATTAAATTTTTGGCCGAATATCTCTACTAATTTTTTGAAATGTTATTAATTTAGATACTTTTGATTTTTAACAGGTTAAAGGAAAGATTAACTGATTTTTTTAAAAATATGGAATAGTTGAACAAAGGAAAGATGATATAATCTTAATCATTGTACCTTATGTGTTAATTTTGGTGTGAATTTGCATTTCCTTTGAGAAATGTTTGTCTCAATCCATAGCAAATACTTTCTCTTTCAACTTCCTTTAACAAATACTAGAGTAGTCTTATTTAAAAGTGATATATGGTCTCTCTATTTGCCTGCCAGGATCCTGTCTGGCTCTACAATGAATAATAAGCAGATAACTTTAAAAATATATGTTGAATTCTTTTTGATTAAAAGGTTCTGTAATTTGGTTAGCTCTGAACTGTGTGATTATGCAGTGCATTTCTCTCTTTTTCAGAGATTGTTATATAATAAATATCATAACCAAAATTAATTGGATTTTTTTCTAGGTGATGAGTTCTCTTGTGCCTTTTGGCAGTTTTGTTAGTATGGTTCATATAAGACACAAACCATTTGAGCAATATTTTCTGACAAATATTTATTTTTCATTAACTCAAGCAAACTGAATTGGCATGCCCAATTTCATAATGGCTTTTTAGCATTTGTTACTGAAAACTTGTGTCATGTGTTAAATTTATCTTAGAGTGTTTTGGCCTGTGTTTTGTGAAGTAAGTAATATCAACATAATAAAATCAGTTTTCCAAAAGAAATAGTACATTTTAGTTGATGACTACTCACTTGATTTGCAAAAGGGATCCCCACAGTTGTGTTTAAAAGTTGGAAACTTCCCCAAGCTTATGAAGACTTTTCAAAAGGTGAAAAACCACCAAACTGTAGATAGACAAGCACATCTGGAAAAGCTCAGATTGGCTGCTTTCTCTAGGGCTCTATTGCCAATTCATTCATGCGTTTCCTTTCCCATGTTCAAGCATGGCTACTCTGCAACCAGCTTTTCTCCCACCCCTGTTTCTCCAGGCCTTTGGTCCTGTTTTCTGTGGCTCTAGCTTCTAACACATTAAAGGCAATCTGAGGAGTAACAGAGAACAGCATCACCTTGGAACATTTCCTATGGACGCACCTATGCTCTCATGAAAAAGTTTTTTTATTCTCTTGTGCTAGACTTCAGCCATTTCTCTCCTTAAAGTTTGACATATAACATTTGTCCTTCCTGACCAGAGTTTTTAGTGGGACAAGTGATGAAGGAAAAAAAAAACAGCTATAGCACAGAGTTATCAGTAAAAATGATCAGGAAGTTCAGCATGCTGTGGGAGCACAGGCAGAAAAAAGCCTGTAGCCCAGACCTTTTGGGATGGTGGAGTGGAGGTCAACTAGAGAACACTTCCTGAACCTTAAGGATTAATAAGAGTTAGCCAGGAAAATCTGGGAGGGGAGAAGAAGAGTGCTCAACACAGAGGAAACAGCATGTGCAAAAACCTAGAGGCTAGGGAGCCCAAAGATGTTTAGGGTCATTTGGCCCTAGGATGTGAGTTGGAGAGTGTGTATAGATGAGGATGGAGAGGTAACCAGGGGGACTTCTTTTGGCCCTGGTAAGGATTGTGGACATTATCTTAAGAGCAGGGGGAGCAATTGATGAATTTTCATCAAAACAGTAGTAGAATCAGGTTCTCATTTTTTTTTTTTTTTTTGCGGTACGCGGGCCTCTCACTGTTGTGGCCTCTCCCGCTGTGGAGCACAGGCTCCAGACGCACAGGCTCAGCGACCATGGCTCTCGGGCCCAGCCACTCCGTGGCATGTGGGATCTTCCCGGACCGGGGCACAAATCCGTGTCCCCTGCATTGGCAGGCGGGCTCTCAACCACTGCGCCACCAGGGAAGCCCCCAGGTTCTCATTTTTTAAAGATCATTGTGCCTGCAGGGAGGAGAGAGATTAGAAGGGATCACAGTGGAGACAGGGAGACTAGGAGGCTGGGAAGTATTAGTGATAGCTTCTACTCAGGTAATAGCTGTGGTGATAAAGAGAAATAATCTCCTTTGAGAAAGAGTTAAATAGGTGAATGGATAGAACTTGTTGATAAATTGGGTTGATGGATCAGTAGAGAGGGAGAAGGGAAGTATTATGCTTATTTTCGTGGCATGAGGAATTAGGTAGATGGGAATGCCACTGAGCTAGGAACAGAGCATTGATGCAGTGCAGGTATGAGGGCAGGGGTGTTCAGAAAGGTCATTTCAATTCTGGGTGTTTTGCATTTGAGGCATCTGTAGGCCGTCCAGGTGGGATTTATCTGGTAAACAGTTGGATATATGGGTTTGAGCTGAGCTAATTAGTTAACTAATTAGAGATAATTAGTTCATTCATTCAGCAAATATTTATTGAGCCCTCCTATGTGCCAGGAGTTGTTTTTAAAGTATTGGGAATTAGTAGTGAGTAAGACAGAGAATATAGCCCTGCCTTCACAGAGATTATTTTTACAGAGTGGGAAGACAGACAATAAACAACAAAATAATTTCAGATCGTCAAAGTACTCTGAAGGAGATGGAGTAATGATATAGTGACAGGTGGATGTGAGGCGGAGATTAGACAGGTGGGCTTCTTAAGGAGGTGATACTTGAATGATTAGAAGAAACTATACTGAGAGTCGGGAGAAAACATTCTAGGCAGAGAAGAGCAGCTGTACAGAGTTCCTGAAGGCCTCAAAAGCCCACTGGAATCTCCGCTCTAATTTGTAGCTCCACTTTTTTGTCAAGGCGTTGGGCCACCCCATAGCAAGTACAGATACATCTTTCGATGGCTGATTTGATAGTGAATTGATAAGAGACAGAATATACCCCAAACATCGGATCTTTTTCTCCTCCTCCTCCTCCTCCTCTCCTTCCTTAGGCCAGCCCTTCTGTCTCTCTTGAATTGTTCTCTCTTATACAGCCTTGATTCTCAACCTAATGTTGAAGCAAAAAATTCACAACATTTCCTAATTGTGTTGAATCTCTGAAATGCAGATTAATTCTATTGTACTCCTTTGCATCCTAAAGATGAATCAGTATCTCCTAAATGTGTCTTTGTTGTTCCCTACTGTGCTAAGTGCAGATTCTAAAAAGGAATTTGCTTTTTTCATCTATTTCCTATTGTAACTAGCAATAAAAACCCAGTAGAAGGCAGAGACATAAACAGGCCTTTGATGATTCTTTACTGAGTCCCAGCTTGGCACAAAGCAAAAGAGTATCCAGAAGGGCTGAAATACCAGCATTGAATAACAGTGCCTTACAGGATTCAAAACACTCCTCCTGCTTGAGCAGGGGAGTTCCTTGAACTAAACACTCCTTATAATAGTAGATGATGCTTTGGGTGACACACTAGAATATGTGCTTCACTTTTTGATTCCTGGTGATTGTTCCAGTGATGAAACCCAAAATCAATAGCAGATCTTTCTAGAGCAGAGTTTTGCAGGCTTGACACCACTACTTTCATGTTGGGCTGGATAATTCTTGTTCTTGGGAGCTGTCCTATGCTTTGTAGGATGTTTAGCAGAATCCCTTGCCTCTACCACTAGATGCCGGTCATATACCCTCCCCAGCTGTGGCAAACAAAAATGAGTATAATTATTGCCAAATGTCCCCCTGGGATCAAAATCACTCCTGGCTAAGAAACTACGGTTCTGGAGGAATTCTTAACTGTTCTTCTAAAGGAGCATACCTCTGGAGGCATCAGGCTCCCCAGCTTCAAACTATACTACAAAGCTACAGTAATCAAGATAGTATGGTACTGGCACAAAAACAGAAATATAGATCAATGGTACAGGATAGAAAGCTCAGAGGTAAACCCATGCACATATGGTCACCTAATTTATGACAAAGAAGGCAAGAACATACAATGGAGAAAAGACAGTCTCTTCAATAAGTGGTGCTGGGAAAACTGGACAGCTACATGTAAAAGAATGAAATTAGAACATTCCCTAACACCATACACAAAAATAAACTTCAAATGGATTAAAGACCTAAATGTAAGACCAAACACTATAAAACTCTTAGAGGAAAACATAGGAAAACACAAACCATATATGTGGTTTGACATAAACCACAGCAAGGTCTCTTCTGACCCACCTCCTAGAGTAATGAAAATAAAAACAAAAATAAACAAATGGTACCTAATTAAACATAAAAGCTTTTGCACAGCAAAGGAAACCATAAACAAGACCAAAAGACAACCCTCAGAATGGGAGAAAATATTTGCAAATGAAACAACAAAGGATTAATCTCCAAAATATACAAACAGCTCATGGAACTCCATATCAAAAAACAAACAATCCAATTAAAAAATGGGCGGAAGACCTAAATAGACATTTCACCAAAGAAGACATACAGATGGCCAAGAGTCACATGAAAAGTTGCTCAACATCACCTAATTATTAGAGAAATGCAAATCAAAACTGCAATGAGGTATCACCTCACACTGATCAGAATAGCCATTATCAAAAAATCTAGAAACAATAAATGCTGGAAAGGGTGTGGTGAAAAGGGAACCCTCCTGCACTGTTGGTGGGAATGTAAATTGATACAACCACTATGGAGAACAGTATGGAGGTTCCTTAAAAAACTAAAAATAGAACCCCCATATGACCCAGCAATCCCACTCGTGGGCATATACCCTGAGAAAACCATAATTCAAAAAGAGACATGTACCACAACGTTCATTGCAGTACTATTTACAATAGCCAGGACATGGAAGCAACCTAAACGTCCATCGATAGATGAATGGATAAAGAAGATGTGGCACATATATACAATGGAATATTACTCAGCCATAAAAAGAAACAAAATTGAGTTACTTGTAGTGAGGTGGATGGACCTAGAGTCTGTCATACAGAGTGAAGTCACAAAGAGAAAAACAAATACGGTATGCTAACACATATATATGGAATCTAAAAAAAAAAAATAGTACTGATGAACCTAGTGGCAGGGCAGGAATAAAGACGTAGACATAGAGAATGGACTTGAGGACACGAGGTGGGAGGGGGAAGCTGGAGCGAAGTGAGAGTAGCATCGACATTTGTACACGACCAAATGTAAATAAAATACATAGCTAGTGGGAAGCAGCAGCATAGCACAGGGAGGTCAGCTCAGTGCTTTGTGACCACCTAGAGGGGTGGGATAGGGAGGGTGGGAGGGAGGCTCAAGAGGGAGGGGATGTGGGGATATGTGTATGCATATGGCTGATTCACTTTGTTGGACAACAGAAACTAACACAGTATTGTGAAACAATTATACTCCAATAAAGGTCTATTAAAATAAATAAATTAAATAAATAAATAAATAAATGAGCATACCTCATGCTTCAAGTGTATGCCCTACTGAGCTGGAGTGGTAGGCAGCAAATCCAAGGACTGTTAGTGGAGTGAATCAACGTATATCACTTGGGTCCAAGTCTGATGGAAAGGAGGACTGATTACTCCAGAGGCAGCTTCTATCACCCATGTTGGACTGCTGGAAGGAACACTGTCATCTTATACTTGGGTTTTATTTATTTGCCTGGTAGGATATCCAGAAGGAAGAAGGAAAAATTGGAAGACTAGTCTATGCTAGAGCTGTCCCACAGCCAAGGATACACCGCTCAGTATTTAAATATTAACCAGATTATGTTATGAGCAAGTTGAATTTTATGTGTGTGTATTTATATGTTCTTGCATGTATATATGTGTGGATATATACACATGTATGTATGCATGTATTTATAGTGTTACAACTCCCTAACCATTTGTATGTTGGCTGTTTAGGATTGTGTATGCTTCAAATTCTTCTTTAACAAATCACTTTCATTATATAGTCCTTATAATTATCTTTGCCTGGTCGATCACTGCATGAGACCCCACAGCAAAAATCAAAAAAAAAAATTTCAGCTGTTTTGGGAATGTTGATTTGCTTCCTTTGTGTTGTGCTTATAGTTAATAACATACTTCCTAATATCCTATAGTGTACAGATGTCAACCCTTTTCAGGCAATGGACCGAATGATGTTAAATATGCGAAACAGCATGCAGGAATTACAAAGAAACTTTGTAAGTACTAGAAGATTGATGAGAATGTTATTTTCAGTTATTGGTATCCTATATTATAGTGGCTTTCAGCCTTTTTCTAACCATGGTCCACAGTGATTGAAAAATATATCTTACATCATGACAGTACTTGTGTACTGTATATATTTTACACCTGAAATAAAAATTTCATGAGAAAATAATCATACTGTTTACAGCATGTGCTGATATTTTCTATTTTACTTCATATTTTAAAAACCCTGGTCACAACCTACTAAAATGATCTCAGAACCTGCAAGTTTGAAAAGCAGCGTTAATTAAACTTTCAAAATAAAAACATTCAACTTCAAAAACATTTATTCTGCTGAAGATCACTATTGTAAATGAATGTTTTATATGAATTTAGATTTTTTTATTATGTATAACTTGTCTACTTAAAAAGATTTGTAGCATCTAAGAAATTAAGTTTTAGTGTTAAAAAATAACTCTGAAAATAGAAATTTCAGGAATGATGTTTAGGTACTGGATTAGATTCATACAGTCCAAACACTTATAAACTAGTACTAATACTCTTACTTTTCTACTCATGATATTAATCAAAATAACTCGATTCAGTATGAAGACCACCCATATTATTTTAGTCATCCAGTTTGAAATCTAAGGATCATTTCAGAATGTCCAAATCTAGGACATTATTAATGATTTTAGAAATGTAGCAGTTGGTACCCACAGAAGGTATAAAACTTCTTGGCATATGGCTGATTGGCTCAACATTGGCAAAATTGCACACAAAAGTCAACCACTGACTATAAAAGTATTACATGCTTCAGGGTACGGCATCTATAAATTTAAGCCACAAGCCTTTGACCTCAAAGATTTGAGAATTTCTAAATGAATCACTTATTATTTATTATTCCTTACAAGGAGAGTGTGAATTGGTACCTAAAATGGAAGGAGGTTAGTGCCTTCATGGGGGTACCATTTGGACATCATACTGATCATATATACTATCTTTAGTAGAACTTCTAGCTAGTGTTGTTACTTAATTTGAATCCTTTGACATTATTTCTTTGTATTTGACTGAACTCACTGGATTTACAATTTATATTTACCTCTAGGGTCACCTTTCAACGGATCCAAATGGACATTCGTTTAGTTCTTCCTCAGTTATGACTTATTCCAAAGTAGGAGATGAACCACCAAAGGTTTTCCAGGCCTCAACTCAAACCCGCAGGGCTCCAGGAGGAGTAAGTATTTTCTTGGAACTTCATAAAGTTGTGGAATCATAGATCACCTATATCAAATTTTAACTATTAAAATTTGACCTGGTACTGGTCAGGGGAAGGGATGGGGGGAGAAAACACAGGTCAGTGTGAAAAGCAATAAAACTAACTGTATTTATGTATTTATTTTGAGGCATTCTTTGTCTCCCCCACCTACCTCCATCCCTGCCCCAGGTGCCTTTTTTCATGTTAATATCCATGGATGTTTATTAGCTTTACATGTTGACAAAGTAAGTAGACACTATAAGAAGTCTTTGTTTCATGAAATAAATGTCTACTTTTAGTTTCTATTTGAAGTAAATGAATTTTTTAACTTATAAAATATTTCAAGTATACAGAAAGGACATAGAGAATAATATAAGTACCCCATACTCCTTCAATCCAGTTTAGTCAAATCATTAACACTTTTCTCTATTTAAGTTGTCTCTTGTTTTGCTTCCTTTTTAAGCAAAGATGTTACAGATTCAGTTAAAGCTTCCAATATACTCCTCCCTCCTCCTCCTTTTCCCTTTCTCTGTCCCCCAAAGACAACCATTTTCTTATACAGGCATACCTCGTTTTATTGGGCTTCACTTTATTGCACTTCACAGATAAATTGTGTTTTTAACAAACTAAAGGTTTGTGGCAACCCTGTGTTGTCAGATGATAGCAATTTTTAGCAATACAGTGTTATTAAATTAAGGTATGTACATTGCATTTTTAGACATAATGCTACTGCACACTTAATAACTACAGTATAGTATAAACATAACTTTTATGTGCACTGAGAAACCAAAAGAATCATGTGACTCACTTTATTGCAATATTCCCTTCATTGCGGTGGTCCAGAACAGATCCCGCAGTATCTCTAAGGTATGCCTGTACCTGGAATTTATCATTTTCATGCATGCTTTTATAATTTTATTACTTATGTATGCTTCATATACAATACAGTGAATTATTTTACAGGTTTCTAAACTTTGTATAAATGGTTTCATACTGCACGTGTCCTCTGCAGCTTGACTTTGCTCAGTAATTGCTTCTGAGATTTATTCAAGTTGATATGTGTAGCTCTGATTTCTTATTTTAACTTCTATATAAATGTCTAAAATATGAATATACCACAGTTTTTTTTGTTTTGTTTTGTTTTGTTTGCGGTACGCGGGCCTCTCACTGTTGTGGCCTCTCCCGTTGTGGAGCACAGGCTCCGGACACGCAGGCTCAGCGGCCGTGGCTCACGGGCCCAGCCGCTCCGCGGCATGTGGGATCCTCCCGGATCGGGGCATGAACCCGTGTCCCCTGCATCAGCAGGCGGACTCCCAACGACTGCGCCACCAGGGAAGCCCTATACCACAGTTTTTTAATCTATTTTTCTATTGATAGATATTAGGTGTTTATAATTTTTCACCTATTCATCTTTATACCTGTCTGCTCGTGCAAAAGAGCTAGGAATGCTATTGTTGGATCGGAGGAGACGTGTGTCTTCATCCTTACCTAGAAATCACCAAGTTATTATCACACAGTGATTGAGACGATTAGCTCCCACAGACTTTGGTATGAGTTCCCATTTCTCCACTTCCTTGTTAGTACTTATAGTAAAGAAAATTTGGGTTTGCCTGTCTAATGGGTGACTTAAATGAAAATAGAATATATAAGTCATTTCACGAGTGCTGAATAATTAGTTGCCCTTTCTTGTAGGAATGCTAGTATGTACTCCCATCTATTAATTGTCAAGGACAGTGTTGAAGGCACTAAGTTTAATATAATTAAGTTATCCTTTGTTTTAATAATTATATTGGTTCTGTTTGTCCTAGACATTTTAATTGTAAGCCGTTCAGGAAATATCAGAGAACTATTACCATAATTTTACTACAAGTTGGTAGTGGAACTGAGTACCCATTATTTTTAGAGCAGTAGATTTATATTCTTACCTCTATAGGTAAACAGGTTCTGAGGAGTTTATAGTCTATATTTATTTAAATAATAATTTTTATTTTCATCATTTTCACAGGTAAAGGAAACTAGGAGAGCACTGAGAGATTCTGAGAGTGGACTAGAAAAAATGGCTGTTGGTCATCACCTCCGTGACCGAGCTCATGTCATTAAAAAGTCAAAGAACAAGAAGACTGGAGATGAAGAGGTCAATCAAGAGTTCATCAATATGAATGAAAGTAAGTTATCAGAGAAAATAGCATTCTTCCTCTCAAAGTTAAAATAGCAGCTGTACCCATAGAACTTGGTGAATATTTTTTATAGAAACATTTTATATGATGTTTCACACAGTTTATGAATTGTAAATGTAAAGAATATGTTATCAAAATAGTAATAAAATTGTGGTTTCAGTGTTTCATTGTAGATCTGTTTTTTATAGTGATTTTTGTTAATGTTGAGTATCATTTATTTTTTTATTTTATACTTGGAAAATGGAATCTTTTGAATTGTTTTTTAGTAAGACTATCAGTAGGAAATCGAGTTTTTATTTATTTCTGATATCAAAGAAGTACATTCGAAAAGTATAAAAAAGTATAAAGAAAATTAAAATTATTCATAACTCCAACCCCAAATAACTACTATTAATGTTTTAGTGTATTTCTTCCTAATAGTTTTATGTATTGATATATATAAACATACAATCACACATACTGTTTTTCAAAATTTGTATTTTACTATCTATATAGTTTATATTGTGCTTATTTTAATTCCCCACTATAATTGTGAAGAGTCACCTATGATGTTACTTTTCAGAAACATCCTAGATGGTTACCTAAAAGTTTTATCATGAATTGGCCATAATTTATTTCAACTATTCTGTATTGTGGAGCACTTAGGCTTTTGTATAGATAAGATTTAAATTTCTGGTGTTGTTAGATAATAAATCACATATATATCAAGCAAATCTTTCCATTTCTTAGATTTTATATTCATTCTTCAACTCATTTAAGACTTCCTAACTTTTTTCATTATAGTTTTTAAGCTGTATTCATTTCCTGTTTTTAGAAAGTATTTTGAATAAAAATGTTTTATCATAGTAAAGGGTTTAAATTATATGATTTTAGAAAAAGAAATTCTCTTGGAGCTGGATAAAATTATTCTTATGCAATGAGATGGAAGCCACAATATCTTAACCTCTCTTTAATTTTAACCTTTGTAATTTGGCCATATTTAAATATATACAGAGTACTTCACAATAATGAACATACTGAAGAAAATTTTAGTAAAGTAACACATTATTATAAAGGCAATCTGAAAGAACACGTATTATCATTTACTTTTTGTTATTATGGAATTGAGATTACCTTCTTCATAACAACATGAACTGTCAGATGAGTAATCTGTCTCAGGAAATTGAAAAAGAAGCTTGTGAGGCCAAACTGAGGACAGGAAGTGCTAGGCACAGGAGGAGTGTCCTCCCAGTAAGAGGAAGAGTAGCATCACCATGAGATGACCCAGGAAGAAAGCCTGTTAGTGTCGCTGGGTCATGGGGTCCATTGGATAAGTAATGTGATATCCAGGCAGGTGTGTGAAAAACCAGATCATCCATAACCAAATTATCAACAGGAATAGGAGAGGAACAAAGAGAAAAGGAAATATTACTCTGAGTCAAAGACCTTTTTATTTGAAGCAGTTTCCTGCTTCTACTTTAAGGTTAGGCTGATGGAAACACCGGGCTAGAGTGAAATGTGTGGGGAGCAAGGCAATTACTGACAGCTGATACCTTAATACTTACCCCTTTATTTTGATATTGGATGTAGGTGATGCTCATGCTTTTGATGATGAGTGGCAAAATGAGGTTCTGAAGTACCAACCAAGGGGACAATGGCACAATCTAGAAAACTCTAGGATGCGAAGCGTTGGTCATGAGAATTCAGGATCCCGAGAACTTAAAAGAAGGTAAAAGTTATTTCTAAACTAAGCTGTGTTTTTTAAAGACAAATTAGAAGAGAAGTTATGTAATTTTACCTCTGTTATCGGGAAGTTTTGATTAACATCCAAGTTGTTTGTATCAATAATATCTTTTGTGAAAGATGTAATAACTTTATATTATTTCTGAGTATTCCAACACAAATTTAAATTTGTATCTGAAAACCAATAGTATTTTAGGATTATATGACTAGTACCTCACTAGCAAATTATGCTTTAGACAATGGGGCTAAAATCCTCCTAAGGTAAAGCAATATACTATAATCTAGTTATTCTTGTGAAACAGATTTTCATCTGGATAGAGTAGGAGTCATACATTTTGTACCAGGTAAAGATACTGGTGTTTAGGGATATGGTAAGGGGAGAGGAACTGTAGCTAAAAGGCTGAACAAAACTTCCCTAACAAGTCAAAATTGAGCATTTAATGGTAAAAAGGTTTTTAGACCCTTGTATAATATGTAACAGTATCCGTATTAGATATCAAATATTTTGGAAGAGTTTTGCAAAAACTTTAGCCTCCTTTGGAATTACCGTTTGGAATAGCTGCAAAATATGAACGTGCTAATACCACACTTTTATAGAGATTATAGAGATTTTGACACATTTAGTATATATTCTAGAGTTACAATTTTATTTGATACTCTGGGGGAACAATTGAAAACACTACCTAAATCCTATTGAAAATTAGACTCGAGAGAGAGAGGGCTCAGCTGGCCTGAAAACAGAAATCTGTTCTAGGCTCTAAGAGAGTGGAGAATTGCTGCAGAAGGTGGAAGCCTTCCCAGAACCAGCGGTCGACAAGTGGGTACCAAGTAAATTAGAAGACTTGTGCAGAATTTCATGTGCTAGCATCTTTTATTTTAAAATACTTGTTTAGGAATTTAGAGCCCCAATGTTTCCTTTATAAATCTTGCTCTCATATTAATTTTAGATAATATTTGTCTCACTTTGAAAAGTTTATTGATAAAAACCTAACAGTGCTAAGTTTGACTATGAAATCCAGGTCCCAGTTAGAGAAAAGCATGCTCTTTATAGATGATCTATAAATTTATGGCCTATCAGTGGCATTTTCTGTAAACCAGCACTGTCCAATAGAACTTTCTGAAATGATTTTTTGCAATGATGAAAATGTTAGGCATCTGTACTGTCCAATATGGTAGCCGGTAGCCCCATGTGGCTATTGAATCACACTTGGAATGTAAACAATGCAGCTGAGGAACTGAATTTTTAAATTTTATTTTATTTTAATTAATTTAAATGTAAACGATGTGGCTAGTGGCTACCATGTTGGACAGCATGGTTCAACGGTAAACAGTTAAATCTATCTCAGGAAAGCAGCTGTTGCTTTCTTAAATGTTAAGTGAAATACTCTGCCATATGTTTTTCAAAGCTATTAAGGAACCTTTAAGATAAAACTCACCTTAAATTACAGTGGTCTGTATCATGTTTGTATTGATTTTTTTAATGACCATTTAAAAAATGGTATTAATGTTCACATGTATATTTCTCAGGGAGAAACTGCATCAAAGTCCAGCCATTGAACGTGGAAGAAGATCAAATGTTTATGTGGACAAACTCAACATCAAAGGATCACCTGTGAAAATCAACAAAAAATAAATAGCATTGCACTTGATTTGCTTAGTTTTGGTTGTTTGAACAGAGAAAGTAATGGTGCTGAGTAATACACCTAAGACCAATTGCTTGTTATTAAATCAACACTGTGTTCTTAGCAACTTTCTTCTGGATTTCCTTGGAAGTGCTAGCTTTATGTTGTCCCTACTTTAGGAATAAAACTTTAATGTTCAATAGTGCAAGCTGTTAAACATTCTATAACACTCTTTAAAACATAACACATGCTGATTTTGCTTTCACAATTATTTTCCTATTGGCTCTGTATTCCCCTATATATTCAAGATTGAATGTACAGTTAGCTGTTCTATCATATAAAATTAGTTAAAAGAATAAACTGTAAAAAAATAGTCTCAGTTTTTACTAACACTATAATAAGGTGATGTTAACAAAGGTTAAAATTATTTAGCTCAAATTTTATAATGTGTTATGTAGCCAGCTAGCTTAAAGGTTTTTTTTTTTTTTTTTGCTGTATGCGGGCCTCTCACTGCTGTGGCCTCTCCCGTTGTGGAGCACAGGCTCTGGACGCGCAGGCTCAGCGGCCATGGCTCACGGGCCCAGCCGCTCCGCGGCAGGTGGGATCTTCCTGGACCGGGGCACAAACCCGTGTCCCCTGCATCGGCAGGCAGACTCTCAACCACTGTGCCACCAGGGAAGCCCAAGAATTTTTTTAAATAAAGCAAAACTATACTAGTACTCTTTTACAAAAAATTAGTTATTGTTTTGATAAAGAACATAAAGAATAATCAAATAGTTCCTTTTCAAAGAGATTTTAAATTGTTAATATACATGAATTTTCTTATCGTTTCTTTATACAGTGTATTCTTTTTTTGTTCTGTGTTACATTTTCAACATTCGACAGACTTTATATTGACCTTTCTCTTTAACATCTTAAGGTAGCATATTTCTGTTCTCCTTTCTCACAGACAGCTTAATCTATCTCCACGGTTAACATTCTAAAGTTGCAGTGTCCTTGGAGAAACTCTGCTCGGCCTTTTTGTGACATTTAGAAAAATGCATTTGGTATTCTGCAAACCTGAATGATTGATTGTCTCAAAATTTCTTAGACAGGTGAAGTGTGTTTGAGCAAGGTACTTAATAATTCAATTGTTCCCTTTTTAAGTATACTATTTAAAAATTCAGCTCTTGGGTTTTTTTCATTCTAGAATGCGAGCATTAATCTGTTTTTATAAAGTTAGGCATGAAGTTTGTGAGAATATATAATCTTAACTTTTAAGTTTTTGTTGTTTCAAGGGGGGAAGAAACAGAATCGATTATCACTCTATATAATCCTAATATCTTCCCTTTTAAATTTTGGAAGTAGAATTGTGTGATTGTGCTTATACTCATCTAATTTTCTATATCATATCCTGTTAATTTTACTAGTCAGTGTTTCATGCCTTTAATTAGTCACTAAAATAAGATGCATATGTGTCAATTCATTTTTTATAATGGAAAGCAATTGAGCAAGTATTAAAGATGTTAAAATTTTCCTCTTATGGATAATTTAGTATACTAATAACATACTATTACATACTGGGAAGTTATCATAAGAAATCCATTTGAAATAACACTTCTGCATAAATTCCCTAGACAGAGCAAAATCCCGGTAGACAGTGTAATTATTCTCCTTTTGCCTGAATTATTACACTGAAGTTAACTTGAATCATTATATTCAAATATGAAAACACATTTTAATAAATAATTGTACTTAAAACAGTATAACTTCTATGCATCATATAACAGAGAATTCATAGATGCTTTTTTCATCTCAATTTGTTTACCGTAGAAATCAAATTAAAATTGAATTAGATATATATTTCCTCCTACGCCACAGTGCTTCCTAAGGGGCCACTTACAAAATATGTGACATCTGGAGATTAAATGTTAATTCTTTATGTTCACACGATGCTGAAATTAACTTTTTTCAGAATTTATTTTTATCTTCATTCTGAAGTCAACTAGTATAAAAAAGAAGGCTCGCCATAGCTTGTAGTTCACATGTTATTTTTTCTTTATTGACAACCACTGATCTTTCTGGAACGCTGGGTCTTTGGGGAATGTAAGGATATTAACTATTTTGTGAATGTGGCCTTGACAATAAGTCCAAGTTGAAAACTTAGGCTCCTTGCTACTTTAGTGATTTTCCTGGTAACTTTCAGTCTCAGTGATAGGTTTTCATTATTTATCTTTAGGACTTCATTATCTTTTAATGTTACAGGGCAGTGGCAGGAGCACATTGGTATCAGATGGTGCCCTACGTGTGGCAATGTGATGGTGTTTGGAGGTGGGGCCTTTGGGAGGTGATTAGGTTATGAGGGTGGAGCCCTCATGAATGGGATTAATGCCTTTGTAAAAGGGACCCTAGAGAGCTCCTCCACCCTTTCTGCCTTGTGCCCACACAGTGAGAAGTTGGCTGCCTATGAACCAGGATGTGGGACACATCAGACACTGAATCTCCTGGAACCTTGATCTTGATTCCACCTTGCAGATCTATGAGAAATAAATTTCTGTTGTTTACAAGTCACCCCATCTATGGTATTTTTGTTATAGCTGCCTGAATGGACTAAGGCAATGATGGTCTTAGGCTAGTCGGGCTCGGGCAATTTGGAGATTCTACTGAGGTTTGACCTAGACCCTTACTGCAGTGAATCAGGACCTTCACTGAATTTATCTTTATTCTTATAAAGATAAGATATAAAAGTTATAACATATAACTGGCAAAGTTATGGCAAAGTTATAAAATGACTATGAATTAATAGAATGTGTAACTGGTTTGAATGATATAATGTATGTGTATTTTGCCACTTTAAAACCTAACAGAAGTAATCTATAATGTGTACCCATATAAAAATTTAGCTAGACAGTTCTTGGCCTTTTGTCCTCTAGTTTCCTCTGCGGAGAAAACAAGTTTATTACTTTGGTTAAAAGTGATTAATAAAAATAATTAAGAATATACTTGGTATAATAATTACAGAAAAATATGAATATATATATACACACACAGAGGACAATGAGTATGAATTTTTACTTCAGGAAACTTAGTTTGTTAAAGTAATTTCAAAAGTAACAGATACACTTTTTTTTTTTTTTTTCGGTACGCGGGCCTCTCACTGTTGTGGCCTCTCCCGTTACGGAGCACAGGCTCCAGACGTGCAGGGTCAGCGGCCATGGCTCACGGGCCCAGCTGCTCCGCAGCATGTGGGTTCTTCCCGGACCGGGGCACAAACCCGTGTCCCCTGCATCGGCAGGCGGACTCTCAACCACTGCGCCACCAGGGAAGCCCCAGATACACTTTTTTATTTAACGTAACTATATCTTAAAATTAAAGTAAAACCTTAATGTTATTACTATTTACATAATTATTATTTAATTTACATATTTTAAACAAATACACAGGCTTATAAAGACTAAATTTTTGAAAGCCTACAAATAAAAAAGTTTACTTAAAAGTATTCAACATTAATGGATTGATTCATCAAAGTAAATCCTTTACTAAAAATTAATACATGGATGATATACAAAAAATAAGTACAAAATTCATCATTGAATCTCTGGTTTTTCTTTCCTTGTATCCTGTAATTTACTCTGATTTCCATTTATTTGATCTTATTCATTTAACAAATATTTATTGAGCACCTAGCACAGCAGGGGGTACAGCAATTAACAAAACCAAATCACTGTCCTTGTGGAACTTACATTCTCATTGGGAGAGTCAGACAACAGACAGCTATGTAAAATGTCTGGGTGTATCTAAGAAGAGCTCTGAAGGAAAATGAAGTAGTGCAGGAACATAGGGAAGAGCTTGCTGTTTTAGAAGAGTTGGTCAGGGAACACCTCACTGATAGAGGATATTTGAACAGAGAGAAGAAGGTAAGGGAAAGAGCCATGCTGGTATCCAGAGGAGAGCACAGGCTCTGGTCACGTGAGGATCAGCAAGGAGGCCAATGTGTCTGGAGGAAAATGAGCAAGTGAAGTAGAGTTACACTGGTGTGGCTGCTCAAGCAAGACCTTGTAATGTAGGTGCTTATTCTGAAGGTTAATTTTTTTTAATTTATTAAAATTTTTAAGGTCATTAAAAATTTCAGATTAAAAAAATTAGTTATGAAAAATTTCAAGCCTACACAAAAGTAGAGATGACAGCAACAGTGAATTCACTAGTTGAGTGATTTCAGTAGAAAAATGACATGGCCAGGCTTAAAAGGATCCCTTTAGTTACTGTGCTGGGAATAGGCTGAGCAGTCGCAGGGCAGAAGCAGTAAGGTCAGTTAGGCTATTACAGTAATTCCCTCGAGATAGCAGCGCTTTGAGAGGTGGAGAGAAGCTGCCGATTCTGAATCTATTTTTGAACGTAGTTCCCATAGCATATGCTGACAGACTAGACCAGCAGAGTCAAAGAGTGGTTCAAAGTGACATTTTTGGTCTGGGCAACTCGAAGAACGGAGTTTCCATTTATCGGATGAAGACTGCAGAAGAAGGTTTTGGTGGAAGATCATTAGCTCCTTTTTGGACATATTAAGTTCGAGATGCCTCTAAGAGATCCAAGTGGAATCCTCAAGGATGCTGTCTTCTATATGGACTGGACATATAATGTTTAACATAGAACAAAGGCGGAACATTTTGAAAGGAGAAAAAGCACTTGTAGATAGTTCATTATTTTTCCACGTTCTTTACAGGTCATCCTATAGATCAATTATTTTTTCATATTTCTGTAGTAGCATAGATAACAATTTTGCATTTTTTTTAACGTAAATTCTATTATAAACGTCTCTGCACTCTGCTGTATGGGGAAAACAACCACGTTTAAAGGCTGCATCTTTCTGGTAGCGTGCCAAAACCCTGATTAGCTCCGCAAAGTGACTGCACTTCCTCTTCCTAGTCGGCAGAGGGCATCCTGGCAGCGGAGGGTGCTGCTCGGCTCTGAGAACCGGAAGCTTCTCCCTCTCTCTATTTTTCTCCCCGCCCTCTCATCCTTAGCACGTGAAGTTCTCTTCCGGCACTGGTTGCCGGCGTGCCTCTGAACGCTTGTGGTAGTGGTGCTGATTGCCGGGCAGAGCCGGAGCTGCGGGAACTTCGCGTCTGTTCTGCGCTAGGCATGAGGCTGCTGGGAACCGCCGCCGCCGCCGCCGCCGCCGCCGCCGCCGCGGCTGTGGAGAGCCAGCCGCTCCCGCGGGTCCCCGCCGCCCTGTGCTGGCAATGGAAGCAGGTAGTGGAGTCCGGCGGGGCGACACCGCACCACGGACTCTCCCGGGACCTTGCGGTGTGTCCGGAGCCAGGGAGGAAGTGACACTCCTACCCTCCCTGGCACCTCCTTACTGACAGCTCCGAATGTGAGCTGTCGACCTCAGCGCTGAAAAGCCCCTCGGTATCTGCACAGCTGCTGGTTATTAATGAGCAGCGTCTCGGTGCGCTGGGAGGTTCGGCGGCCTCCGATTTACGGTTAAGCCTCTTATTTTTGGTATAACTTAGAGAGGAGAGGTGACTGGAGTGAAGGTCGAGACAACCTTCACTCGAGAAAAATTAGTGTGTCTAGGGCTCGAATCCAGGGCTTCTGACTCGTTATGCCGTGCTCTTTTCATTACAGAGTGTCGTTGGCCTGACTGATCCCTCTTTCAGCTGACCCTGGGTTGTTTGATCTGGAGCCAGACCCTCCCAGTACCTTTCTTTGGCTCTGTGTCTGCCTTTTGTGCGGGGCGCGGGGAGCGCAGTGGACTAGGATTAGGTAGGAGTTGAGCCTTTCCTGTCATGCAAACCTCCTTTGCTTTGCTCGCTGATATCCGTGGGATTTAATCAACCAAGTGCCGATCACCCAGATTCCATTTTACCCAGGTTTTCCAAGTTCTTCCTTTTTCCCAGAAGTGGCTGCAGTGCATTTTGGATGGGCAGTCCTATATAGAGAGATTTATATGGTGTCTTGTTTCCATAAATGCAGGATTCCCCATCACCACCAGAGTAAAATAAAGTTGTTGTTGTTGTTTTAATGTTACTAATTGTTTGGGGATGAAAAGGAATTGGAGACCTTTTGTGGGCTGCCTTGAAGCTATTGGCACCACTGCATAGAGCATATAAGTCCTCAAACGTCCTTGCTAGCTGTGAACTACAGTAAGGAGGAAGGGGGAAAAAATCAAAGTAAAATTTAGAGTAAAAACTATATTTCCTTTTAAAGTAGTTGTTGGGAGCAGTTTTTCTGATTTTATCAGCCCCAGTGTATATTTTCAAACTTGTGCCATCCGGTAAAAGTATCTGTTCCCTTTTATTTATTTAATTAATTAATTTGAATATATCTTTTCTGACTTATTTATTTATTTTTAAGAGTATGTCTTTTCTCTTCTCTCTTGCAGCCTCTTCTTTGGTTACAGGAGTTTCAGGTTGAGACATTCCTTCTTTTGCCTTTTCAGACAATCACATATGACGTTTTGTGTCCATTGAGATTTCTTGGAGGAAAGATGTCCACTAAACCCTTTCTAATTATCCACTGTTTTCTCATGAAAAGTGCATTGAATTGAGCTCTCTTATTTTTTCAGGCTAATTGGAAGATTTGCCGATGGTATTCATCATGGGTGATACCTAATGAAAAGATACGAAATATTGGAATCTCAGCTCACATTGATTCTGGGAAAACTACATTAACAGAACGAGTGCTTTACTACACTGGCAGAATTGCAAAAATGCATGAGGTATGTGGTTCATGGTTGATGCCATTAGTTTGACCTTGGTTTTAATTGTTTTATAAGGATTTAAGAAACTTTACAAACCTGAAAGATTAAAAGAATGGTAACAGTGGATCTTTAATCAGAGTCACAAAATGGATAGATCGGGTTGGCTTGAAATGTTGCTCTGAGGAATCTTTCTAGAGACCATCACTGTGGGTATACTGAGTAGGCTGTTTTTTAAGAATGTTAAGTCAGTATGATGTACCCTTAAGCAGCCATTAAAATAATGTTTACATACTTTTAAATGTTATAGAGAGATGTTTATAATGTTAAGTGGAAAAAGGGTTTAAAATGAGTTTAATAGTTAAAAAATACATATGTCAGGAAAGAATTATTTTAGAAAATCTTGAAACTCTCCTGAAGACATTACATATTATTGAGTAATTCAACTCTCCACTTAAAAATGTTACTTCAGATGAAGATCATCTCATTAAACCACAGACTTTAAAAGCTGAATTCTTCCCACCCAGACCTCAAAGTCCACAAGAAACACAGCAGGGAAAAATCTCTTCTCTGCATATCTGCTCACAGACTAACACAGGGCTGGTGGGCAGGAACAGTGCAGAGGGAGCAAGGATGGCTCTAAGACCAGGTAATGCTCAGTGGTAGCAGCTGCTAAAAATGGCAATGAAAAAAGGGTTAGGGTTAATAGAGGGCAAAGCCTGTAATCAGTTTTCCACTCCATGAGATGATGTGGTTTGACAATTTGGTTTCTCTGAAAATTGCATCAGTTAACTATCTGTGTTCTGGTTCCATCTGTGAAGATTTCTTTCCTTCTTGCAATGCAGGGACAGAGAAATCTGAATTGCTGTGCTTGTGTTTAGGTAAAAGGTAAAGATGGAGTTGGTGCTGTCATGGATTCCATGGAACTAGAAAGACAAAGAGGAATCACTATTCAGTCAGCGGCCACCTATACCATGTGGAAAGATGTCAATATCAACATTATAGATACTCCTGGTGAGCTAAGTTCTTGGTTTTATTGCAGCTTGTTTTGGCAGTGGCATATTTAGTTCTTTACCATGATCTAGCTCATTTTTGAGTATAAAATAATACTCAAAAGTGTGACTGTGAATTCCCTATTAGAGAAATCTGACTTGGGACCTAGAATACTTCATCTTTAAGTGGTTTCTTTGAAAAATAGTGCAAAGAAATTGTGAATAGGAATGTTCTTGCCTTTTACATGTTGCAGCTGATTCCAAAGATGCCCATGCCCTAGTATCTTTCGAAGTGATTTTGTTGAGCCCCTGAACCTTATGGTAAGTGAACAGTATTGGTGGTTTAAGGAGTTCATATTTTATTTAGAAGACATACGTAATGATCAGAGATAGAAGAACTTTTACTTGCACATGTTGTAAAAATTCATACTGCTTTTTAAGACCCCGACACAGTTCTCTGTCTCATTTAGGGCACGTGGACTTCACAATAGAAGTTGAAAGAGCCCTGAGGGTGCTGGATGGTGCCATCCTTGTTCTGTGCGCCGTTGGAGGGGTGCAGTGCCAGACCATGACTGTTAATCGTCAGATGAAGCGCTACAGTGTTCCATTTCTAACTTTCATTAACAAACTCGACCGAATGGGCTCCAACCCAGCCAGGGCCCTGCAGCAAATGAGGTACTGAACCTTAGAACAGAGCGGGGGTGATGATCCGGATAACAAACCTCACATCCAGAAGGACAGTTAATTCAGTGTCATTAAGCTTTATCCCCTTAAATTTTTTTTCCTTTTTAAAATTCATCTATGTGTATGACTTATAGTAAATGGAACACTTAAGGTCCGCAGTTTGGTTTGTGATGTGATTTCATCAACTACTTTCTCTGTAAAATGGAAGAAGTATGACTTAAATTTTAGGGAGATTGAAGGTGAATTCAGAAAACCATCTGGCAATTTGTAGTGTTTTGCTCTAATTAGAGAAGTTATAATCTAGGGTAGATTCTAAAAGTACTGTGCATTTATTTAGACAAAGCTAGAGGATTATCTTCAATTTTAACCTTCATTTGAGGAATTTTAATTAATGACTTAAATTAGTATGCTATATTCTCTTGCTTTTATTTGTTAACATATTTGTTAAGACAACAGCAGTACTTCCTTTCTGAATCAGACATAACCCAGTGGTATTGATATGATTTTACATTTTGCACAATACTGCGTGTTTCACACAGCCTTTGAAAAGAGTCGGAGTTTCACTTTTCACCTCTTGTAGATCTGTAAATGTAGCGGTACAGTTCCTACCCAAGTTTCACATGGCAGAGCTGATGGATGTAGGCAGTAAGGTTTATGGTAGTGGAGAGACTAAGAGTGATGTGTCTGATGACAGAAGATACCGTGTTGAGGAACTTTAACTGACAGTATTGCTGTGTGCTCTCTGATGGAAGTGATGTTTTTGAGAACATGGGAGTGAAATTTTTCTTTATTGGGCATTTGTAATACTTACTTGGGATAACGAAACGTTTTCACTTTTTTTTTCTAATTATATTTTACTTGTGGTTGGCAATAGATGGTCTCTTTGCACCAAGTTTTTTCCTGAATTCCAGGCAGATTCTGTTTCAGCATTTATTTGACTACTTTGGTTCTTTCTTTGCACCACTCCCTTTTACCCGTTACCTCATTCTGTAGCTCCCATTAAACAGATCTTGAAACTTCTGAATCTGGCCTCTGTGTCTTAACTTTTCTACCATACTTTCTCATACTTTCTGTCTCCTTCTAATTTTTCACTGGGTTATGAGAGAATTTTTGAGGTCAGTCTTCCAGCTCACTAATCTGGTATTCATCTGCATCCCTTCTTTTATTTAGCCTGTTTTTTGTTCTTTTTAATCCCAGCAGTTATGTAGTTAATTTCTATAAACTTTCCTTTTATTGTGACATCTTTATTAATAGAGGTAATTCCTTTTTAGATCTTTACATTTTATTTTCTTCTAGTAACTTTCTCCTTGGAGGTTAGTACCATTTCTTGAGCTCCCACCTCTCTTGCAAGCTATTGCTTTCCTTCAGATATTTGGTGGTTCTTAGTTATCTATCCATAGTTATAGATGGGTACCTAGAATCTAGAGCATAGTTAGCTAGAGCATATTTCTACTTGAGTGTAAATTCCTGCCAGTGAGTCTGATTTCTCTTCGGTGGTTGTGCCTGATTGAGGGTACAGGCCGAGGATGAGCGTCTGACTTTAATACCCACTCTAAGGGTTTTCCCCCTAAGGAACTTCCTTTTCAGATAGCTATACTCAGCTTCACTAGAGTCAGCTGATCCAAGAATGCGATGTGGGTACAATTATCCCACTATCCTTTAATTTTCTGGCCAACCACTCAATGACCTGTTTTCCCCTCTTCTGTTTCTGATCCAGGGTATTCTGGGGATCTGATGGGAAAATATGTATCTTACAGTTCTTTTTGTTGCCCGAATAGGGTTGAGGCTTCCTGAGCACAGTGAGTTTGGCTGTCAGTCTGTTCCCAAATGCTTTTGTATCCTCCGCTCTGACCTGCTGATCAGTTCCACAGATCTGCCATTGATTTCTTCTTATATTTATTTTGTCATTTCAAAGGGATTTGGGGAGGAAAAAAGGGGTAAACATGTATTTTTATTTTTCAGGTCTAAACTAAGTCATAATGCAGCATTTGTGCAATTACCCATTGGTTTGGAGGGTGATTTTAAAGGTATTATAGATCTTATTGAGGAACGAGCCATCTATTTTGATGGAGACTTTGGGTAAGTGTTAAAAATATACTATTCTATTAAAATCTTATATTTTAAAAAGTATCAAAGAGAAGGAAAAGGATGAGTGCTTTAAATATAAACTTCTTTTTGAAATGTGGCTGGAAGAATATCCTCTAAGATGATTTTGTTTTAATGCTTTTAATCCTAGTTACTTCCCATTTTGCTTAGTATTCATTCCAAGGGAGAGTATGTTACTCTTTGGATGATATATTTATATTGCATTATGATATACACGGTGTGGTGAAAGGAGACCTTCAGCTTGGGCTAGTGATGTAATATCTCTTCTTCTACTTGTTCATGCATTCATCCATGTATTCTTTCATTCTGTAGACTTTTCTGGAACAGCTACTATGTTCTGGGTATTATTATAAAAACTGGGAAGAAAATAGGAATCATAAATATTTCCTCTACCTACTTCATGGGATTACAAAAATAAAAAGATTAATGTATAAAAGAAGTTAAAACTTGTATACATGTGGTTTAGGCAATACTAAAAGCAAATTGGTAACTTTTGAAATGGTTTTGGTCTGTCAACCAACTTTTGAAGAGACCTTTGCATACAAAGCATTGTAACTGCGCAGTGGTTATCAAACCATGGCATTCAGAAAAGTCACCTAGAGAGCTTATTAAAACATAAATCTCTGGATTCACCTTTACAGATTCTAATTCAGTAGCTGTAGGGTGGGCCTGGAGTTTGCATTTCTGGAAAGCTCCCAAGTGGTGCTGATGTTTCAGGTCTGCAGACCACAGTTTGAATGGCACTATTCTAGACAATTTGGGGAGTCATAAATGAACCTTTGTTCTGAAGCGTGGACCCAGTAGCCTGGCAGTTCTCTCCGAAGGTCCTTTATTAGGGGTTTCCTTTTTCTGCTATGGAACTGAGATTGCTGGTCTGGCAGGTGGGTGAAAGGCATTGTGATCATATATAGAATTTATCCTTATCGACTGTCTTGTAGGTAGGGAAAAAGATCAAGCCTATTCAGTGGACAAGGCATTTCTCACTCTTACTTTTGTTTGACAACTAAGTAATGACAACAAAGTTTATCTCTCACTCCTTAGAATGTAAGGGACAAGGATTTTTATCAGGTTTATTCGCTGCTGTGTACCCAGCCCTAGAACTGTCTGGTACAAAATAGAGACTCAGAAAAGATTTTTAAGTAAATGAATAAATCTGCTTCCTCAGAATTACCAGGGCACACGTTTCTGTCTACTGAAGCAGAGGCTTTTAAACATTGTTGTACATCAGAACCACGGGCCTCTCACTGTTGTGGCCTCTCCCGTTGCGGAGCACAGGCTCTGGACGCGCAGGCTCAGCGGCCATGGCTCAAGGGCCTAGCTGCTCTGCAGCATGTGGGATCTTCCCGGACCGGGTCACGAACCCATGTCCCCTGCATCGGCAGGCGGACTTTCAACCACTGCGCCACCAGGGAAGCCCAGGTGGAACTTCTTAACATACCTGCCCCCTTTCCCAGCCCTAGACTACTGGGTATGTACATTTTGAAAGGAAGATTCTGACGTGAAAGACTAAGAAGCAGGGAGCTTGCCAGAATGGAAGAAATTAAGTTCTGAAGAGCATTCTTTAGGACAATAAGAATTATTTTCTGACTACTTGCAATTATTTGCAATTGGCTTCTTTTCCCTTTTTTTTTCCCCCAGGAATGTGTTTTCTGAAAAGCTTGTTATTTTTCGACGTTAGATTCCATTTTTAAAGAAATCCTTTTAAAATGTTAAGACTGATGTTTCTAAATATCAAGTATATCCATTTCTCTGTATTTTATTTGTGACTCTTACCTGTCTGGCCCCTAGAGGGATGGAGAACTGAGGTCAAGGTTGAAGAGTCTGTCATAATTAGTAACCTTTTTTTTTTTTTAAACTACAGAATGGAGTGTTCTGTGTTAAAAATTGCTATTAATGAAAAGGAATAGTCAAGTCTCTAATCCTGCTTGTCAGAGACTGTGATATTCTTCTTTTGTTTTTTTTTTAAAGATTATGAAAACTACTGATACATGGAGTTTTTAATAAATTTATTTTATTTATTTTTGGCTACATTGGGTCTTTGTTGCTGCACGCGGGCTTTCTCTAGTTGTGGCGAGTGGGGGCTACTCTTCCTTGCGGTGCGCAGGCTTCTCATTGTGGTGGCTTCTCTTGTTGTGGAGCACGGGCTCTAGGCGCGCAGGCTTCGGTAGTTGTGGCTTGTGGGCTCTAGAGCACAGGCTCAGTAGTTGTGGCTCATGGGCTTAGTTGCTCTGCGGCATGTGGGATCTTCCCAGACCAGGGCTCGAACCCGTGTCCCCTGTATTGGCAGGCAGATTCTTAACCACGGCGCCACCAGGGAAGTCCCGACTGTGATATTCTGATTAATTTGGTTAATAGAATTTTCAAGTACAGTTGACTATTGAACAATGTGGGGGTTAGAGGTGCTGATCCCCCCGTGCAGTTGAAAATCCAAGTATAACTTTTGACTCCCCCAAAACTTAACTACTAATAGCCTACTGTTGACTGGAAGCCTTACCTATAACGCAGTTGATTGACACATATTTTGTATGTTACATGTTGTATTCTTACAATAAAGTAAGCTAGAGAAAAAATGTTAAAGAAAATCATAAGGAAGAGAAAATACATTTATAGTATTGTACTGTATTTATCAATATGGAAAGTAATACCTACATCAGTAAAATCTTATATGAGTCAAAGCACTGTAGATGTTATATGTATTACTAACACTAGATATCAAAAATGAAAAGATATGAAGAGAAATTCATATTTATATACAGGTATAACAATTCATACATTGATAAGGAAGAAGCAGCGCTATGTTGCTTTATGGTAGCCTAGTGTAATTGATGTAATGCAGTAGCCTAGTCTGTATGCTAATGAGTGAGTCGTTATAGAATTTTTTATGGCATATCATATAATCATATTCATAATACAGTATTGGAAGCATTGTGACTTTTAAAAAAAATTACTTGTGATGATACACAGTTTCTTTAATTATGTGAGAAAGGCACACTGTATGGTGATATAATTCTTTGAAAGCAAAGTTATAAAACAGTAAGAAAACTAACACATTAATTTCATATTAAATATCACTTATTCCTATATAATGATAGGCTGTCCACTTCAATACAAGTTTTGTATACAATGTTATACACATATATTTTTTCATGTTTATTGAAAAAAATCCGTGTATAAGTGGACCTGTGCAGTTCAAACCTGTGTTGTTCAAAGGTCAGCTGTACTCATGGGTTTTGGAGTCAGTTTAGCTTTGAATCATGGCTCATCTGTTTACTAGTAGTACAACCTTGAGCAGTTTGCTTTGCTTGTTTAAAGTATTTTGCCCACTATTCTGAATTTTAAAGATTCACATTTTTCTTATTTGTGATTTTAACGCAAATATATCAGAGCTCTTATCTAAAAAAATATTTTGGCCATTAGTTTATCTTTTTCATTGGTGCTTATGTTTAATTGAATATTCTTTTTTTAAATTAACCTTTATTGGAGTATAGTTGATTTACAATTTAACTGAATATTCTTAAAGTAGCAAAATAAAACATTTCTACTTTTAGTCAGGTTGTTCGATATGGGGAAATTCCAGCAGAATTCAGGGCGGCGGCAGCTGACCACCGGCAGGAGCTGATTGAATGTGTTGCTAATTCAGATGAGCAACTTGGTGAGATGTTTCTGGAAGAAAAAATTCCCTCAATTTCTGATTTAAAGGCAAGTGCTCTCAAAATTATATTAATAAGAAAAAAGAGGGCTTTTGGTTTTGTTTTTTTTTTGCAGGGAAGGGACATGGTGCTTTTATGCAGGGGTTTTATTAATGAAATCGGAGCAAAGCTGTTAACATAATTGGTTTCTTAAAAAAATGTTTGACATGGCAAATTATTCTCTTTTTTTAAGTAGTGAGTTATGTAAAATGGGAAAGGAGTCATAGTTCTAGGAAAAAAGATACACTGCCAACATCTTGGACATAGTCTTATTAAGAAGAAAGAAGATAAATTAGAATTGTACCCTGTTGTACTATTTGGAAGGCTGTATAGATTTTTTTACTTGATTGTTCAGCTCTTAAAAAATAAAGAGGAGATCCCTGCCTAAAACTGGTATTCAGTTTGTAAATAGACAGTTCTCCATAGAAGATAACAAATGGCCAATAAGCACATGAAAAGATGCTCAGCATCACTAATCATTAGGGAAAGCAAATCAAAACCACAATGAGATACCACTTTACTTATTAGGATGACTATTATTTAAAAAACAAAATAAGTGTTGGTGAGGATATGGCGAAATTGGAACCCTTGTGCATTGCTGGGGAATGTAAAATGATGCATGTACTGTGGAAAACAGTATGGTGATTTCTCAAAAATTAAACCTAGAACTGCCATATGATCCAGCGATTCCACTTTTGTGTACCCAAAAGAATTGAAAGCAGGGACTCAGATATTTGTACACCAATGTTGATAGCAGCGTGATTCACAATAGCCAAAAGTTGGAAACAACCCAATGTCCATCAATGGATGAATAAACAAAATTGGTATATTCATACAATGGAGGGTATTTTTTGGCTTTAAAAAGGAATCAGATTCTTATACATGCTACAGTATGGGTGAGTCTTGAGGACATGACGTTAAGTGAAATAAGCCAGACGTAAAAGGACAAATATTGTATGATTCCGCTTCTGTGAGGTACCCAGAATAGTCAAATTCCTAGAGGCAGAAAGTAGAATAGTGGTTACCAGGGGCTGTGGGGGGGGAAGAATGGGAAGTTTAGTGGGTACAGAGTTTCAGTTTGGGACGGTGAAAAGTTCTGGAGGTGGATAGTGGTAACAGCAATGTGAATGTACTTGATGCCACTGAACTGTACACTTAAAAATTGTAAAGATAGTCAATTTTGTTATGTATATTTTATCATAAAAATAAAAATCATAAAAAGACTGATATTTATTTTGCCAAACCACTTGGTGCCCTTAGCAGAGATCAGACAAGTAATTATTGTGTGTAAGACATTGCACTCAGGGAGTTTATAGATCAAATGCACAAGGAAAGAACCCTATTGAGGCTGAGATGCTTACTAATATATCTCATAGCTTGAGTTCTTTACCATTCACAAAGGCCTTATCACCTCAGCTCTCTGATGAGTAAGGAGCACCACGTAGGAAAGTATAGGTCTGGGCCTTAATTAAAGTCAAGCACCGTAACTCAGGAACCACAGTAGAGAGTTAGGTTTCGATCTATGAAAGGGAATATGTCAGATTCTGTGATTCACTAGGAGTAAGGACTCAGCACATAATCACACTCATGGCTATGATTTATTACAGTGAAAGGATACAAAGCAAAATCAGCAAAGGGCAAAGGCACATGAGGTGAAGTCCAGAAGAAACCAGGCGTAAGCTCCCAGGCATCCAGTGCAGTCTTGCAGTGCTTGCCTGTTTCCTCCAGCGGAAAGTTGTGAGTGCACCTGTGAAATGACGTCTACCAGGGAAACTCATTAGAAACTCAGTGCCAAGGTTTTACTGGGGGCTGGTCACATAGACACCCGCTGCCTAGCATGTACCAAATTCCAGACTCCCAGAAGGAAAGTAGGTGTTTAGCACACATCACGTTGTTTGTACAACAGTATAGGCACAGTGAACCAGTCTTACCAGTTCTGGGAATGCTGGGAACCTCCCAGAAATCCAGATCCCCAGGCCTCAGCCAGGGGCCCAGCCTTGCAAGCAGGCCTTTATAAGGAGGACAGTTTTAGCCCTGTTTACTGTTTTCTGCCAGGATACGTGGGTGTACTTTAGTTTCTATGTTGTTGTTGGGTATATTGTTATTAGGGACAGTGGAAAGGCAACGGTTTTCAAGTGTGAATGTGATTCTAATAAAAGTAAGGGAAATTTTCCGGAAAATAAAGCTTTTGTTAGGCTGGTATAGGGTTAGCTTTAATTTCTCCTTTTTTCTATTTATCAACCATGCTCATGTGTTTCTCTATTCAATGGATGTAAAGTTAAGCGTGGTAAGATTCATATGTTCCTACTGTTGCATATAGGGAGGGTTGGAAAGTCAAAGACGTGACCTTGTGGCCTAGGGTAGCCTAAGTGATTAGTGACCAAGCCATTTCTGGTCCCTAGCAACAGCAAAGGCAAATAGCTCCAAATAGTAATTGCTTTCTTACCATGCCTATTTTCTCCTTTTTATACTCCTTTTATTGTGCTCAGCTGTTATCCTACTTTTCATTGTGATGTTTAGAAATTGTGGTTATAAATGTTTTGCTTTAAGCTTTTTAGGATAACTAGTTTTCTGTTTTTCCTGAGGACTGAGAAATAATTGTATGCAGCTGCATATTTCTGCAGTGGTGGGTTGTGGCCACAGCACAGCACTGCTGTTGGCCTCTTCCAGCTGCTAGAGCTAAAGGTCCACTGCTCCCTCTGAGGCCAGTAGCCAGTAAGGAATGAGGCTGGGACACATGGACGGTGCTTGCATGAGGGGTTGGGACGCGACCAGGAGGTCGTTATTTTAGTCTTGTTACTATCACGGCCCTTAATTTATGAGCACTTTGTACTGTTTGGCTTCCTGTATGTATGTCCTTTAAAAAAAGAAAACAAATCAGTTAAATGTTTTTTTAATAGGTGATACTTTAATATCGTTTAAACTTTCGTATCATTTAAACATTTAACAACTATACAAAGGTACACAGGAAAAAGTCTCCCACCTGGCTCCCATCTGCCCAGTTCTCTGCCCTGTCCCTAAAACAGGTTGCCGGTTAATAGTTTCTGGTGTATCTTTCCAGAGACGTGTGTGTGTGTGTGTGTGTATGTGTGTGTGTGTGTGTGTGTGTGTGTATGTATATTGCTGTTCCCTCTATTTTACACAATTGTTAACATATTGCTTACACTGTTCTGTGTGTGTGTTTATTTTCTATGTATGTGTGTATGTATATATCTTTTTCTTTTTTTTGCCAAATTGAAAGTTAGTGACATTCCAGGAGTGTTGAAAGCAATTGCAGTGTTGAAAGTTAAATAGCCTTTTTTCTTTTTTTTCTTTTTTTTGTATTTTGATCTTAAGTTATAGAGAACCTGATTCCAGTCTTCACCAGAGCCAGTACTCCAAAGAGTATCAATTCATTTCATTGATTTGTCACTTTGTAGTTGATCTGAAACACAAAATGTAACTTTAAGATAAACTGATCATTAATTTTTTTCGTTTGTAGCTTGCAATTCGAAGAGCCACTCTAAATAGGTCATTTACTCCTGTCTTTTTGGGAAGCGCCTTGAAGAACAAAGGAGTTCAGCCTCTTTTAGATGCTGTTTTAGAATACCTCCCAAATCCATCTGAAGTCCAAAATTATGCTATTCTCAATCAGGAGTAAGTCTTGGAAATTGATTTTTAATTTATGCACAAAGACTTTAACATTTGTGCACTGGGAAAGTATTTAAGAATGGTTCTTGTAGTTGCGATTGTGGGGTTTTCCCCATAATTTACAAAAATCAATCTCCATTTCTATTTGGGTAACGATTTTGGCATAGAGAAAAATATTTATTATACCTTCCCATATCATATTCTATTTGTAAGTTAGAAATATGATTTATTTCATTATCAAAGTTTACATCATTAGAAAATTTACTCATTTGGAACCAATTGTATTTTTTTTTAATGCTTTAAGAAACAAAAATTTTGAAGTTCTCATTGATAATTTTTCTTTTTCTGCCAGACTATTTTTGTGTTTTTTATTCTGCTCTGGTCCTGTCACAATGCAGTAATTAAGGCCGGAAAAGTTATTCTTATTGATCCGTTTCAGTGAAATTTCACTTATGAATCAGCCCAGAAATGTTTACTACACATGTGTTTCTTCTCAGATAATATTCTGATGAAACAAATTGATATAAAAGAAATATCAAATATTGCATCTCATAAATGTGTATTTCTTTTATTTTAAGTGACTCACAAGAGAAAACCAAAATCTTAATGAACCCCAAAAGAGACAGTTCCCATCCATTTGTAGGCCTGGCTTTTAAACTGGAGGTAAGTTGCTTTCTAATGTATTTAACTGCTATACATAGAAATTTTCTTTTCTGTTAGGCTTTTATTCCTATTATAAAATGACTTAGGAAATATTTGGTTACAGGTTTTTCCACTGTAAAGTTACTTTCCCCTCTACCCCATTCCATATTGACTCTTTAGAAGAAGGTTCCTGGGCACAGCCCACACTTAAGAGCTGGGAATTATTTTCTTCCTCCTTGAGGGAGCAGTATCTATGTAAGTTATTTGAGATTCTTCTGTATAGGAGAATTGTGTTTTCTCCCCATATATTTATTTATTCAGTCATTTATTTTTATCAGTATGGACTCATGGATATTTATTTTGTACTTTGAGTTATAATCCAGTGGTATGTTACTTATTTTGTTGCCAGATTGACCAGTTTTGGCCATTGGAGCTGTTTCACTTGGCTTCTGTGCCCCTTAGACATTCCACCGTATTTTGCTTTTTTGAATACTTCCTTACTTTCTGGCACTACAGGATTCTCCAGGCTTATGTTGTATATTCCCTGCCCCAGCCCTAGAATCAGCCATTTCTCTAAGAGCCCTGATTTCTTTTAATTGTGAATGGTATTAGAAACCAACATTTGGGGACTGGGTGTGCTTTTGGTTGTGTTATTGCTTCTGTGTATAATATTTTAAGTGGGAAAAAAGTTGGATAAGTTGAAAGTGTTAAAGAGTGGTTATTTCTGGGATGGAATTATATTGGGGGGGGTTTTCGTAGTTTTTATTTTTAAATTTTTACAATATGCTTTTTATTACTTCTAAAACCAGAAAAAGTAATTTTAAATTAAAAAGTAGAAATAACATTGCAGTGACAATTTTTATGCATAAAGCTTTTAAAAATATATATTTAGGAATATTTTTCTTAGGATCCTCAGAATTGTAATTATTGAGTAACAGGTATGGAATATTTTAATATTTAATGATATATATTGCCAGATTGCTTTCATACTCTTAGAATTAATGTATATGTTAGATTATTTCAATGAATCTTTATCAGCATTGAGTATTGTTTATTAAAAATCATTACTGATTTCATAAATGAAAATAGTATTTTAATACTTCATCTTGCCTTAATTCCTAATAATAGAGAACATTTTTCCATATATTCATTATGGAATTGTATTTCCTCTTTTGTAGTTGCCTCTTTATTTCTTTTGTCTTTCCTTTTTTAAAATTAGAGTCAAAGTGTTTTACTTATTTGTATGAGCCTTTCTCTAATAAAGTTTTTTAAAAAACAATTTGCAGTTTAAAATTTACATAGACAAATATATCAGTCTTTGTCTTTAGTCATTTTGTCATCTTTAACCTTATAAATCTTCCTCTTTGATTATATTTTGTAAATATTTACTTTTCTTTCTACTTTTTTGTGGTGGGGTTTCTTGTTTTGTTCATTGTTAATCCAGTTGGAATTTGTTTTGCTGAATGCTGTGAGGTAGGATCTAAATGTATTTCCTCTGCCTTCAAATAGAAGACCAATTGTCTAGTTACCAGTTTTTGAACAATGTTATATTTTTTCATTGATTGTCATGTGTCATTTATCTTCTCTTGACAAATGAATTAAACATTTTAGCTATTTATACTATACCTTATGGGCTGTTCAGTTTAATTTGTGCTAGTTTTATACTATTTATGTTTTGGAGTATTTAATATATTCTTATATCACTCAGAGTTATTTTCTATTTTTATCCATTCTTCTAATATTAAAGTCACTAATAAAATGTTTAAAAATTCCTCTTCTGATTTTTATTGCTATTGTGTTAAACCTGTAAATTAACATGGGAAGAATTGGCAACTTTTAAATACTTACCTAATAAGTTAGTGTTACTATTCAGGAGGAAATGATCCTTGATTATTCATTTTATATTCAGTCACTTTACAGAACTCTTATTTGTATAGCTTTTCAGGTGACTCTCAAAGTTTCTTTAACATGTAGTCTAACTAACAATGTTAGTTTCTCCAACATTGTTGTCTTTCTAATAATTATACCTTATTTTTATGTCTTCTTGTATTAAACTGAACTTATGGAATAACTTCCTTATTATATAAATTTTAAAACTTTTTCTAATAATTTAGAGGAAGCAAAAGTAGTATCTTGGATTTTGATATCAAAGAACAACCATTTAACTTATCTATATTCAAAACTAGTATTAAAGTAGTTTATGACAACAAACTGAAGCATGTATATAAGTTGTACTACTAAAACTGATAGCAAATATTTGAAGGTAGTTGTGAAGTTTTCCTCTTAATTTTGATTCCTGTGTTTCTTTTTTATTCTTTCTGACCTTATCCAATCTTGACTTCTAGGCAGGTCGATTTGGACAGTTAACTTATGTTCGAAATTATCAAGGACAGTTGAAGAAGGGTGATACCATCTATAATACGAGGACGAGAAAGAAAGTACGGGTGCAACGGCTGGTTCACATGCATGCTGACATGATGGAGGCGAGTACCTGGGCATTGTTGTGAGATCAGAAATTTCTCTAATGCAAGTGAAATATATCTACCTTCTTGGTATCCTGAGCCCCACAGAAAATCACTTCTAGTTGAATGTGTTTTCCTAGCTTCTTCCTTTTTAGTTAGGTGAGCTACAATTCTCATGTGGCACTTTGGTGTAGGCTAAATTAGCAAATGTCAGGAACACATTTAAAACCGCCATTTGTGAGTTAGCTGTATTTCCTCAGTGGCCAAGGTTAAGGAAAAGGGACATTAGTTCCCTAAGATTCGGAGCACAAGATTCAACACTTTCCTCAAGAGCTATCCTTACGAAGAGTATAATAGGTTTTTAGGACAGTGGAACTGTGGTTCTCAAAGGTAAATGAGAGTAATAAATTCATACATAACTTCCCACATTGTTCAGTAGATTTACTTCCTGAAATATGGAAGTAGAACCAACCCCCAGAAGGGCCATACTGATGCCAGAATTCATCTGAGCATTTAAAACCTCTGAAGGTCTAGTCTGGGAGATAAACTTTGGCTTATGGCTTGAATTCTTGAATTGGCTCTGAATCTGTCCTAGCCTTCTGTGGTCCATAGGGTTAAGGTTTGGCAGGAATACCAAGTGTGTGAGGTTGTCTCCTTCTTGCACCCTTTCTCAATTCAGCTCTATATTCCTAGAGAAGTTTATTAGTCTAAGCAAAATGTTACGACATTCAGAAATTTTCAGTGGCCATAACTTTTTTATCTCCTGGAAAATGAATAGGCAGTCTTTCAAAATTAGACATCATTGCTCTTTTTTGAGATAGGCAGCAGGGGGCAGGCTAGAGGGATTAGTGATTGTTACAGCTCTTTCATGGGCCAGAAGCTAGGAGATCGATCTGTACAGCTGTGTAACCAGTAAAGCAAGACACACACACTTGCTCATTCACAGCCACAGCTGTTATTAATGAACTGTCAATATAAAAGACTAGGAAGTTTAGAGGCACCAGTGCTTTATTCTTAGATTTCCTGTGTTTTTTTAACTGCCTGCATCTGTGAGAAATTAAGATTATTTTAAGTACAGTAGACTCCATTCTCCTGCCTTTGTTTTCCCAAACTTCCTTTGCAGGTTTTCCTTGTATGCCTTTGTCATACACATCTCATTGTTGGACTGTGGCAGCACATATAGTACTACATGTTTTTTGTTTGTTTTTCTTTTTTTCTTTCTGATAGAATTGTATTTTTTATTTTTTTGAATTTATCTTTTAAAAATTTATTTCTTAATTGAAGTATAGTTGAATTACAATGTTGTGTTAATTACTGCTGTACAGCAAAGTGACTCAGTTATACATATATATACATTCTTTTTCATATTCTTTTCCATTATGGTTTATCACAGGATATTGAATATAGTTCCCTGTGCTATACAGTAAGACCTTGTTGTTTATCCATTCTATACTACATGCTTTTTAATTCTATAGAAATAACTTTAGAACCATGAGGTTCTGTGTTCGGTCAGTACTGCAGATCCTCCAAGTAAAGATGCCATAGCTCGGAGTTTCCATTTAAAGTAACATCTTGTCAGTTGAGGTGTGGTTTAAATAAGGGCCCTGTTGAAGGTATATCTTGCCGTGGTTGATTGTTGGTGTTGCATCGATTCTGTCTAATTCCTTCTTTGTGGAATTCGTGGTGAGATTCTGCCACGTTTGTTTGTGTACAATGTGTTTATTGTGCAATTACTTTTTAGTTATGACGTCCTGGTTTGTATTACTTGCAAGTATCGTATTGTATTCTTTATTTAGGATATTGAGGAAGTGTTTGCCGGAGACATCTGTGCATTGTTTGGCATTGACTGTGCTAGTGGAGACACATTCACAAACAAAGATAATAGTGGCCTTTCTATGGTAAGTCATTTAACTTCAAAGCTGTTTATCACTTGCGTTTCAAAAGTCTATGTTTTAGTACTTCAGAAAAACAACCACAGAAGTTTTCATTGAGTGCCACGGGCATCAAGTGTAGCTTGGTTATGGCTCTTTTAATGTCAACTAAACAAGTGCTCTGTTAGCTAACTTACCTGGTTTTTCGTAGTAAAATCATTCTACCATTCTCCAGGGTTTAGCATGCAGGGAAAATCTCCACCAGGTAACCTGGCATGTGTAGCGCTGACTCCTACCCTGAGATCTGCCTCCCCATTGTGGGCACACCTCTAATTGCTGTCACCGTCATCAGGCTAGTCCCAGCCAAGTGCTCCTTCCTTATTAACTCGGCAGCTGGAGATTGGACCCTTCCCTCAATCCCCTAGAGAACTGTAAGAGCAGGCTGTAACATTTTGGCTAGACTCCAGGGGCAGCATGACAACAGAACCCAGCCCTGCAGGCAGGATGCAACTAGACAGTCCCACTTACTGTACACAGCCTGCCTTGTGGAACTCATAGGTCCCTTTTCATCACTGAGGGAGACTGAAGGGAAGAGCATGCTCGGGCAATTCCTGCCTTTCAGTCCCCTTTACTCCTCCCCTTTTTGCCCCCACAGGACAGTAGGCTCTTGCACAGTATGACCATGTGTTCATGAGGGTGCTCCCTCTCCTGAATTCATTCAGTAAAGGACGAATATGAGTACACAGGGGATAGGTGATTTGCAGTGAAGGAATTTACAGTGGGTTGTTTATATAAGAACTGGTCCAGCCTAACAGATGAGCACTATAATAGCTCCTGTATCATATGATGAATTCTTAATTTTATAATTTAGCTTTTTTGTATAAAATACTCTCTAATGTCTATGGTTTTACATGTGAAGTTAGGACACTACAAAAATCATAAATCTGTAAAGGTTTTGGGGGGATCTAGATAAGGGGACTTTTTGACAAGTATTATTGATAAGGCTTTTTCTAAACTTGTCATTACCTATATGAAGGGACTGGAGGTTGTGGGAAGTACTCAGGCGTTGAGGCAAATAGACCCTGGTCAGTCTTACCTCTGCCCTGTGCTACCTGCTGGCCCTTGGCCAAGTTAGTTATTCTTCTTGCCAAGCCTTTAATGCTTCTATTTGTAAAATGGGGATAATAATATCTGCCTCTCAGAGTTGTGACTGATTAAATGAATATCATATGTATAAAGAATCTAGTCCCTTTCTCTGCTTATCAGTGATGGCAGTATATTTTGATTAAATAACTTATCAGAAGATAGCTATAGCAGATGTAGCCACTAGCTAATAAGTATTCCACATCTCAGCATTTGAATTCATTATACGTAACGATTATGTTAAACTGAAAGTGTCAACAAACTTAAGGGTCTTAAACAGTTAAGTAAGTAAATAGATGCTTTATTTTTGCATAAATATATGCAAAATATTTTTTGCATATATTTATGCAAAAAAATATAAATATTTTTTATATTTATAGGGAGGAGAGGAGATCATATAAGTGGACACCTATATATGTTAATATATTCATTTATTTAAGGAAAAACAGACCAAGATATATTTGTCTACCCTAAGATGTTGACTAGTATTTGTCTTTTGTTCTGTTGTAAAGGAGAACATTAAAATTAATCCATCCCTGACACATACGGTACTGTATTTGAATTCTTCTCTGTTCTTTGAAAAATATTTTAGGAGTCAATTCATGTTCCTGATCCTGTCATTTCAATAGCAGTGAAGCCTTCTAACAAGGTAGGAGTTTGATAACGCTCAGTATATCACAGTAAAAGCTTGAGCTCTTTTTTGTCTGTCTCCACAATGCACATGGTGTCTTGTGATAACCAGCAGTCTTATGGTCTCTATTTCCTTTTTTGGTATTCAGATCACCTTTTAAAATTTACCAGTCTATTAGTAGTAAGTACTTCACAGTATATTTGAAGAAGTTGATGGTATTAAAGTATTCATGAGACTGTGCTTTATAACTCTTTACTATAGTAAAGGTATATCATTGGCTCTGGAGTGTTAAGTGTGAGTAACTTCCTAGATTCAGATCATAAGAGATGGAAGAGAGGCAACTGAGGCATTTGTCCTAAGTTGCAGAAAAACCTCACTGTAAAGTATATTAAAATATTGCGTAGATTAATTGCCTCATGGATTATAATACATCTCTACATCTGTGGTAATTATGAAGTAAATGTCTGACTATAACATGGAGGGCCTTCAAACAAGACTGTTTTGACTCACTTTCAAATACAAAGTTTTATGATTGGATTTGATGTCATTTAGCTTTTTAGCCAAAATTGCTTGAATAGGTTCTGCATATGCATTGCTTGTCATTGGAATTAGTCCTGATCTTGAAACATAATTGTTTAGTTCTTAAGTTAGTTACATTCATAACAGTCATTTTAACGTGATATATTGACATTAACTCATTCATGCATTGAGTGAACATTTTATGATTTCTTGTCATCTGGGTACTATCATTTACAGAACGTATTCTGATTTATTGTCTTGTGGATATATTAACAGCAACTACTTCATCTATTTTGAGGAACTGAGATTTTCCAGGCCCTTCTCATTATAGAAAAGAGAATGTTGAGGTGGCAGGAAACGTTCAGTCACTCTATCTCAGAAAGTTGAAAGGCGAGCTTTACATCTTACCACAGTGAGATGCCACAGTTTGCTCCAAGTACTTTGCCAGATTGGTTGCTTTTCCCTTCAGAAGATGAAGGACTAGAAGTTAAAGATATTATTCTTCTTTATTCCTAACTCCAGAGTTCATGTAAGACATATTTAACTGTTGATAGTTCACAATCATGGAGGGAAATCAAACGCATCAATATTCAAAAGGTTTTTTGGTGTCTTGGGGTTGTCTGCTTCCTGGAGAATTAATATACATCAAATAATGAAATCACTGCATAAAACCCTGAATCTCAGTAGTGGGGCAGGGGTGATCTTCTAGTAAGTTGAGAGTCCCTGGCTAGTGCAGGGAAAAGGGAAAAGACTTTGGAGATAGACTAACCCAGGATTCAAGCCCAGCTAGCTCTGTGGACTTGAGCAACTTGTCTGTACCTAGTTTCCTCACCTGTAAAACATGGATAATTCTGTCGTGCAGCCTTGTGGTTAGAATTTGAGATAACGTATACAAAACACATAACACATCTTCAGCCACATGTGATAGCTGTTAATATTGGTGATTGGGGCGTGTTAGTTTTCTATTGCTGCCGTAAGAAATTAGCAAAAACTTAGTGGCTTAAAACAGCACAGATGTATTATTTTACAGTTGTGTAGGTCACAATTCGGACACAGTTCTTAATGGGCTAACATCAAGTATTGGCAAGGCTGTGTTTCTTTCTTGGAGGCTCTAGGGGACAGTTTAGTTCCTTGCTTACTCAAGATTGTTGGCAGAATTCAGCTCCTTGTTGTAGGACTGGGGTCCTCATTTCCTTGCTGTCACCTGAGGGCTGTTTGTAGCTTCTAGAGGCTGCTCATAGCCCCCTTCCTCCTGTCTTCAATGCCAGCAACAGCAAAATGAGCCCCTCTCATGTTTCAAATATCTCCTGTCTCTTCTTTTTCTCTTCCCATCTCTCCACTACCTTTCTTCATTCAGCTTCCATTTTTATTTTATTTTATTAAAAAAAAATTTTTTTGGCTGCATTGGGTCTTCGTTGCTGTGCATGTGCGGCGAGTGGGGGCTACTCTTCATTGCGGTGCACAGGCTTCTCATTGCAGTGGCTTCTCTTGTGGCGGAGCACAGGCTCTAGGCATGCAGGCTTCAGTAGTTGCATCATGCAGGCTCAGTAGTTGCAGCACATGGGCGCTAGAGCACATGGGCTTCAGTAGTTGCGGCGTGTGGGCTCAGTAGTTGTGGCTCGTGGGCTCTAGAGCGCAAGCTCAGTAGTTGTGGTGCACAGGCTTAGTTGCTCTGTGGCACGTGGGATCTTCCCAGACCAGGGATTGAACCCGTGTCCCCTGCATTGGCAGGCGGATTCTTAACCACTGCGCCACCAGGGAAGTCCCTCAGCTTCCATTTTTAAAGGCCCATGCAATTAAATTGGGCCTGTCCAGATTATTCATGATAATCTCCCCATCTCAAAGTCTGTAACCTTACTCACATCTGCTGAGTCCCCTTTGCCATGTAAGGTAACAGTCACAGGTTTGGGGGGATTAGGGCATGTCCTTAGAAGACCATTATTCTGCTTACCACATAAGGAAGTTACATCTAAGGAGAATAAAGGTGCATCAAACCACATCCAAGCAGATAGTTTTGAAAGGGAGAGGTCTCATGTGCATTTGCCTAGTGTGGGTCTAAACTGCCCTCTTGAATCTACAGTAGAATCTTGGTAACCATGCTGATTCCTTTGATTATGTATAGGATTTCTAAAATATGACACAGTAACACAGATTCTGCTTTATGGGCAGTTTTCCACAAATGGACAGTTTTTGTCAATATAATAGGAAAGGGCATAGAGTTAAGTCTTGGACTCCTGTATCTTGGTGTGAAAAGAAAATTCTCTCAGTTAGCTATTCCCTGCTGTCTTGGCTGTGTGGTATCCAAGCTCTCATATTAAAAGGATATAGCCTAGAAACTAGATGGTAGATCATTTTTATTTTTTAACTGTTCGTGTATTTGATTTCATTCATTAAAGTTTTTTCAACAATTTCATTGCTTACCATGCTTAGTAAAATGTGTAATGATTTTCTTTTTTTAAAGAATGATCTGGAAAAATTTTCAAAAGGCATTGGCAGGTTTACAAGAGAAGATCCCACATTTAAAGTTCACTTTGACACTGAGAGCAAAGAGACAATTGTATCTGGAATGGGAGAATTACACCTGGAAATCTATGCTCAGGTAATGAATAACAAAGAAGTTAAATTCACTTTATTTATGTCTATGTTTTGTTAAAAGTCGATAATTCTCAATCTAATGGTTGTAAACTAATAGTGGTTCTTCAAGCTTCACTCTGGTTTTTGTATCTAGATGTGGTATACTGCTTCTTCCAGTGTGTGTTACTAATTAATTACTTTTGGTTTCTAAATCTTTTTATTCGTAAAACATTGCAGACTTCTAGAATCAAGGCTCAGGGGATTTGCAGTAAGACCATTGATCCATCCCTAGGTTATGGTCCCTTGGGTCGAGTGTATCCTGGTCTCAGCCTTAGGAAGACAACCTTAGGGAGAAACCTGCTGAGAAAGTCGGCCCACCAGTACCCACTCTTCAGGCCATTTCTTGCCTGTTTTCTTCTCAAGTCACTACTTGAAGATCATTATAATGGAGATAAACAAGTGGATAGATGGGACCCCTGCTTACCTAGGAAAGGTCTTGTGTGTATGTGAACGAAAACAAAATATATATGACTTACGATTAAAAATTCTGGTTCTGATTATATCTTTGAAATTGAGATAGTAGAAAATTATGACAACAGATTCATATACTATTCCAGTAAATATGTAATAAAATGGAGCAAAGATAAAGTTTTAGTGGATAGATGAATTGGAGGTAAGTATAAATTAATCAGTCTAAATTAGAATTCATTTATATAAAATCTGTAAAAGCAGTTTGTATTGCTTAATATCATGTATTTATCCTCATAAGGTACTTAAGTGATTTAAGATTTATCATTTGCTTATCATATTTAAATGAATGCTTCTAAGGTAGTTGAGATTCTTAGGATTTTTCTTCCTTTAGTTTATTATTTTTTTAATTTAAATATATCAAAAAGATCTCTCCTGCTCTTTTTAGAGGATGGAAAGAGAATATGGCTGTCCTTGTATCACAGGAAAGCCAAAAGTTGCTTTCAGAGAAACCATTATGGCCCCTGTCCCGTAAGTATGCGAAACGATTAAACATAAACTATGAGGCTGGAGTTTAAAAATTTTTATTAGGGGATATACATAGCACTATTACTGTTGATAAGACACTTTTACATTGTGATGGTCTTTATTATGGAAGCTATATAGTTCTGTAGTTCAGGCCGTTTATACAAAGGGACACTTATGAGATTTGTCTGACCCTTTAAGCTAGATATCAATGAAGACTGGTATACACATCATTAATAAGCATGTTTATACTTCATCAAATGTTACAGTCTTCATTTATTCCAATTGTGCTTCCTTTGGTAGACGGCTATTATGTTTTACTTTAGTACCATATTGTGGATGCCAGAGAACTTGCATTTGCCAAGGAATAATCTCCTGCAAGTAAAGGAAACTGATGCTATGATAAAATTCAGAAAACATTTAAGAAAACAGAGTTGGGTTTATATTTTGTTAGAAACAAAACAGTCCTCATAAAGAAAGCACAAAACAAGCTAAATTGCTGCAAGTGTAATATATTTCAACCTGGTGCCTATTTGAATTTATATGAATTCTGATTTAGAGTCAAAATTAATAAGGCATACTGTGGCTACAAAATGAGTCTCAATTTTCAAAGTAGCATCAAATAAAGGAAAATGATACTCTACCTGAGATGCAATGTCATGAAGTAGAATGGTGTAGTCTAACTCAATGAAGTCATCATTTCTTTGCTATAATAAAATATAAAAACCTGCATTTAAAACTTGATATCATTGGCAAAAATGATAATTTTAAGAATCAGCTTTCATTAATAGATGACAGTAATACTTCCACTTAAGTAAAGTTAAAAATTGAATGTCATAATTTATTTAGCCTGGCAGAAAAACTATCTTCTTATAAATAAGATTTTTTTCAAACTACATTTTAAAATCATGATTTTTTAAAAATTTGTTACTCTAAAAATCATTTACCTTTCTGTTTTTAGTTTCTGAGTTGTGGTAGCTACTTAAGAACATTAGAGTCTATAATTTGTCATTTAAATTCCTTAATGTTTCCATTATTCAGAAAAGCATCGTTTAAGGGATAAACTACTGAAATGAGAGTTTACACTAAAGGAAACCAATTTTATAATAGAAATTCTCTTTTAAAAAACTGAAAATAATAAAATGTAATCTTTGATTTTGTAACTAAAGCTTTGATCTATGCTGCTTGTTGCTTTGGACATATAAAGTATTTATACTATCAGCTGCACAGAAATATTGCATCTACAGAGTTTCAAACCATGGTCGTCAGAAATTTGCTGTACTCACACGAGGCTCTTTAAGGCTTATAACTGATGTACTGAAACAAGCCCTAGACTCCAAGAGGCAGCACAAACTCCTGTGGCTCCTTTGGTTGACAGTAATTATAAATATGGCCCCAGGATCAAATAAAACTATACTCTTCTCTCCTTAATAGTATCTTGAAGCAACCCCTTCTTTGACTATATCAACAAAGAATGTCCTTTAAGGATAAGGTAAAAATCAGGAAGGTTTCTTACGTGTTGGATCATAATAGGTAAAGATATATAATATATACACGCTGAAGCAGTGGTTAAACTCTTCTGTTGGGATTTTCATTAATGCTTTAAAACTTCAATTTAGTGAAGGTTTACAGGAAATTTATTTCATAAAGCAGTAACACTGCATATTTTGCTATAAAAACATGGCTTGAAAATCATGATTGTGATTGTATATCCTCTGTAACGTGGACCCAGCTACTCAATTATCTGAGCCTCAGTGCCCCTATAGGAGTGTTGTAACCAAGGTTGCTATCTACAAAAATGCATTAGAAAAAGGCTCTCTTAAAGTGTTATAAATAGTGATGCTAGGTATTTGGCATTACACTCTGAGTACTGTAATTGGTATCCTGTCCTCCAGTGTCCAGAGTTACCTACTAAGTGGCTGCAAAAGCTTGTGGAGTAAAGGTGCTCCAACTGCCTTGCAGTTTGTTATCAACAAACTGAAACAAGCCAATGGAAAGTGCTTTTCTCTTACAGAGTATTTTTCTTGTATTCCATTAAATACTACTAGTTGACATATTTTGTTTTTCTTTTAAACCTCTTACTAAAGCTAAACTCAAAGAATTTATTTTAATCTCTTTAAGGTCTAGAAAGAGGCAGTTTGGAATAGTCATATCAGACTTAAAATACAAGGCTAGCAACAAGTAAGATATGAGGTTGTCAATTATGACTAAATGGGTTATAAAAGATAATTATATACAGCAAGCTTCACAAAGACTGAGATGCTAATATTTTTGTTCCAGCTGATCCTGGGGGAAAAAAATCCAGCCATATCTCTAGCTCTGACACTACCATTTCACTAGAGGAGAAAAGCAGAGGTGGTTTCAGTATCACATGATTATAGTAATTTGAACACAAAACTTAGGTTGCGAAAGGAAGTAATCTGTATTAAGCTGCACACAAAAACCATTGCCAAATTATTTATAATTCAAGACTTCACTCTCTTGAAACTGCAGCTTCACCTTCTCTAGCCTTGATAACTGACTTCCCCTTCAAATACTGACTTCACTATCTTAAATACAAAATGACTAAAGGGGCACTATTCATCCAATCATGAATTATAACACCTTCAGTAAATATTAAATGTATTAATAGTGTATTTTATAGAAATTACTTACCACTTGCTTGACAGTTTGAATTTTTGCCATTTTATACCATGTATTTTCAGTGGAATTTTGCCATATTATATAACCACAGGCAACCCAGGCTAAATGTTGAACTGGCTTCATTTCCGGAGGTACATTTCCAAAACTGTCTGGTGAGGGAAACATTTATATGATAAATGGAATTATTTTATATATACAGTATTAACCTTTAAAACAATCTAAATTCTAAGTCATGTCTTACTTTTCTTCAAATGTGTACAGAAAGTAATTAATTTAATTAAGCCATAGATTGATCTGTAAAGTTTCAAGGCTTTTTTTGTTGTTGAATTAGATCAGTAATAAATATTTTTGCAAAAGTCAGTATATTGCCAGCATAATGTTAACATCTAACAATTTTGAGCATAGGTAATTGATATTGATCTTAAAGTCGAAAAAAATATTTTTCCGTGCCATATAGTTATATACCTGGAATATTTTGTGCTTCTAGTGGTTCCTTCATAGACTTGAGTCTATGGTAAAATGTGTTATCTTCCTCATCTGGGTTCTTTCCAATTTCTCCTTCAAATGTGAAGTTGACTTCTGGTGCAGTATCTTGTCCCATTGGAGGGTACAGTACTTCAGCTGTGCAATTCACTGTAACTTGCTGTTTGAAACATTTTGTGAAAGATCTTTACATGTAGATGGCCATCCATTACTGATTATTGTTCTTTGAGATATAACATTTAAAGCATCACCCCCCCTAATGATGTTGTTTCAGACTTGACTTGAGTGTACCTATTCCAGAGGTATCTAACTGGTGGTGGCCCAATAATTTTCTTAGAGGTATCTAAAATAGGTAACTTATTTTATAACATATAAGGTCTCATAATCTTGTAAATTCATTTTAAAACTATGTATTTCAGTATTAATGGGAAGTCCATTTGTAAGGCAGAGTTTAGTCTGTCTTTATATACCAACTCTAGACTCTGGTTACTTTTTTTAAGTCTGTCCATTACTCTTACTCTCTCCTCCTGAAATAACAAATTTTCTCAAACTCAGATTCTGCAATCTATATCCAAATATAAAATGAGAAGATTGTAGCATTGGTTCTGCTTTGTAAAGATGACTATCAAGCAGCTCAAATGCCTTTTAATGAATCTCCTTATGTTAGCCTGTATCTCTTCTTAATTATGCTTAACAAAAGGGCAAGCTTTTTTAAATTTCAGGATGGTTATGGTACAAGTGGCAGTTCCTTCCTTTTAAGTTTGTCTCATTAATAATTTGACAGGTGTATATATTTTTTAAATTTCCCTGCCCCATTACTGAAAGATTCTTATCTGAACACAGTGGTATCAGTTGGCCATTCTGTTGCTCATAAATATCTAAGAAAGCACTTGCTTTCTTTAAATAAAAGAAATGAAAAACAGAATGAAACAGACATTAAAAAAGTGATGATGATTGTAGAGTTCATTATTACACTTGTTCATATTAGGCATAAATTCATACTGGCCTATGAGTACGTAACATTTTTAAAGGAAATTTATTTGAACTGAAGTATATAGAGTCTCTTTTCTAAATAGTGTTATAGAAATACTAAGTGTATCTCAGAATACACAAAAAGTAAAAACTGACCTTTGTATGGTGATCATTTTTTTTTTGAGGCAGGGATTTTACAACAACTCTTTTAAAAACCAAATTAATCCTATGATTTGATCAGCAGAGGTGATATGGAATATTAGGAATCAAATTTTATTTCATAATAAAATGACATTTCACTTACTTTTTGGATAATTTCTTCCACAGAAAATTTAAGGCAATACTTTCGTCCTCTTCCCGGAATATCCTAAAATTAAGAAAATGTGGTGTTATTATAACAATAACTCAATTCTTTACATTGTTAGAAGAATCCATTCTCATCTGGTTGGGTGTGGTGCTGACTGTTGGGGGTAAATGATTAAGGCCTTACACCTTGACCAAGGAATGTCACCATGTTTGTGACATCTAATTTAGCAGGTCCTCTAGCAGGGTTATTTTGGATGAGAACAAGAGGGTGAGATAAAAGCATATATAAATAAAATCGGTTATAATTCACTTTCAATCATCAGAGTACTCTAACTTCTGGATCTGTGATCCTAAATTCCACATAAGAAATTTTGAAAATTTTAATTCTTAAGGTGACAAATAGGATGCACCATTGAAAAGCTTTTTCATAAAGCCTTATGTACCCTCCAAGTAGTGTTCAATGAAGATGAATTCCAGTTTGAGGCAGCTTACCGCGAAGTGGTTAGAGAATGTTAAGTACTGCTTTTGTATGTTAGTGGACCTGCAAAATGATGCGTTAACAAATTTTATAACCGTTAGACAGACGTTTAGGTATTTCACTTTTGAATCAAGATGTAATTGAGAATTTGTACCTAATTATGTTATCTGGTGTGGTTTTGAAATAACATTTACTCCCTGTCAGCTCTTAAAGACTGTTAGCAGTTAAACTTCTGTCAGATAAATAAGGGACAGTCTCAAATCTATTAGATTTTAGTAAAACGGAAACAAGCTTAGTGGTTGCTGAGGTCTTGAGCAGTTTAAATTTAACCCTTTAGCCAGAGGGGGCCCATCATTCACAGCAGTCAGTGGCAGTAGTGTTTGGATGGTTGAAGTGAAGCTTCAGGCCACAGTACTTTTACTCTGCTTTGTCAGTTTCTGTTGCTTTTTGTTTACCCCTTCATTTTGGTCTAAGAGTCTAATAAAGGATTGATCTTAAAATTCAGGCAGTGAAGAATCTTTTGCAAGACGGGAGCTTCTCTTGGCCCAGATTGGAGTAGTAGATGCTAAACATAGCACCAGTTTTAAGATCCTTTTGAAAATGGTTCCTATAGGTTTCACTTGGGGAAAGGGGAGAAGCCGCCCCAATTGAGAACATTTACCTATTTCCTTGTAGCAGGGCCCATAAAAACTATCAGTGTCTCTGCCTTCCCGTAAAAACAACAAACAGCCCCGGGGCTGTCCCCAGAGACTGGAGTGTAGCCCAAGCCCAGAAAAGCCAACTCCTCTAGAGAGACAGCCAGCCTTGAGGCCCAAAACGGGCAAGGGGTGTGGGGAGTCAGGAGCAGGTGGAGCTGAGACCCTCGACGGTGGGGGGAACGGTAGCAGGTGCCGCCACCACCCTCTGCCCGACTCACCTGCAGGCTGGCTTGTTTGACTGTCTGCACCAGAAACACCTTGTGGGGGCTGCCCTGCTGGTAGTTGATGCAGCTCTCTACCACCGAGGCCGCCCTGGAGGCCGGGTAGTGGGTCGGAGGGATTGCCATTCTTGGTGAGCGGCGGCTGGGCTTGCGTGGGGCTGCTCGAGCTTCACAGGAAGGGAAGGGCACCCCCGTCCTGCCTGCTGCCGAGTCCCCCAGGCGGAAAAGTAAGCCCTCCTTCTTCGGCCTGGGCGGGGCCTGGGGCGGGGCCGCCAGCTCCTTCCCTCCCTGTCTTCCTCCTTCCCTCCTTCCCTCCCTGTCTCCCTCCTTCCGATTCTGCAAGCCGCTGCCTGGGAGCTGGCTCCTACCGAGGCTGCTCTTGGAGCCCCGCCCTGCTACCGCCTACTGTTACTCTCTGGTCCCTGTTTAGAGAGAGCCCCCTCCTCCTTTAAGGGGGGGTGAGGAGGGAGTCGTTGGGCTGGGTTGTCAGGGACTACATCCTTCCTTTTATTGACCTTTACAGAAGCTTGGGGAGGGGCTTTCGGGCCTTCGCCTTAGTGGAGAGTCTCTGGGGCTTCAAGTTTCCTCTTCGTGGAAGGAGGATGGTTACTTTACTTGCAGACTGGAGCGCGACTTCCTTATACACCACCCACAGTGTCCGGCACGAGCGCAACTTCCTTATACACTATCCGCGGTGTCCGGCACGGGGCAAAGTACAAAGGAGCGCCAGGTAGTGAGTCATTGTGATTCCTTCTTTTCCCTTCCCTGGCCAGGAAGAGGCTTGCTCATACCCAGCTTTCTGTGGTGGTGTATCAGTTCTGCCCAAATCAGGGTACGAGAGACTGCAAACGATAGCGTTAATTTGGAGGATTATGTAATTTAGGTCAGGAGAATTTTAAAAGGTACTTGCACTCCTCTCCCTTTGCTGATCTTCGAAAGATGAGGTTTTAATATCACACCATGCTTCCAACTTTCTGAATCACTTTGAAAATTTTACTTTGAGGATTAAAACTTACTTAAATACTGAATTTATACAAAGCACTACATTGAAGTAACTTCTAACAAAAGCAGTTTTTAAAGCTCCTTAAGCAAGCACAGACTTTTAGTAGGCAGTGCATTTTTACTCTCCAGATCTCTTAATTACCTCCTGTAAGCTTTAAAGAAACTATAGTCTATGCTGTTCTTTGGATTTGCTGTAGATCTACCAGCTAAGATTTCTTTCCATCAAATGTATAGCCAAACTGACACTGTAGCTTGTTGGCTTAGAAATAAAGACTCTTTGCTATTTTCCCAAAACGAATTTTGAAGCTTTCTTGGGTAGACATACATTGTGTTGCTTTTTTTAAAAAAAGTTAACAAAAATGTATTTGTAATGTGTTGTTTTCCTCAAATACCCTTTTTTATTTATTTATAAATAAAGTATTTGGAGTAAGTAGATTTTTAAAGAATAGTAAGTAGTAAGGCATTCCCATTCTTTCTAATTATATTAGCCAACAACCATCAAGTAACTAGAGGATGAAAGGGTTAGTTTCTCCTCAAGGCTTTTTATAAAAAGTTGAAGCTTGTTTTTCTGTTTTGGGGCGGGGGCAGGGGGGTGTGTGTGTGAGTCATTCATCTGTCAGCCAACCTCTTAGGTTGTCATTGTATTTGTGTGTTAGTTGTATGAATTATGTGCTCCTTTGATAGTGTCCAAGAAGGAGTGGCCTAATACATTCTAATTACCCAGAAAGAGCTTTTTTGCTGATAATGAAATTTTAAAGTTTTCACAAGTAGCTAGTTAACATCTGTTTTATTACCAGTTAGAGTTGTGAGGAGTACAATATGTGAGCTTCCTAGATGAAATCACCCTTTTGAAGCTTTACAGATACAGTTACCATCTCTGTAGATCAAGGCTAGTAACAGAGGTTGTGACATATCAGGCATTTACTAAAAGTACACATACCAATTTAGGTTCTTTTTAAAATATAATTATTATATTAAAAATTTTAAACTGCCTATTTAGATGTTAAGTAAATAAGCTGCATTGAGAGAATCTTATTCCTATATGTGAGTCCTTGAAATCTTACTTACTAAAATTTCATTAGTGGTAAGTCAAGAGGTCATTATCTGCAAACTTGAATAATGTATGAGTTACCTTGAAAGTAGCAAAATTATTATGGGTCTCTGGGATCGGGCAAATTAAATTATTATTTTAAATAATTGTATGGACATAAAACTTAAGTAAAAACGCCTATGGCTTGCAACTTTGATAAGACTATGAAGTCAAAATAAATCTACAAAACAGAGATCTACAATAAAACCAACACAATTCTAATTAACAGTAATTTTAATGTGAGAGATGATGATGTTTTGTCAAAATGAAATTGTCTTTTACAAAATTCCAGTGGTCTGACCACAGGAGCATGGATTCTTTTGCCTTCAGCATATCTATTCAGTGCCTATCAAGTGATGTCTTAGTTCTTCCACTTCTCCATTTAAGCTACAGTAAAATCTCACTTTGTGCAGTGTCTTCTAACAGCTTTTGAAGTGAATGCATCGTGTGCAGCTTAAATCAGTTTATATTCTTATTAGCCTTTTAGAAACATGTTTGATTAAGAGTGTTGGTCTTGGTACAAATCCTGGCTCTACCACTTAAGAGCTGTATCACGTTTGGCAAGTTACTTAGCTTTTCTGACCCTCAGGTTTCTCACCTGTAAAATAATAATAAAAAATAGTGCCTACTTCCTGGGGTCTGTGGTGAAGAACAAGTAAGACAGTTCATAAAAAGTGCTTAGCACAAGCCTGGCGCATAAGTGTCCTATTATTTGGCATCCACTTGATTATAAACGCAGCCATGGTCCCTGAAACTGCAGGGATTGCTTGGCTGTGATCTAGCCCTCCAGGGCACTGCTGTCCAGTAGCAGTTTGTGCAGTGATGGAAATATTTGGCTCTGCTGTCCCGGACAGTAGCCACTCTCCACACCTGCCTGTTGACCACTTGTAATGTGACTAGTGCAGCTGAGGAACTGAATTTTAAATTTTATTTAACTTCAATGTAAATATCCATGATTAGAGGTTACCATATAGACAGCACAGATCTAGAGTATGTTGTATGTCATATTATTGTCAAATTGAAAACAAAATTTAAAATGTCTCAGAGAACTTGAGCATACTAGAAAATACGTCAGTGGACCACAGTTTTGGAATCCCTTCAGTAATTCTGTGGTGATTTGGCAGTTGTTTCTCTTCTCCTTTTCCTGCTCTCGGTTCTGATAGCTGTTTGTTTCTCTCCCGGGAAAATCAACCGTTCAGCATTGTTTCCCAGCCTATCCTGAAGCTCTTGGCTGCTGGAAGATTATTTAAAGGCAGTTCATCAGGCACATTCACGCTTAGGCTCTCTATGGAAACTGCTTATTCCAAGCTGACATCTACTGAAATTTGCTGTTTACTTCTTCCAAACCATTCACAGATCTGTATGCAGGAACACACACTCATTAATGCCATTTACCTGCAGTTATCTGCAGACACCTTTGAAAGCAGCCAGCTTCTTACATCTTATGGTCTTGAGGAAGGTTTCAGTTTAAAGGAAAAATGCCTTGCAAACAGTAGATACTCATGAAATGTTTTTTCAATGATATTGTAGCCTGTGTTTACATATATTTAGTATGCATGTAAGGTGATTATTTCATCCTATTTATGTTGTCATTAGTAGTTTCAAGTAAACACTGACCTGTGTATCTATTTGTTTGTTTTTTGTTTTTTTTTTTTTGCGACACGCGGGCCTCTCACTCTTGTGGCCTCTCCCGTTGCGGAGCACAGGCTCCGGACGCGCAGGCTCAGCGGCCATGGCTCACGGGCCCAGCCCCTCCGCGGCATGTGGGATCTTCCCGGACCGGGGCACGAACCCATGTCCCCTGCATTGACAGGCGAACTCTCAACCACTGTGCCACCAGGGAAGCCCTGTGTGTCTATTTGAATGACTTACGTTAATCATGATCATTTTGCCATTAATCATTTTCAGGTGTTAGTTATTCCGCCTGAAACTCCCTTCTCTCATATTTTCTCAATCCATAGTGTACAAGTTGTAAAATCAAATAGCAACTATCTCAGTGAACTAACTGCATAGCTCCTATTTTCAAGTAATTGTCCTCATACAGATTTAAGGAGAGAACACTGTGTCCCAGGGAAGGGAGGCATTCCGAAAGAAATGGGTAAGCTCTTGGAATGTAGATTACTATTAATAGAATAAGAACCTTACACAGACTTTTTATTTTAATTTGTTGACTTTTACTTTCTACTTGTGAAATTCAGAATTAGCAGAATTAAAACCATGGATTACTTTGGTGGTGTGCCCCACCCTCACCTCCAAGTAAGAACAGAAAGGACAGGATTACTTTTTAAATAAATTCTATAATAATTTTATAGCAAGGCCATCGTATTTGAAGGAAAAAGTAAAAATGATGAGAGTTGGTTTTTCATTTAAATTAGTAGGAGTTATTTCATTTTGGTGATTATATAATGCTATGTTGATTTTTTTCTTCTTCCTAAATTACTTTCAGGTTTGAATTTACACATAAAAAACAATCAGGTGGTGCAGGCCAGTTTGGAAAAGTGATAGGTGTACTGGAGCCTCTGGACCCAGAGAACTACACTAAGTTGGAGTTTTCAGATGAAACATTCGGGTCAAATGTTCCAAAGCAATTTGTGCCTGCCGTAGAAAAGGTAAAAACAAACAAAAAAAAACTTTATTGCATTTTTTAAAAAATCAGAAACAGTCTATTAGGTATCAAAGCACATTGCTGTCACATTGTTTTCTGTGGTTCATTTTCATTATAGTTCTGCTTTTTCTCATTAAGCTTTCCATCTGATTAGAATCATTAAGTTCAAGAGCTATAAATATATGCTATGATGATGAGGGGAAGTCATTCTGTTTCTTAATCATAGTTATTGTATTTCTCTTGATAAATTGAAACTACTTCATTGATTATAATCAGCACTTGAAATTTGCAGTAGGTGTTAGGGGTTTATGAAACTTTCAGGTGTACTGATGTAGTAGAATGTACATTCATTAAGATTCCCAACACCTGGGTGCTGTCCTCATCTCTGCTAGTGATTAACATGCCCTTGGGTAAATCATGGTGTTCAGAGCCACTTTCTTTTGTAAACCGAGCATATAGTACTTAATTCCGAACCCCTCACAAACTCAAGGATCAGATAAGACTCTGATATTTCTTTGGGAATTGTGAAGTGATTTGCACATATAATGGGTTACTAGTGATTTGTTGACTTTCTAGGTCAACTGGCTTTAAGACTGTTGTAAACCTTTAGCAACTGTCTATTCTTGTAGATTGAGATTTTTAGGTTTTTTTAACCTTTTAACTTAGAAATCTTTATTAACAGATCATAATTTTGGCTTCAGCATTAATTTTGGTAGCATTTTTTGTGATTAGTGTGTTTCATTCATTACACTTTATTTCAAGACAATAGTTTGTCATTCACACACTTTTAAATTATCTTTTATTCTCCAGGATTAATGTAAGTGAAGGAAAGCTCAGATATTTTTCAGCATTTAGAGTTTACAGTTTTGAATGTCAGAAATATATTGTACTACATGTGCAGCTGTGTGATTGTCTTGCCATGAAAAACTATCTTGAATTGTAGCTCTACGAGTATTTAAGTGACTGAATGGAAAAAAAAATTGCACACTTATCAAATTGTACTCTTTAAATATGTATGGTTTATTGTATATCAGTTATACCTCAATAAAGCTGCTTTTTTTTAAAAAGGAATTGCTTTGGAAAAATGAAATTAGCTTTTAATTTTAGTTCTTACTGACATTGTATAACACTAAAGCTGTTAGGTAGCGATCTGCCAATGAGGCAGAGCAGTGATAGGTATATAGTAGGAGCTTAAGACACAGCTGTTGATTAGATGTCAGTTTTGATTGAAGTTTTATTTTAGAGAATTTCTTAGATTTGCCTTTCCTCTGTTTCCTCCTTGTAAAATTAAGATCATGCTGTCTCTGTAACGCATCATGAGAGTTTAGTAATTCTTGAAGAAAAGGTTGAGAAAGTGATTGCTAGCACTCTCAGCGTCACTTTCAAACCAGCTCTCACCTCTAAGTAAGAGACTTCTGCAAGGGATTGCTCATCTAGATTCCACAATAATAATACTTAAATAGGCTGTTCAACTTAAAAAAAATTATTTTTAAAGAATGAAATATAGCATACATAAAAATGTTACACTTCTGAATACTGAAACGTTTGGGGGTTTTTCATAATGCTTCTGTGAGTGAAACCCACTCACTCCAGAAGTTGTGTTCATTCATTAACAGGGGTTTTTGGATGCCTGCGAGAAGGGCCCTCTGTCTGGTCACAAGCTCTCTGGGCTCCGGTTTGTCCTGCAAGATGGAGCGTATCACATGGTGGATTCCAATGAAATCTCTTTCATCCGTGCAGGAGAAGGCGCTCTTAAACAAGGTACGCTGTGTCTAGCAGTTGCCACATCAGTGCATCTATTTCCCTGGTGGACCATCAGAGCCGCAGAAGGCAGCACTGTGTTGGTTAGGTCTTCTTCTCATCCCCCCCACCCCACCAGAGCAGTAAGCAGCACACCAGGGAACATGGATAGGCTCTGGGCAAGTATTCATAGAATCAAAGTGAGGATAGATTACTGTGTTTTCTTTCTTACAAAATTAAAATCCTACTTTGTTCTCCTAAATTACCTGGTATTTTTTGTAAGTTTAAATTCATAGATAATCTGTAAGTTCTACTTTTAATAGAGAAGACAGAAATGCTCAGAATTATTTTAAAGAAACATTAACTATAGTCATCCTGTTTTTAGTGATTTATTCAGATGTCAGAAAAATCTATAAATTTGTAAACAACTTTTTCATATATGACATTGTAGGCTTTTAGGCATTTGAAAGAATTCAGTAAACCTTATTCTCAGTGCAGACTTCCTGTTAAACTGCTAAAATTGTCAGCCTTTTCCACATAGAATAATATGTCTATTAAAACCCTGATGAAACAGAACCCTAAGCAATTGCAGATATATCTGATTCATTGCTTTTAAGAGAGAAAAGCAAATGACGGCACAGCAGTTTGACATTGGGGGCTTTTACGTTGTAACTGGGAGCCAGAAAATTCATTCTCTTTGTCATCTCTTCCATATCCGTTATACGGTAATTCATTAGTTATGTCCATAAGTGGGGTTTTGCAGAGAATTACATTATGATTCACAAAACATTTCAGAGATATTTTTGTCAAAGTGGGTCAAAATAGACAGCAGAAAATTAATCCTAACACATCATTTCCAGACATTCGGAAAATCAGGATGTTATTGTATGAATTTTGGACTTTGTTGGTTTTGGTCTGTTTGCATCTGTGACCAGGTGTGGGGCAATGGCTGGAGAAGGTTGCTTATTCCTTGACCAGGTTGCTAATTCCTTATTTTAATTAAACTAATGGGAACCATTAGTAATTTGTGGGTTTGTTTCTCAGTTGTGAAAGGGTGAGAGAATCCTCCATTTTCTTTATGCCAGCTAGCTATTAAAAATGCATTTGAAATTTATGATCTAGAAACCTTGTCACAGTCTGTCAGTTGTATTAATAGGAAAAAGGGAAATAAAGTCACAAAGAAAATAAAACTTTATTAGGCATGATTCAGATTGTACTGATAACACCTGCCTCTTGCCTTCTAGGGGTTCACCACTTTAATAAATCTTAGACTGGCAAATTGGTTGTAATCACTTCATATTCTTTTTTTCAGCTTTATTGAGCAGTTGACAAAACTGTAAAATATTTAAAGTAATGATTTGATAAATGTGTACATTGTGATACTTTTTTAAAGTATAGTTAAAACAAATTAGAAATCACCAACTGTTCTATGCTGGTTCTTGACTGGAAATTGGTAGCTTTCCTGGATAGAGGCTACATAAAGCAAGGTAATTGGTAAAATCAATTAACAAAGAGCCTCAGCCTTTTTAATTGTACCTATATGAAATATAAATAAATATAGATTATATGCCCATAACATACACATATATAGCCATGAAAAAAGTCTGGATGTTTATGCATATTAACTAAACAGGTAAATATGTACACTCAGTTTGTAAATACTTAAGTGTACAAATACTGTTATGTGTGATGATTGCCTGGTGGGGTGCAAAGGAAAAGCACCAGATAATAATTGAATTGAGGAGTATTGGTTTTTGCCAGATAAATGTGTGCAAATAAACAGGTTGCAAGTGTGAAAAATGAATTACTTTGCTGTATCATCATCTGATTCTTATTTCTCCACGACTGAACGATAGAAGGGTAAAAGGAAATTTTTGCTGGGCTCTTAAGAAAATCAGCTTTTCATGCATGCATACACCTCCACTGATTATCATGTGAGAGTTTTAGGGTGGAAAATGTCGATAAATGAGCTTAGTATCAGATTAGCTTATACTTTTGAGCTATTCTCTATTATCAAAATTGGAAGAAAAATCGTTCAAATTCTCACGTAGTTTTCATTAAAAAAAAAAAGAAAACTGGAACTATTTTCAGTCACAATGTAAACTTTGCCCCTGAGATTAATCAGTGATGTAACTAAAACTGAAACATGAAATTGAATGTTCTTTCAGGGACTGTTTCACCCCATGGATGTTAACCGTTGCCATCATTGTCTATGGCCAATTTTTAGACCGCTGTGCTTGGTCTCTGCAGAAACATTGAACTTGTAGCTACTCTACAAGAGAAATAAAGGCCTACCCAGAGTCATGTTAGCTCATTTTACTCAGCAGTGTGCCCTTTCTGATCTCCTGGGCTTCGAGTTTGAATGCTGGCTCTACTTCATACTTAACTCTGTGGAAATGGGCAAGTCCAGGCTGTTTGGAGATAGTAATGCCAAAGTATTAGATGAGAATGTACTTGAAAACACTTGCACACACATATTTGGGCATAGTGAAGGCTAATCCCTCTTCCCTTCACATTACCTTTGACCTAGCACTGTGCAGTGCCACCCATTTGCCAGCTTTTGGTCTCAGAGTGGTCATAATAACACTTATGGATCACTTTTGTGCTGTGTATTATGTTGAGTACATGAATTATCATATCTTATCTTCAACAGTGGCCTTATAGTTGAGAAAATTGAGACTCAAGAGTAGTCAATCAAATGGCCCAAGGTTACATGTTAGTGGTGGAGCTGAGAGTTAAACCCAGACCAGAGCCTAGCCCTTGACCACCTCCTCACACAACCTTGTTAGCACCCAGCCTGGTGTTATCAACTTTATCCCTAGGGGACTGAAATAGAAACATTACCATCTCTACGCACCACTTTGGCTTAAAAGGTCCTGTGATGGTGTGGGTATTTTCACCTGCTTTTTATTCTACTTCCGGAAAAATTGCTTGTAGGGCTTGGCTGCCATGTGACTATTAAAAAATGGCAGGATGAATTTAGCTCTGGTATCTTGTCATACGGAATGGGACAGAGAAAAGCATGAATAAGGGCTAGGTGAATCAGAAGGTGGTTTTAGGAAGAAAGAGGGAGTTGAAAGGAGCAGGGTGAGGGAATATGAAACTCAGAACTGGACAGGTCGTCCTCAACAATTATATACTATACACTATATACTTGGCCCCTTCTTTCTCTTTAGTATATGACTGTCTCACACTCTAGCTCTTTTATATTACTGACCTATTGAAAACACTAGATAATGTGTAACTAAATTTTAATATGTCTATTCACATCTCTCTTTCCGGGTACCTTCTTCTGCATTAATTACATTTATTTAGAGCCAAGGAAGCTCTGCTGTTGTGGTAACCCAAGAAGTTAACAAGAAGTAGAGCTTCTTCTGCAGTCTAGAATTTTTAGTCTACTGCTTTAGCTGTCTACATAGAATTCTGCAGGCTTAGCTAATGAAACTTAGGAGTCTGCAGAGTTCAGTTATTCCTCTTTTCAGAACAAAATTCACTAATTAGGAGTAATGAGTCAGTTAGGTCTGAGCTAAGATATGATTTGAATTAGAAAACATTTCAAAGAAATGCAAGTATATTAAATGGCTGTTCTTATAATTATTGCACTTAAACTAATAGTGTCTTTAGAACAAGTGCTTTAATGAATATACGAGAATAATTGCCGACTAGATTATTATAAACAAATTGATGCTTGGAAAATTATGATTATTTTAAAACAAAACATTTTCTTTGTCACCTTTTCATGTTATGCTTAAAGTCTTTATTTAAAGATAATTCATCCAGTCTGAGGCTGAAGTATTATTCCACACTATCATAATGTCCAAATTAAATATGAGTGTTTGAAGTTTTTTTATATTCTTTCCACACTGTTACATTTTCAACCTCAGTCAGCATTTGTCACAGTAAGAAGTGTTCTTGTTATGTACTAAGTGGGATTAAAAAAATAAGTATTTTTAATTTAAAAAAACACACATAAAAAACACATTGGGGTTTAGTGCTTAAATGGCCTTTAGCATCTAGGCCGATGTCTTTATTTTGTAGGTGAAGAAACATGACCTGGACAGATTGTGTTTTTCCAAAAGGCATATAACTTATTAGAGGCAGAGCAGAAACTAGAAACTTGGTTTTCTAATTCTCAGTCGGGTATTGAAATTGTTTAGCCTAGACATATCTCAGGCATGACTTGATTATTGTCTCCAAGTATAAGTAACTGTCTGCCAGGGACCAGCAAGAAAGAATTGATTTACCTTGGTCAGAGGCTTAACAGATAGTGTCTTTATTCCCGAAGGATTTCAGAAAGAATTAGTAACCCTCAACTGCATAATTTAAATGGGAAGGGACTTGATCGAATGTTGTTTTAAGACCCTTTTATATTATTTCTGCAACCTAATGATTTTTAGGATAAAAATATGGTAATGGGCATACTAATATTAGAATTAAGTGTTGTCTTACTGTAAGTTCCATTTAGAAGAGTGACTGCTGCTGCTACTAGAAAAATGAGTCCAGATCACATATTTTAACCTTATCATTTATGTGTGTACCTTTGGGAGAGCACTTTATATTTCCCTTTTGTATATGTGGATAGGAAAGAGTTCCAGTTTGTTTAAAGATTAATAAACCAATTTATATTTTTTTCAAACCCTAGCCCTGGCAAATGCCACATTATGTATTCTTGAACCTATTATGTCTGTGGAAGTTGTAGCTCCAAATGAATTTCAGGGACCAGTGATTGCAGGAATTAACCGGCGCCATGGAATAATCACGGGACAAGATGGAATTGAGGACTATTTTACACTATATGCAGATGTAAGTACTGTTAGTCACTGACAACCTTGCTTTTATTATCCACAAGAGGAAATCAGAGTTAGCTTTTGTTTTTGGAAATTGTACAGCAGATTGGCACATTTCCATGGCTGAGTGTTGAATTTGTGGCTTATATGTATGTGGCAATTTCTGTACTTTGCTGTTAGAGTATCTCTTTAAGTGCAAAATCTAAAAATAAGATTCATTTCAGGTAGGCCTTTTGTGAGTATGTCATTTTCTTAGATGCATAATTACCTTTCTCATTATAGCTTTGTTTGCATAGCCATTTTATTATGTTCTAATTTATTGGGATAATATTTAATTCCCTTGCCTGTCGCTTACTTAAATCTCATGGGAGAAAGGGTTTATCACGTTACCTAAGGCCTCTTAGAAGACACTACCCTTGGCATATGGCCTGTCATTGAGGAGTCCAAGGGAAAGTTGTATTCACATTTTCACAGAAGAAACACTTGTGAGTGCTTGAGCTGCAGCTGCGTGGAGTGGGGATGAGAGGGACGGCTGTTAGTGGTGTCCGTCTGCTCCGGGAAACTGCAAGATTGGGTTTCTAGTTGTGTCTGTCAAATGAAATTATTTTCAAATAGGGTTTCTACTGTGGTAAAACAAAAACAGGTTTCTATTTGGCTTTTAATTCTTTTAAACCAGGAGTAGTTAGTTGAAACCTGAGTCTAAAGGAAGGAATTAAATGACTAAGTCTTCTCTGTATTTTTCTCAAATATTTTTCAATAAGCAATGCTGAAATATCTACTGTGTATGTTTTCAGGTCCCTCTAAATGAAATGTTTGGTTATTCTACTGAACTTAGGTCATGCACAGAGGTAAGCAAGTGTTTAAATTTTACTTCAGTGTTCTTCAGGAGACCATCCTGCAAAATCATCATTTTTGTGAAATCTTGTCTTTTCATGACTTTACTTGATAGTTGTTTAAAAAAAAAAAAATCTGCTTTTTGTTTCTGTTTTTGTGTTAAACCCCCAGGGGAAGGGAGAATATACAATGGAGTACTGCAGATATCAGCCATGTTTACCAGCTACACAAGAAGACCTTATCAATAAGTATTTGGAAGCTACAGGTCAACTTCCTGTAAAAAAAGGAAACGCCAAGAACTAACTTTCCTCACTTTGTTGCCTAACTTTAACTGTATCTGCAAGGTTTAGATATGTTAATGGATTCATGGAATAAATTCAGCCTGAAAAGAAGTAATTTTAGAAGCCCTTCCTATTATATTCAGGAGCTTCTGTTATATCATAGTTAATTCTGTGTATATCTCAATGGTTGATTGGTTTTATACCTCAAATAAAATAATATTTAATATTTATTTGAGGAAGATACTTATTTCTGTTATACTGAATAAGCTTAGAACATGTATAAACGTCCACATTTTTTCATAAGAATTTTCAACATACAGAAAAGCTGAAAAAATATTACAAAGAACAGCCATATACCTTCCATCTAGACTCAACAATGAACAATTTTGTTAAGTGTTTATCGGATAATAATTTGTCATATTTGCTTTTTCTGTTTGTTGTCCATCTATGTTGCATATGGAATTCCATTCTTCAAGTTGTTTTGCTGTATACTTGAAAGTGAATTGCATATATCATAACACTTCTTGGAGCATCACCTTTTTTGTTTAAGAGTGGATTCCTTTGTGACAACCTGGATAGCTAGCCGTAGAGGGTATCATGCTAAGTGAAATAAGTCAGAGAAAGACAAATAGTGTATGATTTTACTTAAATGTGGAGTCTAAAAAGCAAAACAATTGAACAAACATAACAAAATGGAAACAGCCTCACAGATGCAGAGAACAACCCAGTAGATGGTGGTCAGAGGGGAGGGAGGGGCAGGAGGGGTGAAATAGGTGAGGGAGATGAAAAGGTGCAAACTTCATTATGAAATAAATGAGGCACAGGGATAAAGTGTTTTCTTAAAAAAAAATGGAGAACACTTTTCAGATTTTCTAATGCTAGCTAAATTTCTAGCTGTTTTATATAGAGCTGATTGCTTCAATTTGTGGCTTCTGCAGATTTTGAACTGCTTGTTTTTAGGAATATAAATGTTACTTTTTTGCAGACCTGTGAGGTAAAAAAAAAAAAAGGCCCTTGCATATGCTATTCTTGTCTATGTTCATTTTACTGTTTCTGCAGCTTGGAACTAATAACCTACAGGGTTGGTGGCTAGTCTATTTCATCCACCTATTAAATGCTAGTTGAATTAGTCTGCTGGAATGTATCATATATTGTATTCACTGAGATTGTGAAAGAACAAATGTTAAGCTAGAGAATGTTGGACATTGCCAGGGAGTTCTACCATATTGTGCAGAACTGCTTCATCCAAAAACCATCTGATGTGAAAGACATATCCTAGTCCTTTCCCTTAGTGGATAATAGACATGAAATAACTGTTTTAAATTCCTTTGTTTTTCTTGATTTGTAGATTTGGCTCTATAACTTCAGGTTCCTAGAAAAAAAGACCTTTAAAAAGTATTGAGCAAATGTTTTCAAGGCATTTGTTAAATGCTTTAAATGCATTATCCATTTTAGTTTTCACAACCCTATGAAACTAGGTACTATTATTATGACCATTTTGTAATAGAGGAGGCAAAAGCACAGAGTAAGGTAAATAACTTATCTAAGACCACACAGCTCATTAACTTTTCAAATTGATAATGCAGTTATGATACTTATCAAACCAAGTGCATTTTCCCATGAATATGTCTGTTGCTACAGTAGCATCAAGCCTGAAAAATTGTGTTGCTTTGGCATTTCATCAGCATCTCATGCTATTCACACTGACTTTGAATATTGTTCCTGATGAGGAAATACCTTCATAGAATTTAGCACAGTTCCTCTTGCTGTTGCTAACAGTCAGAAATATTAGAACTAAGATGGATAAATTTGGAAGTGCTTTTAACTTGTTAAAACATTTTGGTTATGAAGATACGGTGCCAGAAAAGAGTTGAGATATCTAACACAACACCAGCATTTCACAGGCAACGACACAGGCCCAGCTGGTGGGAGTAACTAGAATAGGATCACATAGGAACCCATCCAGGACCAGAACCCACATCTTTTGTTAACTCATTAGTTTGGTTAGAGTTGGTAAAGACCACATACCAGCCAAAGTCTGTAAAAGGAAAAAATTAATGAGAATATTCATAAATGAGGGTTTCTTTTATACTACTGTTGTAAAGGATGATTGTTGGCTAATTTAAAGACAGTATGATTTGTGTTGGAGAATGGTAGCAGCACTAGGCCTGCTGCAGTAGCGCCCTGATTCGCAACCCTGGCAGCACTTTAAAAATCACTTGGGGAGCTTTAAAGAGAAATACCCAGGCCAACCCCTAGATACTCTGATTCTTTGCATCAAGATCAAAAGTTTTCCAGCTTATTCTAGTATACAGGCAAGGTTAAAGACCATTGCAGTATAACGTGTACCTCCAAAACATGAAATGCAGGATTTGTTCAGATGTGTCACATTATTAGTATTCTTTTGTGTGACGTTAGTGATTGGGCTATTGGTTCTTAGCTTGGTAAGTTTATCTTTAAAGATGTACAGTCAATTTTCTGTTATTCCTTGCCTCCTTGCTCACTCTTAGATTTACGTTGTGAAGTCACTAAAATTTAATACTGAAATTTTAGGATTTTTCAGATTTTAATACTTTTGAAATCTGGATGAGACTTAAAATTGATGCCAGTGAAGTGAGGCAGCCACCAGGTAAGTAGTAAATTGTGACATGTAGGAATATATCCCTTTGTAGAAAACATCTACTTGCATTGCTAGAACTGTCAATTTTTGAATTAGAGCTTTAATTGCTGCTTAAAGCGTCTTCAAATAAAACTGTAATGCATCGTTGAAATAGTTCATGTTTTCACAGGCAATTTATTGTGAGCATGGGTTCATTTATCCTTTCAAATAAGTGCCAGGCAGCATGCTAGTGATTGTAGCACTTTGAAAGTTAGGAAAGGTCACAGAACAGGTCATAGAATTTTCTAAGCTGAGAGAAATCAGTGAGATAAACTCATATGTCATGAAGCACTGTCATTCAAGGGCCAATATAGAAACTTCCAATTGACGTTCAAAAGAACTTGCTTAACTTCTAACTATTCATAACTCAGGTAGGAAAAACAAAACTATAAGTAGAATCAAATGGAATGCAGGCAAAATCCTGGTGTTATTTTGTATGTCTTAAAATTTTCGAAAATTCTAAAGAGATTAGGAAAATAAATGTGATGCTCTCTGTTACTGTCATGGGGTCAGAGTGATTCAGAATTCTTTAGACTCTTAATGAATAAAAGAGGGCTTAGGGAATTTAGAGGTTTTCATTTTATGTCAAGGCAGATGAAGTAATTTTTCTCCTCTGTTAGCTAGCAAAATCAGTATTAGTAAAACCAAGTCAGCAGTTCTAGAGTTTGTGCTAGAAAAGATGTTCTGGTGGTGAAATTGAGAAATTTTTAGTTGGTTTAACTTATAGGTTTTGTAAATTTATAAATTAGGTAATTTTTTTGTATGTCATATGTGTAGAATTCACCTTCATAATCTATTATACCGAAATCTGTTAAAGGGTTACCACCTTAGCTTCCTTACCTGATTGAATTATGATCACATTTGTGAGCCTAATCTCACTAATTTAAAATGCCTTTACAAGGATGAGAGGACTTTTAGAAAGTTGAGACAAGAAAGCTGAAACCCCTTTCTAGCTCTTAACGTGACACTGAAAGATTAAAAATCACAGGACATTGAATATGCTCTTATAATGCTCTTGGCACTTTTTTTTCCAAGATATTTAGGGAACTTCAGTTAGAAGAGTTTATTACTTGGTTCTGGCATTGTTTATCACTAGATTGTTTGATATCTTAGGGAAAGTATTTTCTCTGCATTATCATATATGTGGGAGATCTGATGTTTTCTTTAAATGATTGTTTCCAGTGCTTTGGAAAACTTACAGTCCTTAAATCCAGAGGATGTTGGGAAGATGAATGCAGAGGGGTTGGGGTTTTAAACAGAATAATACATGATCTGCCTCTGCTAAAAAGTAACAGTATAATTCATCTTACTTTTATTTTGTAAGAGTCCATGTCTTAAAATTTTTTCTATTTAGTATAAACTTTTTCAGTTTTCTACTACAGACATAAAGGTAACATTTTGATATGTTTTAAAAAGGCTGATGCTTCCTAACCAGCTACTGATCAAGGAACCCGGCTAGGGGTTTTGAGACGTGAGTATAAGCATTCCATTAAATACTAATTTTGAGAGGCAAATGCTGGCCACATTTCCTGGATCAGTTCTTCCTGCCTTGGGGAGGTACTCCACAAATCTGATAATGGTACATATTGTGCTTGTTTTTATAAATTACTTAGGCCAACACTGGGTCCAAGTTGTCCTTACAAATGAAAATTGTAAATACTTTATGTACTTTCAGTTACATCACTGTTCCATTTAATACATGTTTGCAGACACTCGGCTTTATCTCTGAGACACTCTTTTTATTTGTAAAGTTTTTATTAATATATAAATATCCTTTAATTCCAGCTTAGCACAAATTTTGCCTATATAGACAAATCTCTACCAACACATGTAACACATTTTATTTAGAAACAAACATTTAAAAGTAGATATCAAATTTAAAAGGAATACTTGCTCAAAATCATAAAAAATAGTAAAGTTCCTTTTAAACAGGTAATATTTTCCCTACAATTTGCTTTCATTGAAATATATTATCTTTTTTACATACTAGGTAGAAGCAATTTAACAACATAGAATAGTTAGCTACAATATGTTCAAAACATTGAGAAATGCAGATTTATAGATGTGACCGTCAGTTTTATTGTTACGTTTCTAAAATACTTACTGGTCCAGCTGCAGCGTACACTGACTGACTTGGTTTTACATTTTAGGGCTGAAACCCCGAGGAACCTGCAGAGTAACTGTTTAGCACTGAGCAGAGTTCAGTTTGCATGTGCTCCCACAGTTAAAAACTAAACCAAACCAATCGAAAAACAAAAATCCCAGTATCTTTTAATTTTTGAGTATTTACTTGTAATCACAGGCTTTCCCAAATGATTAGAATGCCTTATACCTTGGCTATTTTACTAGAATAATGATTTAGGCTATTTAGTATAATCATTTTGTTCAGAATTTGGTATAAACAGATCTTTTTTGCTTTTCAGAAATTACTAAGCTCTGTCGGTGCCACAGCTGATGCCTCTTCAGTTCCAGAGGCTTCTTCTGGTGTCTGTAGCTCTTGACAGTGGTACTTCACCTTCAGTGGTTTGCCGGGGTACCAGACCAAGTGAATATGACAGGGAATCATTTCCTGGGAAATAAGAGTTCTAAAATATTACGATCTGCAAAAACTTGTGGTTTAAACAGTTCTATATACCGTTTTGTTTTACCTGTGTTGAGAATTCATGGAGTAGAACAGTATAATCAAAATCTATTGCGTCTTCGTTTGTTTTCTAGAAGAAGAAAGAAAGAGTTAGTGCGATAGATAGTGTGGGTTTATATTAGCTTAGAATTTGGAAGGCTCGTCTTATATCACCTGCCTTGAATGGGTGGATGGGTGCCTTGAATCACCTGCCGCCTCTTTGATTCTAGCCTCATCTCCTTTGGTGGTATCCTGCATTAAGATGTGGAAGTTGTTGATTCTTACTGTTTTGCCACTGTCATGATAATCTAGTAAGGTCCTTCTGTCACTTTTTCTCTCTTAATATTTATGGGTTTTGATGGAGATTAAGGTCTATGAGAATAGGGAGAATCTTTTGACAACCTAAGGAATCTAGATACTGTATATGCACCTCAAGCTGATTTATAGCCCTGATATGCCAGGCAGTAAGACAAGGGGCAGGGCAATCAGGATTTCTAGAAGGACACCATGGGCCAGGTTCTCTGCTAGGCACTTTATACATGTTCTTACGGAATTCTGTCTTGCAAGAATATGTATTATGAGCCTTCTTTTACAGGGAAGGCAACTTGAGGTTACAACTAGTAGGTGACAAGTGGGGATTCAAACCCAGATCTACTGACTCCACCACCCATATCCTTCATGCTGTACCACACTGCTTCTAAAACCAGCACATTTTATAGGTAAGCAGGCAGTCTCCCTCAGCTCTTTTATTCTCTTGATTTCTATAAATTTTAAGAGTGACTAAACTGATTTCCTGCTTTCTTTTTGACAGTAACTGTTTTGAGGGGAAAAGGTTGGGGCACAAAAGTGCTTATCCCTTTACTAGTAAAAATGGAAGAGAAGGAGTAAAAAAATTAATTTGGATTATGATTTTAATCTACCAGGCTTTCATTGAGACTAAGAATATGCAAAAACAGGGCTTCCCCGGTGGCGCAGTGGTTGAGAGTCCGCCTGCCGATGCAGGGGACACGGGTTTGTGCCCCGGTCCAGGAGGATCCCACGTGCCGCGGAGCGGCTGGGCCCGTGAGCCATGGCCACTGAGCCTGTGTGGCTGTGCTCCGCAACGGGAGAGGCCACAGCAGTGAGAGGCCTGCGTACAGCAAAAAATAAAAAATAAATAAAAATAAATAAAAAAAAAGAATATGCAAAAACAAAAAGGACTTGATATTAAGTTTTATCTTCCCTTTGCTTACAGTGATGAAGACTTTTACAAGCCATGAAATTTCCATCAGGTGGAGGGGGTACTGGAGGGATATGATACAAGAGAGGGCCTGGATCAATCAGAAAGTGACTGCTTTTCTGTGGTACTTTTTTGCGTCATTGGGTAGGTTTCCCTTACTGCCTTGCAGTGTACCCATGAATGGTGAAAGCAAATATCCAAAACACAGGCTGCAAAGTCAGAATTCATGAGAGAAAATTTAGCATCTTTTATCTAAAGGAACAGTTTCTGGAGGCTCCAGTTATCACTTGGGCATTGCTGGGTTTGGGGGTCCATTTAGCCTTGTCTGACTCTTATCTGGTGACGATGTTGACCTTGGACTATATTGACACAGCTGGCTGCTGTGCTGTGTAATTTTCGTCTCAGACTTTTGTGCTGCCTGCACTTTTTCTCAAGGTCTGTTTACCATGTATTTCTACAGTTAAAAAATTGGTCTTATAAAGTTTTTTCAGGACAGTGCCTCTTTCTGTTTCTGAAAATAGCGTTAAGGAGATCATGGCAATCTCCAGATTTTAGGCAAAAAGGAAGAAAGACTTGAAACAAATCATGGCGTTCCAAGTCCATCTGACAAACTTCTGCTCAATACCAAGTGTTACCCATTTTTTAATAATCCAAACAAAAATTTGGATTATTATAATGCTTGGGCACCCTCTTCATTTAATTAAGACCTTCCTCAGTAAGGCTCCTGAGACACACCTCATGTTTCTGTTCATAGATTCTTCCTTCTTCAGGGGGAAGCGCCCTTAGACCAAACCAGGCCTTATTAAAGAGCTGCAGCCCAGACATGGCGCAGCCCAGCCTGGCAAAGTACCCAGGGGGCACTGCCCACACCAAGCAAGGCTCTGCCAGGAAGCCATCATTTTTAACACTCAGAAATAATCTTGGTTTTGTTCAAATCATCACATATGTCAAATCCTTATAGTCCAAATTGATGATTTACTGTCACATTTTTCTGATAACCTAGCACTTTAATCTTCCTAGAGACAGAATGAAGTATTTGGTTTCTTACTCGTGACCTACCCTACCCCTACTGCTCCCCTCCCCACTAAAAAAAAAAGGAATGATCCCTAGCAGAACAAGTGTGGTTTTAGTAGAGAATAAGTTGGCTTAGGTTATTAATATACGCTATCAAAAGTTGATATTTTTTTAATTGAAGTTTAGTTGATTTACAATGTTGTTAGTTTCTGGTATACAGCTAAGTGATTCAGTTATACATATTCTTTTTAATATTTTTTCCATTATGGTTTATTACAGGATATTGAATCTAGTTCCCTGTGATATACAGTAGGTCCTTGTTGGTTATTTTTTAAATAAATTTATTTATTTTTGACTGCGTTGGGTCTTCGTTGCTGCGCTCAGGGGCTTTCTCCACTTGCGGTGAGCGGGGGCTACTCTCCGTTGCAGTGTGCGGGCTTCTCATTGTGGTGGCTTCTCTTGTCGCAAAGCACGGGTTTTAGGCACGCGGGCTTCAGTAGTTGTGGCACGCAGGCTGTAGAGCGCAGGCTCGGTAGTTGTGGCGCACGGGCTTAGTTGCTCCACAGCATGTGGCATCTTCCCAGACCAGGGCTCCAACCCATGTCCCCTACATTGGCAGGCAGATTCTTCACCACTGCACCACCAGGGAAGTCCATATCTATTTTATATATAGTAGTTTGTATCTGTTAATCCCAAAGTCCTAATTTATCCCTCCCCCACCCACCCCCTTTCCCCTTTAGTAACCGTGTGTTTTCTACGTCTGTGAGTCTACTTCTGTTTTGTAAGTAAGTTCATTTGTTTCATATTTTAGATTCCACATATAAGTAATAGTGTATGGTATTTGTCTTTCTCTTTCTGACTTATTTCACTTAGTATGAGAATCTCTAGGTCCATCCATGAAGCTGCAAATGGCAGAATTTCATTCTTTTTTATGACTGAGTAGTATTCTGTTGTGTGCTTATACCACATCTTCTTTATCCATTCATCTGTTGATGGACACTTAGGTTGCGTCCAAGTCTTGGCTGTTGTGAATAGTGCTGCTGTGAACGTTGGGGTGCATGTATCTTTTCAAGCTATAGTTTTCTCTGGATGTATGCCCAGGAGTGGGATTGCTGGATCATATGGTAACTATTTTTAGTTTTTTAAGGAACCTCCATACTGTTCTCCATAGTGGCTGTATCAATTTACAATCCCACCAGCAGCTGTAGGAAAGTTCCTTTTGCTCCACACCCTCTCCAGTATTTTGTTACTTGTAGATGTTTTAATGATGCCCATTCTGACCAGTGTGAGGTGGTACCTCATGGTAGTTTTGATTTGTATCTCTCTAATAATCAGCAATGTTGAGCATCTTTTCCTGTTGGCCATCTGTATGTCTTCCTTGGAGAAATGTCTGTTTAGATCTTCTGCCCATTTTTTGATTGGATTTTTTTTGATATTGAATTGTAGGAGCTGTTTGTACATTTTGGAAATTAAGCCCTTGCTGGTCGCATTGTTTGCAAATATTTTCTCCCATTCCGTAGGTTGTCTTTTCGTTTTGTTTATGGTTTCCTTTGTTCTGCAAAAGCTTATAAGTTTGATTAGGTCCCAGTTGTTTATTTTTGCTTTTATTTCTACTGCCTTGGGAGACTGACTAAGAAAACATTGCTACAATTTATGTCAGAGGACGTTTTGCCTATGTTCTTTTCAAGGAGTTTTATGGTGTCAAGTCAAAAGTAGATTTCTTAGCAGAATAAGGTAGATACGATGGTTTCTGTAATGTACTGTCGGCCGATGGAGGCCTCTAGTTAGGGTGAAGACTTGGGCTGGCTGCCAGTGATGTGCTGCCGGTTAGATAGTCTGGGATGCTGACAGTATCTGGTACTGATAAGATTTGGAACAATGCTGGAAAAGTAACAGTTTTACTTTTCTCAGTTCACATTAAAGAAAGGCTAAAGGGTGTCAGGAAAGTCCTTATCCGTTTTTTTTTTTTCTAGCCATCAGTATCTCCCCTGCCCTTGGCTTAGTCCTCATGGTTTGGGAATGACATCTGTTCTTCAGTCCTAAGGCAATAACTGCCGGTAAGATGGGTCTTATATTTGTATTGCAGCTATTTCTTAGCCTACTCTTCTCTCAGGCTGTGTTCATTTGGGGCTGTGAAGTTTATAAGGCTGCACTGCCTTACACAATTGGATTATCCCTGAGTGGAGAGATAGTAATTCCCACCCAGTAAGCTTTTGGAAAAAACTATAATCCCTATAGATTCCCGAGCTACCTTGGGCCACGGGCACCTCCAGTCACTCCCTGCTTCTCTGTCTTTGCTTTGTCAGCCCTACTGTCCTGCTTCTAGTCTCCAGGGACAGTCCCTAGACTTTCTGATTGTAGTGACTTTTTTAGAAATTGTTGCTTGTTTTGCTTGTTGTTATGTAACTTGGATGGGAGGCCGCCTGGGAATACTGGGTGCTGTAGGCTTTAAAAAAAAAAAACTCTAATCTGAAATGCATATCAGCCTTAATCCAAATTTTCCAATTGCTTCAGTATTTTAGCTTTATGTTAGTTTCGAGGGCTTCATTCAATAAGCTTGTTGACCCTCATTTCATAGCCCTAAGAGAAGAAGTCATTTGCCTTAGGTGACCCAACCAAGTCAGCTGCATCTTCAATTACTATTTATCTAAAACACAGACACCACAGGGTAAAAAAATCTAAAAGTCCTGTTCCCCCTGCATTTTTGTTTTCTTAGCTCTACAATTACATTTGTCCCCACTTTCCCACTTGTAGGGATATTAATGGACAGATGATGGACATCAAAGAAAGACAGACTGGCTAGAATGAGTGAGAAATGGGGCTGCTGTTTTCAAGCCATAGTAAGTCCTGGTGTTTACTTAGGTGATGTGTCATTTATAAATGCAGAAGAATGGAAAACAATGCCATTAAAAGATCCTAATTTTTTCTCGTGTCCCTGTTGCTCTATTCTTATTGAGTTTTCCTCTGACATTCATTAAAATTAGTTCTATTATCTTGACGCCATTTTCTACACTCAACAAAAAATTTCCCCTAACTTCTCAGTTAAAGGAAAAGCCTTCTGTTGAGGACGTGATTGTCTTGGTAGACGAGAGAAACTTTTTACCTGCAGCCAAAGAATCGGTGCTGTGCCCTAACTCCTGGTGTAACAGCAGTCAATTACACGGCCATTTCTATCAAAGCCACTCCATAGGGGAAAGAAACGTTCATTTCGATAAGGAATGAAACTACATTTCAAACAGTTGTCTGCTTCACAAGTGGCCTTTGAAAGGTACACCGAGCTATTACCAGCATGAATAATGCTGGCTGGACGCCAGGCAACTCCTTGTACTCAGAAGATACTCACTGCTCTCCATCCATGGCGAATGTACTGCTTCAGCCACCCGTGAAGAAAACGATTTTTAGAAATGTGTACTTATGGTTGGCTCAGCCTGCCTCTGAGTAGTTGATACTGTTTACTCTGGAAGTGCCCCTCCCTCTCCACATGACAGGTGCCTGACAAAACCCCCCACTCAGCCACCTCCTTGTCCGCACCCCACCAGTTGAGTGACTGGCCCTTCTCTACATTCGCGACCACAGACCTTCAGAGGCCTGCAGTGCTGCGTGATGCTCGAATCCACGCACTCCCACCCCCTCTCACCTCCTGTTCCATCCTCACGCTCAGCTGGTGACTTTGCCTCATTTTTCACTGAGAAGACAGAAGCAGTCAGGAAAGAACTTCCACAGGCCGCCACGTGATACCCACCCTCCTACCAGCATCTGTGCCACATTGAAAGCCTTGCTCCAGGTGAACTCTGTGCCCTTGTCCAGTCATCTCCTGGATCGATCATATCCTCTCTTTATCTCCTCAAAGATGTTAACTCCAACAAGTCTTCCTTCTCTTCCCTACAAGTCCTACTTTGCCCCTCGCTACTGGATTTTTCTCATCAACATATAAATATGCCGTTAAATTGCCCAATCTAAAAATACAACGGAAAACCCTCCTTCAACCCTGTGCTTACGCATCCTCCAGCTCTAGCCCCCTCCCTCCCTTTTACTCCGCTTTATAGCTAAATCCCTTGAAAGACATGGAGTGTCCGCTTCCTCTCCCGTTCTTTCCTGAACCTATTCTAATCAGGACTTTGCACACACTGTGCCAGTGAGGCATCTCTTGATAAGCTCTCCATCTGCTTCCAGCTCGCCTAAACCTAATGGCAGTTCTCGGTCCTCATCTTTCTTGACCTTCCAGCAGCATTTGATAGTCAGTTCTCATCCTTGAAACACTTTTTTTTCCCTCATATCTCTAAACCCTCTAAAGTTGGAAGTGTTCCAGGACTCAATCCCTACATAACCTTCCTCCGTTTACACTCATTCTCTCATCTCATCCACTCTTGAGGCTTTAAAAACCATCTATGTGGTGATGACTCCAGCCTAGACATCTCCCCTGAACTTCAGACTCTTATGTCCAGATGACGATACAAATTCTCTGCTTGGTTATGGAATTTAGAATGCTCCAACTCAAGCTAATTTCCACCCAAATCTGTTCCTCTGTAGTCTTCCCCAATCAGTAAGTGAAAACTCTATCCTTCCATCCAGTTACTCAGGCCAAAATCATAAGAATCATCCTTGACTTTTCTCATTCTTGGATATATCCATATCTAACCCATCAACAAATACTGCTGGTCTACCTTCAAAATGCAAACACTTCTCACCACATCCACTGCTGCCACCCTGGTCCGAGCTACCACCAGGCCTTGCCTAGGCTACTGCAATACATTACTGCTCTCCTTGCTTCCACCCTTGTCTATCTATCTACAGTCTGTTCTCAACACAGCAGCCAGAATGATCCTGTTGTAAGTCAGATCGTGTCACTTCTCTGCTAAAAACCCTGTAGTGAGTAAAAGACAGGGTCCTTCTAATGGCCTTCCATGAACTGACCGCCTCCATCCGATCTCATCTCCCGGCACGCTCCCCTTGCTCAATCTCTTGCAGCCATACCGGCCTCACTGCTGTTTCTCCAACCCATCAGCCACAATGCTGCCTCCGTCCCCTCTGTCTGAAATGCCTTCCCTTCTGGAGGCGTGGCTCACTCTCACTTCCCTTAGGCCTCTGCTCCAGTGTCACCTCTGCTTAAATTAGAGGGGCCTTGCTTTAGACTAAAGTTTAATTCTGTCAATACCCTGCATTCCCTTTTCCCTACTTTATTTTTCTCCATAGCACCTACCACATATTTACTTGTTTATCGCTTCACTGTCTTTCTTCTCTTGGTAGAATTAGTCTCAATAAGGAGAGCTACACTGAGTTTTTTGTTTAGTGCTATATCCTCAGTCCCCACAACCATACCTGGCATTCAGATATTTATTGAGTTAATGAAATGCAATTAAAACTCTTGCCACAGAACTAGAAGTTCACATTAATTTAGTCTAAGAACATTGCATTGGTTGTATCTCTTGTGGTACAAGTTAATTGTCAGTTTTTCTTACCCACTGCTTCACACTGCTGAGCTGTGCCATGTAGTAGTGTAAAAACTGTGTTGTCTTTTCCCACATCACGTAAGAGCTGCCCAGAAAAGCTAAATCCCAGATGGGTCTCAGAGAGGGATCAATATGTCCATGACTATCTGAGGGCACACAAAAAAGTACATTCATATTAAGACGTTTTCAGGACAAAATATTCCAAGTTTCAGTAGTGAAGTGTGACTGTCTGTTTCTGTATTGTATGCAATCTTACATGCTTCAACTTGCCCTGCTAAGTAAAGCTACTATAAAACAGTTTTAAGGGCTATTTGCTGTACAATATAAGTGCAAACTAAGAGCTATAATGATACTCAAAGTTAATCTAAAACCTTTAATCTAAAATCTCTTAATTAGATGGAAACATCTATCAGTTATCTTCTCCACATTACCTTCTGGTTTGGGTCTACAGTCAATGTGCTGGTCTTTGACAATCTAGCAGACGTCTTTGTCCTTCTCTGATCCTTGGCGTTAAAGCTAATCTGCGTATTGGCAGCATCTGTCACTTTTGACCACATGAAGAAATCAAGTGGGTTTTTCCTGTGGCATTGTTTTTGGAACTGCAATCTTTTAAATTCAGCAAACATTTATAAAAAAATCTACTTAATATCAGATACTGCTATAGGTAGGGATACAATGACTAATAAATTACCTCTTGTGACTTTTAGGAACTCAGATTGTAGCAAGTAATTTATGAGCTATTCATGGACCATCATTTATGCAGTTTGAAAGAGATAGTGTATGTTAAAGCCCAATAATAGTATAATATGTGAGGAATACGAACAGCTTATTAGGAAATGAATCCTTCTTAGTAAAATAATCTTTCGCATAAATTCTGCTCTGTATTGGTAGAACTAGACTTGGCTGGTTTATAGTGGTAGTCAATTCAAAAGGCATTCACTGATTGCTTGGGTGCTGTGAGAGATGCAAAGAGAGGCCCTACCCTCCACTTGCCTGTGGAAATGCAGCTGACACCTTCCTTAAGAAAAACGGAGGATCAGAGAGCTGAGGGGACACAGGGAGGGGGAGGTTTCTTTGGGCTGAAGAGGTTGGGGACAGCTTGACAGCGATGAGATTTGAGCTGAGCCTTGAATTCCTGTCGTGTGTGTGGAAGCGAGAGAGTGACAGACTTCCTTCGTCTTACAGTGCCACTAGGAGTTTAACTTGTGAGATCAAAACGAATTACCACAGGAGAAGAATTAGTTACACAAAATACTGTGAATAATGAGGACAACTGAAAGTTACAAATGCCAGTAGCACTGCTACAGAGTCACTTCGGACTTTGGTTATCCCCAGGTCCCCAGTCTTTTCTTTTGTATGTCATATAGTTGGGCTCATCTATAGGAAGTTTATGAATTCATTAGAAGAGGAGAAATTTCTACTCTTCATAAAAACCAGACAACTACTTTTTTTAGGGGAAAAACAGTGCAGAGCAAGGATAGCCTAAAATGGATTAGATCTTCTCACTTAGCAGTTGTAGAGAAAACTGCTCAACAGTCAAATACCCTGGATTGATTAAATACTGAATGGGATCTGCTGAGATCTGAACTGGCTGCTCCAACATAGGTTTTGATTCAACTTATCTAAAACCAAACCTTTTCAGTTTTAAGTAGATAATTTTAGATATACAGGCTATAAGCACCATTAAACATCTCTGAATTTAAAGTGACAAGAGAACTTGTAGATTTTGTTGATGAAAACGTGCCCTATATTAAGCAAAAAACTTTTTCAAAGCTTCATAGCAGCCACATTAAGTTAGACTGTTACAGAATAATCCTTGTGGGCATACAGGACTTAACATGATCCAGTTAACCTGCATTATTAAAAATTGTCCAAAATCTAGAGACCCTTTCAAAGAAAGGGTCCAATACGATTTCTAAGATTTGTGTTTTAAGAAGAATATATAAAACCCTATTTCCCCAACTAATGCTAATGAGGGGACCAATCCCTAAATAACCGTAGATTTTAAGTATTAGTCATTGGCCCATTTATTTCAGGCAGTTAAATATAAACAAATGCTACTACAATGTAAGATTCTGAATTTTCTTCATAATTCTTTGGAACAGGATTTAATCCAAGTTGTCAGAGAACTATAATGCGAATGAGCCAAGCTTCTGAATTTGAGAAATGCCAAGGTGCAGTATCCCACCTCCGGGTTTTTCAGAACACTTAGTCTCAGTAATGGATGGGACACAGATGCGGCCAGAAATGGAGACCACAGGTCCTCCACGCTGACGCGGGTCTGTCACAGTCTCCGGGCAAATGAGTGAACTGAGAGAGAGACAGTGGGGCAGGGAGCGCTGTGGTGGTCAGATGTCAAGCTTAATACCCCAGTGCAAGTCCAGAGATGACTTCTGTGGTTTTGGAGATTGGATTTGCCGGTAAGTGCCGAGTGTCAGCTGCTGTCCACAGACCCTGCTGAGTGCCAGCGCAAATGGGCTCTGCTTCACTTCAGCTGAGTCACTTCAGAGGCAGGGCTCATTTCTTATAAGAGACGGCACCACCGCCCATTAGCTCTGGACCTAAAATGAGATCAGCCTGACTCCACTGCAGCCTCCCAGCAAGGCCCCGAGACAGCTCGCCCGGCCCTGGTGCAGAAGGCCATGATGCACACGACAGAGGCCCTGGACGGGGTCCCATCACCAAAGTTTCCAAAGCCACCACCAGAAACCTCTAGAATTTTTCTCCTCAGCTTCTGGACTCAACCCTGAGAACTGCACTCCTACGTGTGGGTCCTGCTGCAAAGACCTCCATCTCTTCTCCCTAGAGTCCGGCTCTTGCCCTGCCCTGCGTCTGGGATGAGAAGTGGGCAGATTAAAGGGGCACAGATAGTTTTCAATGAAGTCACTGTATTGTACTCGAGGGGGAAAACAGGAAAAGGATACTTCTGAATTTTGTTCAGATAATCAGGTGTACCACATTCTGTAGTTGAATTAAATTGCCATTTGGGGGATACATTTTTAGATGATCATTTTTTAAACATAGATCGTTATTGGAGTATAACTGCTTCACAATATACTGTGTTAGTTTCTGCTGTCCAACAAAGTGAATCAGCCATATGCATACATATATCCCCATATCTCCTCCCTCTTGAGTCTCCCTCCCACCCTCCCTATCCCACCCCTCTAGGTGGTCACAAAGCACCGAGCTGATCTCCCTGTGCTATGCGGCTGCTTCCCACTAGCTAGCTGTTATTACATTTGGTTGTGTATATGTCCATGCCACTCTCTCACTTTGTCCCAGCTTACCCTTCCCTCTCCCCGTGTCCTCAAGTCCATTCTCTATGTCTGCGTCTTTATTCCTGTCCTGCCCTTATGTTCTTCATAACCATTTTTTTTTTTAGATTCCATATATATGTGTTAGCATACAGTATTTGTTTTTCTCTTTCTGACTTACTTCACTCTGTATGACAGACTCTAGGTCCACCCACCTCACTACAAATAACTCAATTTCGTTTCTTTTTATGGCTGAGTAATATTCCATTGTATATATGTGCCACATCTTCTTTATCTATTCATCTGTCGATGAACATTTAGGTTGCTTCCATGATCATTCTTTTTAAGATATAGTAATGACATGCACTCCTGAATATAGAAATTCCAGATATTGGTTCATACCAGGTATGCTGACAACATCCAAGAGGTTTTTAAGTTGCTTCATGTACTTGTAGAGCTGATAATCTTCTTCTTGTCTTGTCTTCTTCTCAATGAGCCGAGTACATGTTATATTAATGGCCGGTCTGGGTTTCTCGTTCCTGAAAAACACTCGAGCAGAACATTTCCCCAGATGTTCCTTACCTTCCTGAAATAAAGATTTTGGAATTAGAATGGTTCCTTATCACTCCCCACTCACTCCAATGAAAAACACACGTAAGATCGGGGAGTTCCTTGTACATGGCAGGTATGCACTGGCATCCATATGTAGTATGCTTTGCTTTGTAGAAAATGATTTCTGTGCTCACAGCCAAACACAACAATCTTGTCTTTGCTGTCATTTAAAAAACTCCTGCTTCCTGATGGTGCCCTTATGAAAGAATGCTGGGCCTCTTCCAGAGAAATACCACTGACATCTGTGAGTGCTACTCGGCTCAAACCTCTAGCTAGGATGGAGGTACTTTCCTCTCTACCGTGGACCAACCAACATAATGCTTACTTGGCCCTCAAGCCGGCCGACTTGAACCAAAAGGAAGCTGATTCCCATCAACACAAATGACAGTGTCTTCATGCTGCCTGATGAATTCAGTCCTCTTATTCCAATTTTACAGTTTAAGACAAGTTTAAAGAGGAACCTACTCCATGTCTCACAGCTAGTAAGTGGTAAGCCAGGACCTGAGCTGTGTCTTGTGTCATGCCAGGGCCCCAGCTCTGTGAGAACGCCATCTCTCTACTCCGAGGTCTAATCTAGAAGAAGTGGAGGGACAGATCACCCAAATGGGACTGATTCAACTACCTGAGTGACCGAGGGAAGTCTGCTTGCACTCATATTTAAAGGTAGACACACTGAGTGTTCTGGGATCTCCCTCACTTACTTTCCAGTCCAGAGACACATGGAGCTGGGTAAGCTGGATGCTTTAAGTAGACATCAAGGGTACAACTCATTTCTGGGACGGTGCTTCTCCACTCTTTTAGGTCACTGATTCCTTAACCCGACAATAAAAGCCAGGGAACCAATTCCCAGAAAAATGCACATTCACTCATACCATCCACTGGGCCTAGAATCTGAGGGAGTTCATGGCGGCACTCAAAACCCATCCATGGGCTGTAACTCCTGTTACAACATGGTTGGTTGAGCAACTGAGTTCTTTTCACGTTTACAGTCATTTAAACTGGGTGGAGTCCCAGTTAAGACAACAAAAAGAAAAAGCCCACAATGAAACCATACTTAAAATTGGATCTGCTAAATAAGCCCCCTCCTTGAACTAATGCAAAAAAAGTGAAATAGGCGTTCCAGTAGGCAACGTCTTCTCCTGTAGTGCTGGTTTACAGGAGAGCAAATTTAAGTGGTACATTAAAATCCTAATGATCGGTGCAATACAGGAAAACGGTGAAGGGAGCGATGGGGAAGCGGCTTATGAAAGGCAGAAGACAGGGCTGGTACGTGGACTCTTTTGATGTCAAAACCGTTTCCAGGGAAGAGAAAAGGCAATAGGTATCGTCCCCTTTTGTTTTTCTTTCCCTTTCCCCCCAGACAGCTCCACAGAATCAAAACAGTTGCCAGAAGATGAAAGAACTCTCCCTACCTCCCGAAAGGAAGCATTTCAATTAGCTAGCCCTTCAGAGAAGCACAGTAGGTCAAAGTAATCTAGTAATTGTTTTCCTTTTAGCTTTAATCTAACACTTCCGTTTGCAACACAGAAACCAAAAGCACCTTCCTTATGCTTTAAGAAAACTTTAATTCTTAGGTTAATTAGCAAAGTTGGCGTAGTGTTTTCTTGTCAGAGCTTGTTTGTGAATGCTGGTAAGCTTTCTTCCAGAAGCATCAGCCGGAGGCGTTATGCCTTCTCCGAAGCTCCGCCTTCCTGAGACACCGTAATGCCCATGCTGCCTGCTCATCCCCCGCTCTGACTCCGCGCCACACAAAGGGGTTTGGGCTGGTCCCTCCACCCCGGTTCCTGCCTCCCAGCCTGGCCCAGCCCTGGGAAGTCCATCTGGCTCTAATTTCTGTATGCGTCCGCTGTTTCCTCTCTTCTTGCGAAGGGGGAGGTGGTGGGGAAAGGAAACTTGGCGACCGTGGCCCGCTGGGTCAGAAGGAGAGGCTGAAGATGCCTGCGGCGCACGTGGGCTGCTCTGAGTTGCGGAATGCCTCTGTGCACGGAAGCTCCTGGAGGTGGCCTCGTGCTATGCCGGCCCGCTAACGAGAAATGCCACCAGCTGACAGGAGAGAAGGTTGGCATTTGAGAGTGAATCATTCTGGGGATTCGGAGGTGCTAGGGAGGGGCACCGGGTCCAAAGGGGGTGTGAAACGCCCTCCCAGCGGCAGAGGAAGGAGGGGACGGCGGCTGTGTGGACGCGGTAAAAGGAACCCTGTGTGAGACCATGAAGTGGTCCTGCCTAGCGCTGTCTTCAATTCTGGAGAACAAGTAGAAAACAAAGCAGGAAAGAAAAAAAAAAAAGGCAAACCTCCAGGTCACTACATATTAAGATTCTCACTTAAAAAAAAAATTCATACAAGTTGTTAATAGCACACTTCACAAACCATGGCAGCTTACCTCTGGGTTGTAGAGCTCCGTGGTAAACACCAGGTCAACTTTATATTCCTTCTTTTGATTAATCTGAAACACAGAAGTAGAACTTTAGCCTCGTGGAAGCTCTGTTAACACCTTCATATCCAAGAACCGCTCGCTCTCTGAGAAAAACATGACATGCAAATTGCAGCTCTAGCATTCGTACCTGAATAAAATCGGTGATTTTTTACAAAGAGAAAAGATCCCAAATTTTGGGCTGATCATGACACTGCTGGCTGATTTGACAGCTACTCACAAGGAGGGAGGCTGAGAGGGGGAAGCAGTGGTCCTGAAGCTACAAGTTGGCTTTGTGGAAGCAGCTAGATGAGAAACAGACGTGAGCACACAGGGCTGAGAGGCGGGGTCCTTCCTTCCTTCCTTCCCCAGACGTGGAGTGCCCCTCCACGCCCTGTGCGGGGCGCTGGGCCCCATCAGTGGCCCCACTCCTGCCACTCACAGCTGAACACGGGATCCAGCGACAAAGGTGCACCCAGTAATAAATAATGGGTTTTCAGATGGTGAAGAGAGAGTGGTGGGGCAGAGTGGCTACTTTTCTTAAGGTGGTCAAGGAAGGCATCTGGGAGGAGGAGACCTCAGCTGAGGCCAAACAAAAGGACAGTATGGAAGCAGCCACACCCGGACCTGGGGTAGGCCGGGGGCACCCACACGTGCACCCAATGCATAGTTTTAGAGCATATATACCCATATCGTTGAAGCATATTTGACTGTTTAGAAGAACTTTATGTTATTGGCCAACATTTTTTTTTTTTTTTTAAACACCACAGTGACCATTCAGTAAAAGGAGTGTTTTCTAGAGAAGAAAGGAAACTCCCGCTGCCTGGAGCTGAAGTTATTTCATAGTGTTGATTAAGTTAGATTCTGGAAACAATTCCCCTTGAATCAAGAACACAACAACCAAACAGGGTTGACTTATTTGAAGTAGACCAGATATCATCTATTCCCATCACAGATTTTTAAAAAATTCTGGGAAGCCAGAGAACGGAGGGCGAGGATTCTGTGGCAATTATTTATGTAAAGAATATTTAAACATGTGGATATATGGATATTGCTGGGAGACGGCACGGGGGGCACCCAGAGCACATGTACGAGAGCAGTTTGCTTAGGGCTCATTTTCAGTCTTGAAACAAGCCCTGGTATAAGCTGAAACATTGATTTCAATGACAAATTCATACAAATTATAGAATTCATACAAGCAAGTCTGTCTTCTCATTCACTTTTTGCCACCTATTATGCCAGGCACCAGAGATATACAAGGAAACAGAACATCCAGTCCAGCTTGACCAGAAACCTACTTCCTGTGTGGAAACAGATATATCAACAGCTACACAGTGCAGCTCATCTATGTGGCCAGAGCTGCACGTGTGCCGGGCACTCAGTTTAGGGGGGGGCTTATCTAGAGCAAGGGGCCCAGGCGAAAATGTGGGAATGGGGTGCAGGGCCTGGCGTTCCAGGGAAGGCAGTGAAGCTAGAAAAAAGGCTGTCTGGGGAGGTTGGCGCAAGGTCACAAAAGCCTCTTTTTTTGTAAAAAAGTTTGGGATCAACTTGGAACTTGTTCCCAAAGTCTGTGGGAGCCCCAGTTAACATAATGCAGTACTTAGGCTGTTGTGGAGAGTAAGACATGGCACAAATAGAGCTTCGACTGTGCCTGGGTCGGGGTAAAAGTCCAACATATGCTCACTCTTTCTGGCATTATTAAAACCTATTCAAGCCCACAGCTAACATCATTCTCAATGGTGAAAAGGTGAAAGCATTTCCTCTAAGATCAGGAACAAGACAAGGATGTTCACTCTCACCACTTTTATTCAACGTAGTTTTAGAAGTCCTAGCCATGCAATCAAAGAAGAAAAAGAAATGGAATCCAAATTGGAAAAGAAGTAAAACTGTCACTGTGTGCAGATGACATGACACTATACATAGAGAATCCTACAGATGCCACCAGAAAATTACTACAGCTCATCAATGAATTCAGTAAAGTTGCAGGATACATGGGAATTCTCTGGCGGTCTGGTGGTTAGCACTCAGCACTTTCACTGAAGAGGGCCTGGGTTCAATCCCTGGCTGGGGAACTAAGATCCCACAAGCCGCACAGCGGCAGCCAAAACATGAAACTACAACGAGGTATCACCTTACACTGGTCAGAATGGCCGTCATCAGAAAGTCTACAAACAATAACTGCTGGAGAAGGTGTGGAGAAAAGGGAACCCTCCTACACTGTTGGCGGGAATGTAAATTGGTACAACCACTATGGAGAACAGTATGGAGGTTCCTTAAAAAACTAAAAATAGAACTACCATATGACCCAGCAATCCCACTCCTGGGCATATACCCTGAGAAAAGCATAATTCAAAAAGATGCACGCACCCAATGTTCATAGCAGCTCTATTTACAATAGCCAAGACATGGAAGCAACCTAAATGTCCATCAACAGAGGAATGGATAAAAAAGATGTGGTACCTAAAAACAATGGAATATTACTAAGCCATAAAAAAGAATGAAATAATGCCATCTACAGCAACATGGATGGACCTAGAGATTATCATACTAATGAAGTCAGACAGAGAAAGACAAGTATTATATATCACTTATATGTGGACTCTAAAAAGATGATACAAATGAACCTATTTACAAAACAGAAATAGACTCACAGACTTCAGAAACAAACTTATGGTTACCAAAGGGGAAAGGTGGGGAGGAGGGATAAGTTAGGAGTTTGGGATTAACATATACACATTACTATATATAAAATAGATATCAACAAGGACCTACTGTATAGCACAGGGAACTCTACTCCATATTCTGTAATAACCTATACAGGAAAAGAATCTGAAAAAGAATGGATATATGTATAACTAACACTTTGCTGTACACCTGCAACTAACACAACATTGTAAATCAACTATACCCCAATATGAAATAAAAATTAAATTAAAAAAAGTAAAATGCAAAAACAAAGAAAACAAAACGTATTCACATCAGGGAGGGAAAGAACTGTGCTGGAAAGCAGGGTCTGGCCCAAGGATGCGGCTAGGGAAGGCTGAGATACAGACTCCACCTAGCTTGTTTTTACATTGGTTTTCTCCTGCCTAGAGCTCGCAGTGAATCATTAAAGGGCGTAAATAGGGCCTGCACGAAAGTGGCTGCACAAGGCGCTCCATACATCCGTCTCCAAGTCTCCTAAAGTTCAGTGTCCTCGTCGCCCCACCCGAGTTAGAGAGACACATGGAACACTCACCCGAGCCACTCGGGCACCAACAGCTGAGACTCAAAGGAGGCAACACTTCCGCCAGCCGGCAGGTCTAAAGCTTAAATTGCTTGCTGCGCCAGTCCTAGGGCCCTCTGGCCTGCTGCGTGCACGACCTAGGAGTCTGCCCTTCCCGTCCACTTAGGAGTCTAAGCGCAGCCTCCTACACAGGAGTCAGGATGCCCCTCAGGCTGCTAGCTGGGGGTGAGTGGGGTGGGTGGTGAGGCCATTCATGGGAAGAGGAGGGGCAGCAGCGTTGGCGCTACATTCTTTGTGCTCAGGGACATGGAATATGGCCCGGAGGCAGCTGCATGTCATAAAAATACACTCAGTAGAGGTGGTGGTTGAAGCCACAGAATTGGCTGCAACCCCCCAGGGAAGGTGTGTACACTGAGAAGAATCCTGAGGACCACCAATCTTCCCATCGGTAATAAACGGGGCACACTTATTTGCTACCCACAAGGATACACAAAAATCTGCCTCATTCTTGATATAACTGTGCATATTTTAAATAAAGTACTTAAGATATTATCTGACTCAACATTTTTTTGAAAACACACGGAGGCAAAGTGATGTACCAGTACCTATTCTTTGCAGGGAAAGGAACAAGTGGATTAACCAAACCAAGGCTGTGAGCTGAATGGAGCTGTCTGGTTTTTTTGGCCCCACTGTACAGCGGCTTGTGGGATCTCAGTTCCCCTGACCAGGGATCGAACCCACGCCCCCTGCGGTGGAAGCACGGAGTCCTAACCACTGGACCACCAGGGAGTTTCCCTGAGCTGTCCTTTTGAAGAGTAATTTTTCCTTCCCGATTTGATCTCCTTCTTTTGTTTTAATTAGGCACTCTTAAAGGCATCTACATTCTGTCCAAAATAAGACTTTTATATTTTTGGTTGTACTTTATCCTTTATCAAGACACAGCCCTTTTTTCTCCCACAAAGGCCTCTCCCGGCTCCCTTCCTCTGAGCCACAAGTTCCCCTGAGGCAGCTTTGCTGGTTCTCCCGAGATAAGGTGGCAGCCTCAGGCCCTGGGCAAAGCAGCCAGGGCCTCCTTGTCTGGGACAAAGTGTCTCACGCTCCTCGGGACATTTTAGGGCTGTGAGTTCCCTGCGGCTGCCTTTGATTAAACTATCCCGTGATAAAGAGGTCTTTGTAGTTCAACACCTACCCCAGGAGTTTTGAACGTGTGAGCCCAGGGCTAGGTGACGACAGGGAACAGACTGTCACAGCCGCCCTCAGGGCAGTCAGGTGACAGGAAGAGAACTTCAAATAGATGGCTGTAGAGCTGATTGTATGGTCATGGATGACATAAGAGCTATGAAAGGATAACTGGAGAAGTGATCTAGTCTGGGGATCAGCGACGTGACATTTGAGCTGAACTCTGATCATTAAGAAGGAATTGACTTTGGGGTGTCAGGGTGAAGGTGGGGGGCTGGCAAACATTCCACATGGAGGGAAGATGGGGCTGAAGGTGCTGGGGAGCAGCTGGGGGGCAGAGGGCAGAAAGACGGGAGCCAGGATCCGGAAGAGGCTGGCCCTGGCCGGGTGCTCAGGGGCCGTCCCCTGCAGGCTGCAGTAAGAGTTTCTTCCTAAGAGAAATGGGAAGCCACGAACAGGAATGAGAGATTTTTAAAGATCCCTCTAGCCCACATATGGAGAACTGGTGGTGCTGGAGTGAGGAGGGGTCCAGAGTGAATGCAGAGACTACAGGAGGCTCATTGAGGGGGTAGATGAACCAGGGTGGGGACAGCAGAAATGGAGGGAAGTTTATGGTGGACAGATGTGGATGTAAGTCCTAACTAGCAGGTCAACTGACCAGTCACATCACTCAAGATCAGAAATAATCACTAGAATACATGTTTTGTATTAGGACAACATTATTATGTCCACCATCATTTAAAGGACGCTTGTATTTATACAACAACAACAACAACAGACACCCTCTAGGGCCTGTGCTGGGTGTGGTTCTAAGCATATCACATGTTTTACCTGGGCTAACAGAGCTCTGAAGGCCTGCGCACAAGCGCATAATCGGGAGGTGCCAGCTAAAGAAGCAGTGAGGGACCACTGTACAACTGTTAGATTGGCAATAAATGAGAAAATGCATAGCGCCAACCCATCGGCCGGGTTTGGGGGGTTCATGGCTGATAGGGGAACCAATGACTGAAACCGCCCACTCTGGCCAGGCACCACAGAAACCATTTGCATGAGTTATCTTGCCACAGGAGGTCCTGGTAAGGAACGCAGAACTAACAAGTCACCACCAACAGGAAGAATTCGGGAAAGGTCAAAAGGAGCGAGGAGATGCCAGTCCACATGTCCTACCAACCTCCCAGAATCCTTCTCGCTGGAATCCATCTTGGCTGAGCAATGTGCGTGCCACCAGGAAGGACCCTGAGTCAGAACGATTGGCCAGAGACAACCCAGAAACTAACCCCATCACCGTAAAACCTGAGACTGCGAGCCACGTGGCGGAGCAGTTCTCCTGGGCTCCCTTACCCTGCTGCTCTCTGCCCAGGCATCCCTTCCCAATAAAGTCTCTTGCTTCGTCAGCACGGGTGTCTCCTCGACAGTTCGTTTCCAAGTGTTGAACAAGAGCCGACTGCCCTGGAAGGGGTCCCCCTTCCTGCCACCTGGCTGGGGGGAGGTAGCTTGGTGCAGTCTAGCTGGAAGGCAGTCTGGCTGACTTGGTCAAATCAAGACTGCACATACCTTATGATCCAACAACCTACTGCTGGGTATGTATCCCAGAGAAACTGTGATGCTGTTACAGGGGACTCGTGGGAGAATGTTCCTTGAGGCATCATCTGTGTGGTGGGAAGTGGGAGGCAATCTGGTGTGCGTCCCTTGGGGGTGGGCAGGTAAAATGGGGTTGCTGTGCAGCAGGGAGAGGTAGCCAACTAGCCATACATACAGCAACAAACAGAGATCCTCAAGGCTGGGAGTGCAAACAGAAGCAACAAACGCATGGCAAAATAGCACTTACAAAAATGTTTTAAATAAAAATCTGCACACACACCAACAATATCTTTTATAAGAGCACTTACAGACAGAAGAATATACAACAGCCCTTTTCAAAGTGGCTGCCATGGGAGGGCAATGGAATGAAGGTGTGGACAAAGAATGTCACCTGCCATGTCAGTAAACACAGGATACTGCAGCCATAAAGCCCCTACAGTGCAACCCTGAGGGGAATTCAGGATGGAGAAAAACAGGATACTGGCCCTAGATAGTTAAGATGCATATCAAAGGAATGATTTCAGTGAGCCGAGACTCCTGCATCTTCCCGTGCATAGAAAAGCACGAAACTCATTAACTTGAATACAGACTGAAAGTGAGGGGATGGAAAAAAAAATATTCCATGCAAATGGAAATCAAAAAAAAACCTGGATGGATAAAGAAGATGTGGCACATATATACAATGGAATATTACTCAGCCATAAAAAGAAACGAAATTGAGTTATTTGTAGTGAGGTGGATGGACCCAGAGTCTGTCATACAGAGTGAAGTAAGTCAGAAAGAGAAAGACAAATACCATAGGCTAACACATATATGGAATCTAAGAGAAAAAAAAAAATGTCATGAAGAACCTAGGGGTAAGATGGGAATAAAGACACAGACCTACTAGAGAATGGACCTGAGGATATGGGGAGGGGGAAGGGTGAGCTGTGACAAAGTGAGAGAGTGGCATGGACATATATACACTACCAAACGTAAAATAGATAGCTAGTGGGAAGCAGCCGCATAGCACGGGGAGATCAGCTCGGTGCTTTGTGACCACCTAGAGGGGTGGGATAGGGAGGGTGGGAGGGAGGGAGACGCAAGAGAGAAGAGATATGGGAACATATGTATATGTATAACTGATTCACTTTGTTATAAAGCAGAAACTAACACACCATTGTAAAGCAATTATACTCCAATAAAAATGTTAAAAATAAATAAAAGAAAGCTGGAGTAACAATACTCATCAGATAAAATAGAATTTAAAATAAAGACTATTACAAGAGATAAGGGAGGTCATAATGATCAAGGGATCAATCCAAGAAGATACAGCAATTGTAAACATTTATGCACCCAACATAAGAGAACCTCAATACATAAGGCAAATGCTAACAGCCATAAAAGGAGAAATTGATAGTAACACAAAAATAGTGGGAGACTTTAACACTCCACTTACACCAATGGACAAATCATCCAGACAAAAAATCAATAAGGAAACACAAGCCTTAAATGACACATTAGACCAGACTTAATTGATTTAATTGATATTTATACCACATTCCATCCAAAAACAACAGAATACACTTTCTTCTCAAGTGCACACGGAACATTCTCCAGGATAGATCACATGTTGGGGCACAAATCAAGCCTTGGTAAATTTAAGAAAATTGAAATCATAACAAGCATCTTTTCTGAACACAACGCTATGAGATTAGAAGTCAATTACAGGAAAAAAAACTGTAAAAAACACAAACACATGGAGACTAAACAGTATGATACTAAATAACCAATGGATCACTGAAGAAATCAAAGAGGAAATCAAAAAACACCTAGAAAGGGGCTTCCCTGGTGGCGCAGTGGTTGAGAGTCCGCCTGCGGATGCAGGGGACACGGGTTCGTGCCCTGGTCTGGGAAGATCCCACATGCCGCAGAACAACTGGGCCCGCGAGCCATGGCCGCTGAGCCTGTGCTCCGCAACGGGAGAGGCCACAACAGTGAGAGGCCCGCGTACCGAAAAAAAAAAAAAAATACCTAGAGACAAATGACAACGAAAACCTATGACCCAAAACCTATGGGCTGCAGCAAAAGCAGTTCTAAGAGGGAAGTTTATAGCAATAAAATCTCACCTGAAGAAACAAGAAAAATCTCAAATAAACAACCTAACCTTACACCTAAAGCAACTAGAGAAAGAAGAACAAACAAAACCCAAAATTAGTAGAAGGAAAGACATCATAAAGATCACAGCACAAGTAAGTGAAATAGAAACGAAGAAAACAACAGTAAAGATCAATGAAACTAAAAGCTGGTTCTTTGAGAAGATAATCAATATTGATAAACCTTTAGCCAGACTCATCAAGAAAAAAAGCGAGAGGACTCAAATCAATAAAATTAGAAATGAGAAAGGAGAAGTTATAACTGACACCACAGAAACACAAAGGATCATAAGAGACTACAAGCAACTATATGCCAAAAGATGGACAACCTGGAAGAAATGGACAAATTCTTAGAACAGTACAACCTTCCAAGACTGAACCAGGAAGAAACAGAAAATATGAACAGACCAGTCACAAGTAATGAAATGGAAAGTGTGATTAAAAATCTTCCAACAGGGCTTCCCTGGTGGTGCAGTGGTTGAGAGTCCGCCTGCCGATGCAGGGGACACGGGTTCACGCCCCGGTCTGGGAAGATCCCACATGCCGTGGAGCGGCTGGGCCCGTGAGCCATGGCTGCTGAGCCTGCGCGTCCGGAGCCTGTGCTCCGCAACGGGAGAGGCCACAACAGTGAGAGGCCCGCATACTGAAAAAAAAAAAAAAAAAAAAAATCTTCCAACAAACAAAAGTCCAGGACCAGATGGTGGCTACACAGGCGAATTCTATCAAACATTTAGAGAAGAGCTAACACCTATCCTTCTCAAACTCTTCAAAAAACTGTAGAGGGAGGAACACTCCCAAGCCCTTTCTACAAGGCCACCATCACCCTGATACCAAAACCAAAGATATCACAAAAAAAGAAAATTACAGACCAATATCACTGATAAACATAGATGCAAAAATCCTCAACAAAATACTAGCAAACAGAATCCAACAACACATTAAAAGGATCATACAGCATGATCAAGTGGGATTTATCCCAGGGATGCAAGGATTCTTCAGTATACACAAATCAATGGGATACACCATATTAACAAATTGAAGAATAAAAACCATATGATCATCTCAATAAATGCAGAAAAAAGCTTTTGACAAAATTCAACACCCATTTATGATAAAAACTCTCCAGAAAGTGGGCACAGAGGGAACCTACCTCAACATAATAAAGGTCATATACGACAAACCCACAGCAAACATCATTCTCAATGGTGAAAAACTGAAAGCATTTCCTCTAAGATCAGGAACAAGACAAGGATGTCCACTCTCACCAATATTATTCAACATAGTTTTGGAAGTCCTAGCCATGGCAATCAGAGAAGAAAAAGAAATGAAAGGAATACAAATTGGAAAGGAAGAACTAAAACTGTCACTGTTGGGCTTCCCTGGTGGTGCAGTGGTTGAGAGTCTGCCTACTGACGCAGGGGACACGGGTTCGTGCCCCCGGTCCGGGAAGATCCCACATGCCGTGGAGCGGCTGGGCCCGTGAGCCATGGCCGCTGAGACTGCGCGTCCGGAGCCTGTGCTCCGCAACGGGAGAGGCCACAGCAGTGAGAGGCCCATGTACTGCAACAAAAAAAAAAAACAAAAAAAACTGTCACTGTTTGCAGATGACATGATACTATACATAGAAAATCCTAAAGATGCCACCATAAAACTACTAGAGCTAATCAATGAATTTGGTAAAGTTGCAGGATACAAAACTAATACACAGAAATCTCTTGTGATCATCAAGAAATAAAGGAAACAATCTCATTTACCATTGTAACAAAAAGAATAAAATACCTAGGAATAAACCTACCTAAGGAGGCAAAACACCTGTATGCAGAAAACTAAGATACTGATGAAAGAAATCAAAGATGACACAAACAGATGGAGAGATATACCATGTTCTTGGATTGGAAGAATCAATATTGTGAAAATGACTATGCTACCCAAAGCAATCTACAGATTCAATGCAATCCCTATCAAATCACCAAGGCCATTTTTCACAGAATTAGAACAAAAAATTTTACAATTTGTATGGAAACACAAAGGACCCCAAATAGCCAAAGCAATCTTGAGAAAGAAAAATGGAACTGGAGGAATCAGGCTCCCTGACTTCAGAGTATACTACAAAACTCCAGTAATCAAGACAGTATGGTACTGGCACAAAAAGAGAAATATAGACCAATGGAACAGGATAGAAAACCCAGAGATATACCCACACACCTATGGTCACCTAATCTATGACAAAGGAGGCAAAAATATACAATGGAGAAAAGACAGCCTCTTCAATAAGTGGTGCTGGGAAAACTGGACAGCTACATGTAAAAAAATGAAATTAGAACACTCCCTAACACCATACAGAAAAATAAACTCAAAATGGATTAAAGGCCTAAATGTAAGGCCAGACACTCTAAAACTCTTAGAGGAAAACATAGGCAGAACACTCTATGACATAAATTACAGCAAGATCTTTTTGGACCCACCTCCTAGAGTAATGAAAATAAAAACAAAAATAAATATATGGGACCTAATTAAACCTAAAAGCTTTTGCACACCAAAGGAAACCATAAACAAAACGAAAAGAAAACCCTCAGAATGGGAGAAAATATTTGCAAATGAAGCCACTGACAAGGGATTAATCTCCAAAATATACAAACAGCTCATGCAGCTCAATATCAAAAAAACACAAACAACCCAATCAAAAAATGAGAAGACCTAAATAGACATCTCTCCAAATAAGACATACAGATGGCCAACAAACACATGAAAAGAGCTCAACATCATTAATTATTAGAGAAATGCAAACCAAAACTACAATGAAGTATCACCTTACACCGGTCAGCATGGCATCATCAAAAAATCTACAAACAACAAATGCTGGAGAGGGTGTGGAGAACAGGGAACCCTCTTTGCACTGTTGGTGGGAATGTAAATTGATACAGCCACTGTGGAGAACAGTATGGAGGTTCCTTAGAAAACTAAAAATAGAACTACCATATGACCGGAAAGTACACATATGGCGCACATTTGGCAGTCGGTGGAATAGGCTGGGATTCTGAGAAGTCATTTTGTCTGGCTGTACCAACTCTCAGGGGCTTTGTCATCTTAACCTGTGCAACAAAGGTCTTTACCTTCTTTGACTATCTTGGGGAGTAAAGTTTTCTTGTTTCTTTGGCTGCACTGCACAGCTTGCGTCATCTTAGTTCCCTGACCAGGAATTGAACCCGGGCCGCTGCAGTGAAGGAGCCAAGTCCCAACCACTGGACTGCCAGGGGATTCCCATGAGTAAACTTTCTGTATCTTGTGTAGGCTTTGCACTCTCTTGTGGGGATGCCTCTTTCATCTTCCTAGTTTGAGTCACTATTAAGATATATCTTGTTAATGGCCAGATGATGGATCATTTAAATTGGAGAAATTCAAAATTGGTAAATTTTTAGAGAGCTCTTATTATATAGTTTATTGGCACCTATAAAAAAAACAAATCAGAAGGTGGAGATGTATAGGTATATGTATATATAAAATGGCTAATCAAAAGAATCCCTTTAGTTTAATTTCTTTTAATTTATTTTTAATTTTTGGCTGCATTGGGTCTTCATTGCTGCACGTGGGCTTTCTCTAGTGGTGAGCGGGGGCTCCTCTTCGTTGAGGTGCGCAGGCTTCTCATTGCAGTGCCTTCTGTTGTTGCAGAGCACAGGCTCTAGGCACGCGGGCTTCAGTAGTTGCAGCATGTTGGCTCAGTAGTTGCGGCACGCAGGCCCTAGAGCCTTCAGGCTTCAGTAGTTGTGGCACGTGGGCTCAGTAGTTGTGGCTTGCAGGCTCTGTAGCTGTGGCTTGCAGGCTCTAGAGAGCGGGCTCAGTAGTTGTGGCACACGGGCTTAGCTGCTCCGCGGCACGCGGGATCTTCCTGGACCAGGGATCGAACCCATATCCCCTGCATTGGCAGGCAGATTCTTAACCACTGTGCCACTAGGGAAGTCCCACTCCCTTAGTTTAAAACAAACAAAAAAACAGTTTGGGAAGTCTTATTTGTGGCCTTTGCTTCCCCTCAGTGGGTCTAACAAATCCTAATAAAAACATTAGGTTAACTAATGTAAATTAGGTTAATGGGGAGGCAGGGAGAAAAAACTGAGGGGAAAGTCTAGAGACTTCTTCCCAGCAAGGTGGAAGTTTTAAAGGGACTCCTTCCAAAAGGATAAAAATCTTTAGATGGTTATTAAGAAATGGGATAAATAAAACAGATGTTAATGGGATTAAAACAAAAGGTTTTGATACAACACTACCTAAGGTTGGGTAGGTTAAAGGGACCCCTATTGGTCCCCAACATAAAAGGCCCCAAACAAGTCTGCTTTATTTACCCCAGTTATATATATAAAGGCTGGGGGGCGGGGGCGGAATTACATTGAGATACCTGACCAGCAATTGCTTGGGGCGACAGTTAGGCCAATTAATCAAGTTAATAGATTGACAAAAGGGCCTGAATCCCTCAGCTCAGCCCTTCACTGGGGACCCCAGAGCCTTTTATACAAAAATAGATTAAATGATTGGGAGATTAAAAAAAGGAAAAGCATCTAAGACTCCTTGTAAGACCAAGACTTATTGATGGGGTCCTAAAGGAAACTAAAGCTAAAGGTATAAAAGTTGATAGAATTGAGATGAAAGCTTACATGAATTGGTATGTTTAAATGGGCTTTATAAGGTGGCATCTCTTTTCCCTAATTATACTGTAAGACAGACACTATGTCTCCCCCTTCCTGGTATAAGACAGGGCATATAAATCTGCCCCTCAGACAATATTAGTTAAACATACTAAAAGAAACCAACAGGGTTACCTGAGACCACACAATATGAAATAAAAACTGAGTGCTAATATTCAGGGGCCAATACAAACAATAATGGAGATTCTTGCTCTAGGTTTAACCTGTGCACTCTAGAAGGAGGGCCTTTGTTGAATCCCTTATGCAAACTTTTGAAAGCATGATAAATAAAAGCTTAAAATTCTAGGACATAGAACTCTTGAATTTCAGTTTAGTTGGAAATCTTCTCACTGATACAAAAAAAGCAACTTAAAGAAAATGTTTTTGGACAAATCAATCTTCTAGTATAATTTAGGCAGCAGATCTGTTCTCTGGGGAATTAAAAGCAACTGTCTGTTTTTCAAATCTCTACAAATCAGAAATGTAGATAAGCTACAATGACCTGAGACTGAGCCTAATCCGCTTAATCAGGTAAAACCTGATACAAGTAAAAAAAAAAAAAAAGGGAAAAAATGGCCTTTTAAAACTCAAACCATTGGAAAGGCTCCCTCGCTCAAAATCTAATTCACAGCTTCCTTAGGGGATTATCACGAACAAATACAAATCTTAGAAGTCTTTTCCACAAATATCAATAGTAAAGTCTTGGTCATCTGAGAAAATAAATTTGACTTATTCCAACTTACTTATAAACTAGTAAGTTTATACTGTAATACATGATTCAAAACTAAGTGTTAAAGTGAAGCTATGAGATCTCTATTTTTGTTTGTTTTTGTCAGTGTGTACATTACACATATAGGTGTTTCTACCTCTGGAAAATATTATCAAAATTAAACTTATAAAAGAGCTCCATTTAATTAACTAGTAAGCACTTACAAATTAAATATTTCCAAGTATAAAGGAAACTGGCCAGAATGAATTCCAGGTTCACATGATCTAGTATGCAAGGGAAGTAGGATGAGTGTTTTTGGCAAAGAAGGTATGAGGAGTGGAAGTACATTTTGTTAAGGGAAGAGAGAGATTTTGTCCTAGAGCTGGTTGTCTCAGGGCGGAAAAATAAGTGACAAACTAAAATGGATATAGAAAGTGTGAAAGGTTTGTAGAAAGACAGCTCTGAAAAAGTTGTTCCATGCATGGTCAGGCTGGGTTTGGATTGAATTTAATTGGGTAAGTGAATTTTGTTGTTCAGGGTGGGCTGGTGCAGGACTGGAGTTTGGTTTTCTGTGTTAAGAGAACAGAGTTTTCTTGGAATGTTGAACTAAATACTTTTGGTAACAGATTGTGAGTTTCTTTGCCTTCTAAATGATCTGTTATTTGCCTTAAAAATCTTTTACTGTCACTTTGGTTGAGTGAATAACTTGCTTCACAGTGACCTATGATCCTATTTGACCAAGTGTTTTAAAAACTTGACTTTTTTTTTTTTATAACAAACTTCCCAAATATCAAATTCTAATTAAGATTCTTTTGACTTTCCAACTAACTTTGGGATGCTTCAAAGGACCCCTGAAACATCCCAAGGAGAGATATTAAACTAATTAGGTTTATTTGCCATGTTAAATTACACGGGAAACATTGTCAAATAAGTGTGATAAAACCTTCTTATTTTATGGGTAAATGTCATTAATATAGATATTCCAAAACTTATATGGAATTCCTAAAAATCTGATATGTCCTGATATAATGTTATCAGTTATAATTCTAGTTGTTATCTTAAAATGTCATATGACACAGAAATAACCAAGTTTCTTGTCAGTTACACTGTGAACAGATCTTTAACCATGCCATTTTAAGTCTTTTGTCATTTATAGACAATCACTATTTTACTCTGATGCTTTTATAAAATGAAGATTCTCAAGAGGATTCGTAAAAATGACTTTTGACAAATTTGTTTCTGATAACTTTTAGATCATACCACTGGACTCAGTAATAAGTTACAAAACCCTAATGGAAAACCTGATGACTTCATCCAGATCAACTGGAATTAATTACATGGGACTGAATGAATTGATAAATATGGTTTATAATTTTATGACTTTTTTCTGAAATATACCGGCTTTTAATTTTTTCCAGAAAATCTTTCTCTTTACGCTAATTTTGATCTACAACAAACTGATTAAATGGACCTTTGTAAACAAAGATGAAACATTTACCTTTTTCTCTCTACATGATCCTTCCAGAATTTGGCTTATCCAGCTGGCTCCCCTGTGGGTTTGGTGGCTTATTGAGACCAGATTACAACTAGTTATACTAATCATTGTTTTAATTTGTTCTCTTGTTGTTTTCAAGTTATTTATGGCTTGTGCCTTTCTCTGCCATACTTTATTAACATTACAGGTGTATTATTTACATCCTGTCTATTTTATGAGATTATTGTCTCTTGCATTACCCAACGTGTAACCAGGCCTCCAACAAAACTACTGATGGCTAAATGTCTTGAGGCAATCAATCACATAATAACTCTACATAGAATAATTGTAAGAGTGCAACTGTAGATATGGGAAGAAGCAACAAGAGAAAACATTTCCTGGATCATAAGAGACTAGTAGAACAGGCAATCCAGAGAATTTTAGATTATCGACAGGGCCTAATCCAAAAAACTTAGCACATTGAGTGGCCTATCCACAGAATCCTCACCTGATCTAGGAATGAGCTTTCCTAGAGCCACAGGACAAAATTGGTCAGGAAATGCCTCCCAAATGTTGGTCAAATTTATGACCAAGGAGAGGCACTGTGGACAAAGAAAGAAGAGGCACTGTGGACAAAGAACTACGCCTGCCATTTCAGTAAACAAAGGATGTTGCAGGCTTAAAACCCCCGAAAGTGCGCCCTGAGGGGAATTCAGGATGGAGAAACACAGGATACTGGCCCTAAATATTTAAGATGCTTATCAAAGGAACGATTTACATAAGCCCAGACTCTTGCATCTTCCCATACACAAAAAAGCACTAAAATCACTAGCTTGAGATGTTTTTGTGATTAGCAGTAATCTTTTGACGTTGAACTACATGTTGTTTTGTTTTTGTGGGGGTTTTTAAAATTAATTAATTAATTTATTTTTAGCTGTGTTGGGTCTTTGTTTCTGTGCGAGGGCTTTCTCTAGTTGCGGCAAGCGGGGGCCACTCTTCATCGCGGTTCGCAGGCCTCTATCGCGGCCTCTCTTGTTGCGGAGCGCACGCTCCAGACACGCAGGCTCAGTAGTTGTGGCTCACAGGCCTAGTTGCTCTGTGGCATGTGGGATCTTCCCAGACCAGGGCTCGAACCCGTGTCCCCTGCATTAGCAGGCAGATTCTTAACCACTGCGCCACCAGGGAAGCCCGTTTTTGTTTTTTTTCCAGCAAAAACTCCTACTTATCCTGGCACCTCCCTTACCTCTTTGGAGTAGTTCCTCAGAGCTATCTGAGAGGCTGTATCCTGGGCTATAGTTCTCAGTAAGCTCATCGAATAAATCATAATTCTCAACTTTTAGGTTGTGCATTTTTTTTTTCAGTCAACAATGGGAAAGGGGATAAAAGAGAATAAACAGCCATCAGAGAGGGGTCTCCAGGAAGCAAAGGTAATGAGGGTGTTATTCCCTCAGCTTTGTACCTGGAACCAACAAGTGCATGAATGGGCTTTTAACAAGATAGTAAGTTATTTAAAAAACGTTAAGTCCGAAGTAACTCGGTATGGATGTCCCCGCCCCGTATCCTAAACTTGTGTTTTTGTCCCTCATGTTGTTGGTGTGATCAGATTTACAGAGTGAGGTAAACTGCCCGCTAGAGTGGTTTTGAATCTAGAAGCTCCGTACCTGGGACGGAGCCAAAGCCAAACTCTCAAGGTCAGGTGTTCCTCCCTCTGTGCTGACAACACGTGTTGTGATGGCCAGATGGTGCAAAGCTAATCCATTCACTTAAAGACATCTTTTGAAAAGCTACACAGACATTTTTTGAAGACCCTAGGCTGTCGCAGGGAAGGTGACAGGCAGGTCTGGCTTTCCTGACGTGAGGAGTATTCCCACGGAGCGGATCATGGGGCTCTGCTTCTCCCATCCCCACGCTGCCCAAACTGCCCACATGCCAAACGGATTAGGAAGTTCACATCCCTGTCCAAGCACAGCCAGGGGCACAGCATCTTGCTCTAATCTTTTCCGGAATAAAGCTTTTTATGTAAAGAAAAAGTTGGCAAACAAAGCAAACTACTATATGGCTGTATAACCTGAAGGAATGAATTAGTAGCTCTTTGCTACACATTTCTTTTTAATTACGTGTAAAAGAGGACTTACGTACTGTGGCCTAGAACTAAATGCTTTACAGTCACGGACCACCAATGATGTGGTTTATGTTCTAACCTGTTTTTTTGTGTGTTTGCTTGATTTTGTAGGTTCCTTGGTTTTTGTCCCCAAAGGCCATGAGGAAGGGTAGCCCCAGGCAGCCGCCCTGCCTCAGGACGGGCTCTTTAGGAGAGTGACCAGCACTCTGTTTGGGGGCTTCCCTTGCAATCAGTTCAGAGGGCAACAGGCCACTTTTAAAGTCTTGTTTAAGAAAGTGTACCATAGAACGCCTTCATAGGAAAAACTCATCTCACTAGATTTTTTTGGGTGGGGGTCAAAAAAAAAATGTTCCTCAAATCCCTATCTAATCAATGTCAAGCATTTATTCAGCACTTGTGTATAAAGCATTCTGCTAGCCACTGGGTAGAATCATGATAAAAACTATAATATATATGTTATATATATATACTGAGCTCTCACTACATGCTTCATGTGGTTAACACAGTGCCCAGGAACTACTTAACACAGCACAAGAGTCCTTTGAGGTAAATACTGATCTTATCCCCATTTTAAAGATGAAGAAACTGAGGCACTTGCCCAAAGTTAAGGAATTGTCCAAAGTCACAGAGCCAGTAAGTAGCGAAGCCTGGCTCCAGAGCCCTGCTCTCCCCTTATACAGCACAGAGGTCATACAAACAGACCCAGTCAATCCCTTTAAGAGAGGGCAGAAAGAAAGCTGCCTGGTGTGCGTGTGGGAAGTGTGAGTGTGTGTGCGGGCGTGAAGTGTGAGAGACGGAGGGGGAGAGAGAGAGGAATTGAGAGAGTTGGACTGTGCTTAAAACCACAGTTCCTATAGACAAGACCACGCAGACCTTCTGGAAGGGAGAGAACCAGGCAGGGAGTGGAGTGTGTATCCATTTCCTAGGGTGGCCATAACAAAGTACCATAAACTGGGTACCTTAACACAACAGAAATCGATTCTTTCACACTGCTGAAGGCCAAAAGTCCAAAATTAAGGTGTTGTCATGGCTGGCCTCCCTCTGAGGCTCTGGATAGAATCCCTCCTTTCCTCTTCCGAGCTTCTGGTGGCAGCCGTCAATCCTTGCCTTCCTTGGCTTGGAGCTGGATCACTCCAGTCTCTGCCTCTGTCTTTAAATGGCATTCTTCTCTCTGTATCTTCACAGGACCTTCTTATAAGGATATCAGTCACTGGACTTAGGGCCCATGCTAACCCAGTATAGCCTTATCTTAACTTGATTACATTTGCAAAGGCTCTATTTCCAAGTAAGGTCATAATCACAGGTGCAGGGGGTTAGGACTTCAATGTATCTTTTCTGAGGACACAACAATCCACAACAGTATGGAAGTGACGATGATCTGAGACTCTGGAAGGAGTCCCTGGATGCACTCTTTCAGGCAGGGTTTAAGTGGGAGCTTGAGCCAGTGCAGCGCAGGAGGGGGCAATCTCCAGGACGACTAGGCTGGAGACAACTGGGGAGAGAGAGGGCGAGGACACTCAGGAAGACAGGTGAGCAGCCAGGCTGGGGAGATGAGCAAGTTAATAGCGGGGATACTTGGAGTGGAGGTTACCATAGTGGATGGGGCCAGATTAGAGAAGGTCCCTTAAGGGACTTTATTCCAGAGCCATGGGTCTCAAACTTGAGCTGGAACAGAATCTCCTGGAGGGCTTGCTAAATAAGACACAGTGTGATGGCTCCACCCCAAGTTTTGATTCAGTAAACCTGGAGTGGGGCCTGAGACCCTGCATTTTCACAAGTTCTAGGGGATGCTGATGCTACTACTGCTGGTCCAGGGACCACACTTTGAGAACTTCTCTCTAGACACTGAGTGGAACCACTGAAGTCCAGAGGGAGGGACAGGAAGTAACAAGTAGCTCCAGTGACTGTCACTAGAAGATAGATGAGCAGGAGATTAAGGACATGACAATTAATCCTCTCCAAAGGTTTGAGGGTATCGTGAAACTAAATGAAACGGAGGAATGTTATCTCAAAGTTTGGTCCACCTGGAGTTTTTGGCAAATCAGGTCATGATGATTTAGGAAGTTCATGGGACAGATTGACCCTCTGCTTCAGGGGGTGCAGCTGGTAAAACTCCGTGGCAACACAGCATGTGCTGTTTTTCAAGCAGGAACATGTGGAGAAGGCAGTCTGGATTTAAATCATTTTTGAAGAAAATTCACTCCTTCCTTCCTGCTACACGGATAACGACTTGGCCGTGTAATGCCATTTATATCCAGGAAGTTAAAAGTTACATGTTCCAATAGCAACTCTACTAAGCCATGTCTCATTTTCAGTACAAAGCTATCTTCTGTAAAACACAAAGCTTCTGTTTTCATGTCAGTCGATCAGAGATGTCTCCTCCAGCACGTGTCCAACTATCTTTATATTAGATACTATACAACATTTGCTTGCTTGTTTAAAGTTAAGTCATTGAAATACTGGGTGTGAGTACTGGCTTGATAAGGGATGGAGAATAGGTATTTATTATTCTAAAAGCCCATTTTAAAAACCTAACACCCCCTTTAAACGCACTCAAAAAATACAACAAAAACCTAGGGCAAATGTAAGAGCAGGGACGGTACCCAGAGAAACCTTGCTGTCGGATGCCACAGGGGTCACGAAAACGCCGCGACTCTGGGAGTCTCCAAAGATAAGATTCTGCCCAAAGCTCATCTACAGAAAGAAAACCCTTGGGAAGTCCCTGGCAGTCCAGTGGTTAGGACTCTGCGCTTCCACTGCAAGGGGTGTGGGTTTGACCCCTGGTTGGGGAACTAAGATCCCATATGCCCCGCAGCGAAAAAAAAAAAAGGAAACAGAAAACCCTGTGCTTTGGGGGAAGCCTGTCTCTTGTTTTTTTCTCTCTGCCACTGGTTCCTAGGCATGGTTCCCTCATGTGACCTTAGAGCCGGTGATGACAGCCTTAAACTTCATGTTTCCACATTGAGGGGGTGGGCAGTGGGGACAGACCAGTTGTCAAGAGCTCGAATGGTGATGCTAATCTCCCCTCGGGCACACAGTGGGCCTCACTGGCCTAACGGACTGGGTTTCTAAATGTCCCCTCCAGCCTCCACATTTGGTAAGAAAACATAAATGTCATGCCATTCCGGGAAAAGCAAACTTCTTCATTTTATAAGGTTAGTTTCATGAGTCAGGCTTAGTTGGAGACAAGTAAACAACTCATCTGTGGACAAAAATTGCTATGCTGCTCTTATGTTCTGGACAGAGAGAACACCAGCGTATTATATTAGATCCTGGAATTATCTCATTGCATTTTCCTTCTCTCGGGCAATGCCAGATAAGGCAATTGCAGTTTACGGAACAAAAGTCAATGACCTCCAGATCAGGCCCCATCCTGTGGGGTCCAAGGAGATCTTTGCACTGGACACTTCATCAGGCTAAGGAGCAGTGGAGAAAAAGAGACAGAATACTGTGTGTTAATCTGTGTGGCCAACTCTGAGTACGAGTTCTTGACCCTTCTTCCAAAGGAGCCAGGGTAGAAGTGGCCAGAGGCAGTGTTCCCCTTCGCTTCCCCTCTAGCCCAAGGTGGGGCTCAGAAAATTAGAAAAGGCTGGTTGTAAGAGATTTGAGGTATTCGATCTCCCTCCTCCTGTAGGAGGGCTGGGAATGGGTCGGGGCCTGGCCCAGCCTCCTGTTCCTGATGCCCAGTGGTCCCAGCACCCTTCCAGCTACCTTTGTTTTCATCTAATATTTCATATTTGTCTCTAGCAGGTCCCTATGCTAGGACAGTGGCGATAAAGAGAAGGGAGGCCTTCCACTCTGTGGAAGCTGACACACATGCAGGGCAAGAGAACAAAGCAGCCTACAGTCAGGTACCAACACGGGGTGTGGAGGGTGGGCGTGTTTGGGGGTAAGGAGGTTACCAAGGCTGCAGAGATCAGCCAGTGCTGCCACCTCTTGGGTAGAGGCACGTGTTCGGCAGTGTGGTAAATACTTGCATGAGCTCGCAGCCACCCGGAAGCTGGGTGTGGGAGGCTGGGTAATGGCCCCCAGAGATGTCCACATCCTAATCTCTGGAATCTGTGAACATGTTTACAAGGCAAAGGGGATGTGGCCAATATGATCAGGTTAAGGATCTTGAGTTGGACAGAGTATCCTGGATTATCCAGGTGGGCCCAGTGTCCTTACATGGGTCCTTATAAGGGAGAGTAATGTTATATTCAGGAGGTGCTACCTGCTGGCTGTGAAGATGGAGGAGTGCGGGCGGCCTTTAGAAGCTGGAAAAGGCAAGGAAATGGATTCTCCCCTAGAATCTTCTGAAAGAATGCAGCCCTTTCAACACCTTACTCTTAGCCCAGTGAGACCTATTTCAGACTCCTGACCTCCAGAATTGTAACAGAATAAATTTGTGGGAGTTGTTTTGTTTTTTTTCTACAAAGTCTGTGGTCATTTGTTACAGCAGTGAAACTAATACAGATACAAAATTACCTGTGATCCTTTACATAGTGTTCTGTGTTGGCACCTCCTCTTGGGGCCGTTGTGGATTCATATACATCTCGTACACAGCTACGGTACAAGACTCGTTCATAACTCGACTTTACTGGCTAGAGGCGTCTTGGGCCATCCTAAGCAGTAACCCAGAGTGGGGAGCTGCTATGGCTACTGTGGGACCAGCTCTGTGCAAACCTCTTCAACTGAGGGGCCGTCACAAAGGCAAATAAATACCACGGCTGCGAAAGTATGAATAAATCTTTAGGGTGATTCACGCTGATGAATTGAGATCAAGGGTCAGGTTGGATCTGGGAGACTGTGTGTGTGCATGTGTGTGTGTGTATGTGTGTGTGGATTTAACATTCCTTGTCTCATTAAGATTAGTCATTCTAGGGCTATTGACATTCCATCTGCAGCAGAACCACTGAGGCCGTTCAAGGAAGAGTGTGCAGCCAAGCCACACTCCTGATGGCTAAATTTACAACCCACCAACGGTGGCCTAATTTATTTGGGATCACTACTAATGTTTCATGATCACACGCACGCTTGGCTATGACTCCCCGTGTGGCAAGACAAGTGGAAATGCTGTGGGCTGGTAAAAAAAAAAAAAAAAAAATTTGCTGTTCAAAAACAACTTCTTACAGGCTGGTTAAAAGCGTTAGCTCATCCACGTCCAGCTGGCTTGAGCGACTGAGGGACATGCGCCAGGAAGGCCAAGGCCTAAGTATACCCTCAGGGCCAGTGGCCTTTCCCACCCCATGCTGGACCCAGACTCTACAATCAGAGCCTGAAGATCAGGTGGGCGCCGCGGTGGGAGGTGAGCGGAGCCATTGGGGGCACCTGTGCCAATTCATCAGTGGCAGTGCCCGGAAAGGAGGGCGGGCGCGGGCCTCGGTTCTGTGCTTTCAGGATTGTTATGTTTCATCCTCACGGCAGAGGGCGCTGAGGAGAGCCACCTGCATCCTGCCGACAGCCACCCGCTACTGTTCTTTCATGAGGGCTGTAAAAGCATGTAGGAGCCTTGCTAGCGTGAAAGCAGAGATTCTTTCACTTAAGGGTTTTATCACTTATCTTTCCCCTCCATATTCATTGCGGCCTTCTTCAGTCTCCAGTTTTCATTTCTATGGTCGGCTTGATGTATTGCTTTCCTATTCTTGTGAACCATCACCTCTAAATTATTGACATTAATGGAGAGAAGCCTTCAAGGAGAGCAGTAATTAGATGAATTGTGCTGCATTAAAGTGCTTCATAGATTGAAAAGGGATAAAAGAAGAAGCTTTTTCTTAGTAGACTAGGCGCTCACCCAGCTGCCTTGTGGCTCATCAGACCGGCTCTGTTCCGCCTTCAGACACACCGGGCGCGCGGGGGCGGGGGGGGGCAGCAGCCCAGCCCACCTGCGCTGGGGCGGCCCGATTCTCACCAGAGGTCAGCTGTTTTGCTCCCAAACTTACCTATGCCAGGTGTACTCATTACCTAGCTGCATAATTAAATGTTCTGGTGAAGAGGGGGCACCAAAAAAAGATGTCATGTCCACAAAATCCAAGTTAAATGCAGTAGAAAGAATTGATGAAATCAAGTCTCTAAAACTCTTGCTGGTAAATTTCGTATGGGTGAGTCATAGTTAGGCAAGAAAAGTCAAAAAAAAAGTGAAAGGAGAGGATCGTGAACTGTATTCTTTGCAAGTGCTCCCTCCACTGTAAGGAAACAAAAATGGAAATCACAGATGCCCATTATGGGTGTGTCTTCTCGCTAGAAAGACTGCAAGGAGTGCCAATTAATGGCCTTTGCCCTACACAAGAAGATAGATGATAGTTTTATATTTACTGATTTTAATTTAAATTGAAGCAGTTAAGGTTTGGGCGTAACTCCCTCCTGCCCCACCTTTGGTCAATTGTTTCAATTATTGATATGTTTCCAACTACTGGTCCTGGCCTGGTCCTTGTGAGCAATCCCTAAGCAAGGGCTGATTTCAAATGGGTTGCCTTTCTCTTGAAGTTTGTGCACACAAAGATCTCACCAGTCTCTCTAAATGCCAGGGAAGGGCTGGCCTCTCACTGGCTGCTTGGGGCAGGGGCAGTTGTCGTAGGACTTACGATTGGCCAGAGGATAGTTGTCTCAGTGTAAGAGACAGCCCCACATCGTCGGGAGCAGGGCTGATCTAGGATACCCTGGGTAGCATAGGAGCTCTCAACACCACCCCTCCATGCTCTGGGTCCTAAGGCATCAGAAAAATAGGAGCCTCCTGGTCGTGGAAAGGTAGTGTATGGTCAGGAAAGAGATGTCATCAGACAAGGGCAATGAGGGAACACAAGTCATGGTCTGTGATCTCTCCTTACAATTAGTAAACTAAACAAAACAATGCTCGCAAGCTCGCTAGCTAGCTCTGATTTCTTCTCAATACTTCCTTGCATTTACTACCACAGCTATTACTACATTTTACCACTAGAGGGCAACGGTGTTCCTAAAATGAGGGTTTGTGGCAGAACCGAAAAATCACTTAGAATCAAGGAATTTCAGAGCTGTTAAGAGGTCTTAAGAATCATTTGGTTCACTGGCTTTCAAAATTTTTTCAGCTGAAACACATAGCAAGAACTGCATGCTTCATAATGACCCAGTTCATACATATATGTTTGCAACATTTTGAGGCACTACTTACCCTGTCTTCTGCAATGCACTCTAAACAGTTTGTATTCCAAACTATTTCATTTAAAACAAAACAAACAAAAAACTGCAACCACTATATAAATTTCATAACCCAATAGTGTGCCATTAGTTTGAAAAACCCTGACTTGGTCCCAGCCTCTCATCTGTAATACAAAGGGATGCACTGACCCTGAGGATGGAGAAGGATGCTATCAGCTACACTTCTCTCGCCCACCCAGCCACCTGCTAACCCCGGGTCAGTCCTAGAGTAATGACAGATATTGTCCAGCAACTCAGTGCTCACTCTAATAATGCACTGATTGGATAAAGAGTTTTGAGGATCTATCATTTTCCACCTCTTGTCAATGCTATGACTGCTCTTGTAATTGAAGCAGAAATTCCTTGCATTGAAGGCTCCTTGCAGGTGGTGCCTGTTCTCCTCATTCAAGCAGTTTCAATCAATCAAGCAATTTCACTGAATTCCAGGGAGAAACTGAAACCACTTTAGTCTCTAGAGTCTTGACCCTGAAAATCACTAAGTTCTCTTCCTTGGCTCCTTGATGTTAAAACATTTATAATCACTTTGGGAGGAAAATGTAAAGGTAAACCAGATGATCGAGGAAGGTACCTTTTCTTAGGGTCAATGTCCTGGATTCTTCTACTTCTTAACTCCTCATCCCTCTCATGCATACCTGCCTCTAATTTATTGATTATCCCTCCCAGCTTTTTTAGGCCAAAAAAGGAGATCCCTTTGAAATTCAGGATTATATTATTACAGACAAAAACAGTAACTGAGCTCTCTGTGGATAACACAGGAAGTTTTTCTTAACTCACTTGGATTTAGTTTATTTTATGAAAAGTGCTAAGTATTTTATTTTTTCAATAAGAGGTTAACTAAATGCATGAAAATGCAAATTATTTTATTATTTAATTATTTTTATGGTCTTGGAAGAAAAAAAAATTCCTAGGACCTGAAAAATTCCTGGTGCACTTTAGAAATCTGAGCTTGGTTTTCTGTAGGGAATCCTTGCCACTGATAACCAGGGAGGAAATATTCAGGGGGGCCCCTCTTTGGGCTCTGGGAGGTGGCGACTCCCTTACTTTGATAGAAAGTTCTCAAGCTCTGTTCCCTCACTTCTCTGTTGGGCTGGTAAACTGAACTTTTTCCTCCCTGACACAGCAAGATCTGTTAGAACAGGTGACAAGCACAGGTTGCCTTTTTTTAGGAAAAATTTTATTTCACCATTCAATAAATCTAGACAAGCTGGGTGTAGGGTTAAGTCTTTAAAGAACCAAGGCCGAACTTCCAAATGGCTTTCTCACACCCTTAACACCACGTCTAGAACAGTCTTAAAGAAAAATCCTACAGCCACTCTTTAAAATTCTATTTACACTATTTACTAAACTCTAGATTCCTTAAGGCTGAGTCTACAGGCTTCGTGGAATATTGGAGGATTACTGGAAAAAGCATCGTCACTTTTGGGACAGGCTAAGTGTAGTTCTGTAACTTTCGTAATCTTCTACTTGATGAAGAAAGCAACGTAGCTCCACAGGCACAAAATGGTACCTACAGCCAGTGCCTTGAAATCAGCAACCGAACGAGCTGCCACGTTCTTATTCACTCCGTTCACAAAGAAAACAGCCCTGGTTCACTCACTCCCATTAGATTAAAGCAGACGCCAGGATTACGAAGGTTCTTGCCCAGGCCAACGCGTAAATTGCAATACTCTCCTGAAGCCCTTGCAAGATGGCCTGCAATTAACCAGGGAACGTCAGCGGTTCGGCCTGGAAACTGGCTTAGATTTTGGAAATTCCGCCCTGAACTAATGCTCCGTGACCACCCCATAGCAACCAACTCTGGGTAGTCGCAGAAAACATCAAGCCTTGCCTTTTGGGCCTGTTCCTCAGTTTCCCCATGCACCTCTTTCCCAGGTATGGGAGCTGCCCTGTAAAAAATCTTTATGGCCTCGTAAATGCCAGAAAGAACGAGCCAGCTTTCTACTGACTCCGCGCACTGACTGGCCTTTCCACGCCTAAACAATTCCCGGCGCCAAGGCGCGAGCCGGGATCCCAGCAGGGGCCTGGCGCATCACAGTCTCCCTCGCGGATCCGCCGCCGGGCGCACAGGCGCGCGTCCCCAGGCGTCACCACCCACGCGGCTCGCGGCCGGTCCCCGCGCGCGCCCACTGTGTCGCTCTGGTACTCACCCACGCGCGGCCCTCCTGCACCTCAGCCAGCACTCGAAGGGCGCTGGGCGAGCTCGCGCGGAAGTTGAAGAAGTGGAGCGCCGCGCGCGCCGCCTGCGACAGGAGCCCGCGCGGGAGCTCCGCGTCCTGACGCCACCCGGAGTCCTCGGGCTCCCCAGACCCCGCGGGCGCCGCCGCCGCCGCCCCCTGGAGGGCGAGCAGCAGGAGCAGCGCGAGCAGCGGGGCGGCGGGGTACGGGTCCCCCGGCTGGGGCGCGGGAAGCGGTTGCCGGCGGAGCTGCATGGGCGCGAGCTGGCGCGACGCTCGACGGGTCGGGGCTTCGAGCGGGTTGCGCCGGCGCTCGAGTCAATAAGGCCGCGCGGGCCCCTCCCCTCCGCCCCCGGGGCGGCCGGCTGGAAGGAGTCCGGGTCCCGCTCGGCCGCACCCTCTCGGCGCTTCCCGCAGCCCCTGGGCCCCTCCGCCCCGCCCCACTACGCTTTGGGCTCCCGCTGCCCCGTCTCCTTACGCGGCGGACGCGGCGGCGCCTCCGCGGCGCGGAGCCCGGGTATCTCGCTGGGGCCGCGCGGGCAGGGGGACGAGGGGAGCAGTGGACGCTCCTCCCCCAAGGGAGAGCGGCCGGGTTGGCGCCACCCCGCGCCCCCAACCCAGCTTGGGGACCTCGTTTCTCTCCCCGGAGGCTTTTGTGATTTCGAAGCCCTTAGGGTTTCAGAGCAAACCTGCTTCAGTTCTCCAAGGCTTGGAGCTCATTTCCCAGAAGATGAAAATTGGAAACAGGTGGAGAAGGGGGCGGGACGCAGCCGGCATTGTTGGGGGTCCTTATAGTACAATGACCTTGGAAGTGGGACAGGTCGCCAGAGAACTGGGGCTGGAGAGGAGGCTGCCCTGGCCAGCAGGGCAGAGCCAGATAAGGCCCCAGAGGCCCCAGTGGACTTAGAAACATTGATAACCCTGGTGCGGCACAGATGGGCGTGGAAGCCAGATTCCAGGGAAGTGAGGCATGGATTGGGCTGTAGGGCAGTGGAAGCAGTGAGGGTTGACGACTCTTTTTAGTCGCTTGGCAGTGAAGGGATGAGATGGCCATTGTTTTTAGGCCACAGAGAGAAAGCCCAGGAGAACCAGGAGGTAGATGCACTCCCCTCATCCTTTTTCCTACCTCTCTTTATTTTGTTCAGGGGTCCACCTCTCCCCAACACCTGCTGACCCCAGCCCCACTGTGGAGCTAAAGGAAGTCCCTTCTCCTTGCCAGTGACTGGTTGAGGCCCCACATGTGCGATTCTGGATGAAATATGCCGGGGGAAGCCTGGGGAGGGGGTGATGCGATGGGGTCACCACCTCTGAAAACATCCTCCCTCCCCCACTTCTCCCTCTGGATGTTGTCCATCTCTTGTCTGTCTTTTCTTCTACAGAAATTTATGGAACACATACTCTGCTAGGCCCTGGGGGAAGTGAAGAGAGGGTAATCAGATAAGCATCTCCGTACTCCTGGAGCACACCTTTTGGGCAAGGGGAGCCCAGACAATCAGAGAGGCAAAGGAATGATGGATGCAGTTACATGCTGGAGAAAAATTAAGCCTGAAAGCGGATGGGGAGTTGGTTGTAATTTTAAATAGTGTGGTCAAGGCAGGCCTCGCTGGGAAGGTGATACTTAGGACCTGAAGGAGATGAGGGAGCCAGATGGACATGTATGGGAAGAGCACTGTAGGTGGAGGGAACAGCGAGTGCAGAGGTCCTGAGGCAGGAGTCCACCGGCATGTTTGAAGAAGAGCAAGAAAATGCAGCTGGAGGGAGAGGGCAAGGAGGAAAGTATCAGGATGCGAAGTCTGAGGGATAATGGAGAGGGGGCAGAGCATGCAGGACTTGGTAGACCCTTGTTGTGTCTGGGTGTGCCGCGTGGAAGTATGCCCCTATCTTTTTTTTTTTTTTTTTTTGCAGTACACGGGCCTCTCACTCTTGTGGCCTCTCCCGTTGCGGAGCACAGGCTCTTGACGTGCAGGCTCAGCGGCCATGGCTCACGGGCCCAGCCGCTCCACGGCATGTGGGATCTTCCCGGACCGGGGCACGAACCCGCGTCCCCTGCACTGGCAGGCGGACTCCGTATGCCCCTATCTTGCTAACAGCCTGGGGATGAAGCCCATCTGAAGAATGGCTGAGCAGAGAGAGGGGAGGAGACTGGGTTCCTGATGACATTGTTGAGCACCCAGATCAGCTGATCCTGGAGCTTATTTATTATGTTCCTTGAAGCTGGAGGTTCTGTTTCTTGCCTTCAGAGGCAGTCTAACGCAGATAATTATCTTCCCAGAACTCAGTCATCTTCCGCTCCAAGGGGTAATAGTAGTAGGTTTCTTGAGAATTATCACCTCTAGGTCTTATAAAGACTAAGTATTCCTTACTCTGTTTCAGTGCTTCAGCCCCAGTGGGTGTTGGGCTGCTTTCAGCTGCAAACCACAGGAAAACTGATTAACGTTGTGGACTCTGCAGTGGTGTGGAGTGGGAGGTCTCGGGGATGGCTTGAAGGGTTCAGGCTCTCTCCATCCTTCTACACAGCTCTCCTCAGCTGTTTGGCTTTTTGTCCATAGACTGACCAGTAGTTCCATAATTTTAGAATGGCTGTACCAGCTCCAGACACCACATCGTCACACGCTGCAACCAAAGGCAGGTAGCACAGAGTAGGTTGCCGGGGTAGCAAGAGAGCTCTACATCATGCACCTGTTTTGGTTTTTGTTTTGTTTTTTCATCAGAGAAGAAAATTTGTTTTTCTGGAACCTCTTCCCCCCACCCTTCTCCCCACCCGACCTTCCCATACATCTCGTTGGCCAGAACTGGGTCACACTAGCAAACCCTAGCTGAAAGGGAGGCTGGAAAAGCAAGCATCTGCCTTTTTTTTTTTTTGCGGTACGCGGGCCTCTCACTGTTGTGGCCTCTCCCGTTGCGGAGCACAGGCTCCGGACGCGCAGGCTCAGCGGCCATGGCTCACGGGCCCAGCCACTCCGCGGCATGTGGGATCTTCCCAGACTGGGGCACGAACCCGTGTCCCCTAGCATCGGCAGGCGGACCCTCAACCACTGCGCCACCAGGGAAGCTCGCATCTGCCTTTTTTCAGCCTCTATTACGGTGGTCTGGTCTATAAGTTAGGATTTAGGCTTGGCCACATAGGACAAAGAAAACAAATGACATTGGCTTAAACAGGAGAGAAACTTATCTCACATAAAAGAAGTTGTAGGCAATCTGTGGTTAGTTTTGGCAGGTCCATGACATTGTTAGGGGCCCAGGGTTTTTCCAGATCTTTGCTCCCACATCTGAGGGTGTGCCCCCATCCTCAGAGTATAGGACAAGCTCTAGCCATCAGCAAGAGTGCCCTTTTACAGGCTTCTGAGAAGTCCTATAGGGCACTTCTGCTTATATCTCATTGTTAAGAACTTAGTCATAGCCTTAGTTGAAAAGGAGGCTGGGAAATGTAGCCTTTTTTTTGGAGAAGTTGCATGCCAGAATAAAAAAAAAGAAATCAGGATTTTGTTACTAAGGAAGAAGACTTTGTTTTACATTGCCTTTAGAGCCTGCTGCTGGGACACCCAAGGATTATGTGAGAGTGGTTTATGAAGGAAACACTCCCAGGAGAAACCAGTAAGGACCTAGAAAAAGGGTAGCAAGCAAGGATCTCAGACAAAGTTACAAGAAGGGTAACTTCACCTGGTCAGCAGAGGAGCTCCGGAATATGAATTCCTCCCCCGGCAGGGGATCTGGGCTTCCATATCTATGCCTGTGGGTTATTGGCTAAGGGCCACCCTGGTTAACATAATCCAGGCACTCAGGCTCTCTCTCTGGGTACAAAGGGGCAGTCGTACAGGACAGCCCTCCTGAGAAGTGTCGCGGGTACCTCAGATTGGAAGCAAAAGCATACTTAGTGGTAGGGGCAGAATCAGGGAAAGGGATCCTGGGGATCTGGGCAGAGCCCCAACGGGGTCCCTGCAGGGAGAGTGGATAGAAGCAGGCAAGTGGGAATCTGTCACCAAGGCCGGGAGGGGAGGGTGGGAATGGCTGATGGCAGCATCAGTGCTTATGAGATGGTGAGTCACAGAAAGTCTTACACAGGAAGAAAGACAGACACAGAAAGGGCCAGGGGAACAAGTGTGGCTGGCTGAGTGCAGAGGACTCTTCTGAGGCCAGCTGTTTTTAATAGTGGTAATGACTACACTTGGGGCAGATTGATGTTGATCAGAAACACACATTTTAAAAGTTTTTAATTAACAGCGTTCATTTTATTAACAGATTTTCTGGAACACAGAACACTTCCTTCGTTGAGAACTGTGTTTGTCCTTTGTCCATTTATCTGTGGGGTTGTTGGAGTTCTAATTGATTTGTAGAAGTTCTTTAAATACTAAGGAATTCAGGCCTAGGTCATAGGTATCACTAATATTTTTTTTCTCAGTTCCTACACAGTGTGTGTGTGTGTGTGTGTGTGTGTGTGTGTGTGTGTGTGTATTCCTCCTTGTCAGATAGCATGTGCATAGGCGATTCTGTTAACTGCACACCATGTTCTCCAAAGGGCCTGTCCTCTTGGGTCACATGTACCACCTCCCACCCCCGTGTTTCCTTCTTGGCATTGCAGGAGGCAGGGAGGAAAGTCTTAGTTAGCAGGGTCTGGCCCCCCCCACCAAGAGTGTCCCATATGTCATGTTTCCTAGTTTCTTAGCCATTGCTCAAGTGATTGTGAGCATTTTTATATGGAGAACTTAGTTTAAGAAATATAAAAAATTATAGTGACTTTTAATCACATGAAAATATTCAGAACAGAGAGTGAGAGGAAATTGATACAACATTTTCTTGGGCTACTTGCAATATCTATCAAAATTAGCAATGCATGTACCTTTTCACTCAGCAATTATACCTCTATAGTTTATAGAAATGATACATTCACACATGTACACAGATGTATGAGAATGTTCCTCTCTGTATGTGGATTGTAAATTCCTCAAATATCTTATTTTCTGCTCTCCATCCCTAGAACAGTGCTTGGCACATCTTGGGCATCAGTACAAACTTTAGGAAAGAATGAAGAGTAAGAGGCTGGAAAAAAATCTAAGTCCCACGGCTGAATAATTACGGTACTTCCATCTAGCGGGATACTGTACAACTATTAAGGAGTGAGATCCAGGCGTGTAGATATTGAACTGTCTCTAAGGTATAATGTTAACAGACAGCAAGGTGTAGAGTAGGGCAAATTGTGCGCTACTGTTTAAAAAGAAACAGACATACACATATGAGTACATAAATGTGGAAACGTGCAAAGATGTCTGAAAAGGTTCATAAGAAATTAGCAATTATAAGATGGGAGACAGGGGTGTGAGAAACTTTACTATATACCCTTTCGCAGTATTTTTTTTCTAACGTGCATTACCCATTCTAAATAACTACATAAATGAAATGCTGTGTATGAATGCACTTCGTATCAGTTTCTTCATCACCATTTCTACAGGGACGTTACAATTCTATCACTCAGCATAGTCAGAGCAAGCCTGACCTCACCTTATACATACAGCTCAGGCTTGTCTTCCTGCCTCTGCACCTCACCCTTCCAACACCCTTCTTTTGCCTCAGGCCCAGTCATTTTAATACGGTCAAAGTCTTGAGCCCAAGAGACCTGAGCTCTGATTGAACAGATTGCAGGCACTGGCAGCTATTCAGTGTGCAAAGTAGAGGCATTTAGCAGCCCTGAGTATCTGCACCTGCCCCTTCCTATGCCTTTGAGTAATAACAGGCCAGAGAGCTGAATGGGAGGGTTTCGAGAGGCATTGACTGTTGGCTTCCCTCCTCCAGGAAGGAGGGGCTGGGATGCATCTTCCCTGGAGGTGGCTAAACACAGGCTTGCTGAAGTACCCTCACCAGTGGCCTGACGGGACCCGGTCATGATGTGCAGAGAAAGAAAGGCATGGTGACACGGCTGTCATGGCTATTCCCAGCTCTGCTGGCTTTTAGAGAGTGTGGATGAGGACTCAGGGGCCAGTTCCCTGACCTGCAGCCCCATGTTATTTATCCAAGCCCTGAGAATACACCTGAGAATAGGTGGAGTCGAGTGGGCATTCGGCTCATCTGAGGTTACAGAAGTTGGAAGAGCTGAAAAGTTTATCTCTGCACAGATCCAGCCCAGAGCACTGTCCAGATTCTCCACCCTGGGACCCCTTTGGACAACTGGGAGGGGGGTCTTGTAAATTAATTTTTGATGAAAATTTCAGTTTAAGGTTTTTTACCAGCAGTCTCTTGCGGACATATTTGTAAACACTATCATGTTTCTGTGAAAATGCGTTATCAAATAAAATGGGAGGAAAACACCTGATGCCTCCCAGCAGTGCCCCCTCTTCCTCTGGGTGATGCAGCTCTGATTTTCATCACTGCCTGCCGCTCTCCAGTGCTGCCGAATACATCTCACTCCAGGGGCGCTGACTGGGCTCCCCCTCCACCCTTACACCCCTGGTCGTTGTAGGGGGCTCAGGCATAGGCTCGGGAACTATTTGGGCAAGTGTTGGGCTGCACCCAACAGGCCAGCAAGCCTTGGAGTTGCCCAGCCATGAGACGGAAGAGCCCAGATACAGCGACAGAGACATCAACAGTTTATCAGATAGGGGAAACTTACAAGTCTGAAGCAAAAGGTCCTGGAGTGACACCCCACTGTGTACAGTAGGCAAGACACCGCTGCAATCTTCACTGCTCTGGGGAGAAGGAGGCTACAGTTTATGGGGGGAATTAACATCAAGTTGGCTCATCTGTTACCAGGGAAACCAGTGCCTGGGACAGGAGGCAAGCATGTAGGCAGTTCCCGATTAAGCCTTACAATTAAGAGGACTGGTTGGTGATGTGAGTGAAGCAGGGACTGGTCAAGCAGGGGATGTACAGAGAGCACGAGAACAGCCATCTTGAATGGCCTGACCGTACAGCGAGTGAGTCACGAGGAGCTGTTGGTGGGATCTTGGAGAGAAGCTCCCTCGCTCTTCTGAGACAGCATGTTCCTCCCTCCCTTGCTGGGACTTTGAGAGGAAGCCGTGGCCCCAGCAGTTGCTGGTGCCATCTTGCCATCCTCGGGCGAGCAGGCCTCAGGATGAAGGCCGAGGTGAGGCACAGAAGGAAGCCAGGTCCTTGGGGATATTACTGACCTACTGGCTCCCGGCCTACCTGAAGCCTGCCCTATCCAGACCTTTCCATTATAGGAGCCAATATGCCAACTTTATTGTTTAAGCCAACTGAAGCATGCTTTTGCTGCCCCAGTTGAAAAATTCCTAACGGATTGCTGAGGCAGGTACTACTGCAGGAACCAAAGAGCTATAAGGCTGCCCTTGGGGGTCTGCTTGTGCCAGGGACAGGGAACACCTCCGCTGCCTCTAACCTGAGGAGACCGTATCGGCAGCTTCCACCAGCGTCAGGCTGAACCAGGTGGTGAAGGGACACCCTTCCCCCAACGACTCCCAGCCTGGCTGTGGACCTTCTCCAGCCACAGGGGCCAAGCCAGGCCGTGAGCCCAGATGCGAAGTGACCTGCCCAGGCTGGAGAGCTGTCAGCTGCACTCGCTCAGGCTCTACTCTAAGAAGAGCAGACTCAGGAGGAGTGCGACGGAGAAAAGACCCTGCTAGAGGAGAAGGAATCCCTAAGATAGAGACTGGAACCCGGGCCATGGCTCAGAGGAAGGTCCAGGGCAGCACCACCGGGGTGGATGGGATCTCTCGCAAAGGCCCGAGTACCCTTATTGACAACTTTTTCTCCCGCCATGGAGGCTTGGAGAGCAAAGTCTATGTCAGTAACTAGAAAAAAATGAAGACGTCCCCTATTTGTACGCGAGTGAGTTTATGTGCCATTACATGTGATGTAATGCCACAACTTCTCCTTTCTGGACACTGATGTTGGCACAGAACATCTCTAAGAAGGACAGTCAGAAGCTGCTAACAGTGGAAGGGAGCTGGGGGCAGGAGGGGCTAACTCAAACTGTAACTCTTCGGTTCCTTTCTGTTTTCCTTTGCAGATGGCACAGCGGCTCAGAGCTCAGGCTTGGAGCCAGGCTGCCTGGTTTGAAGCACAGCTGCACCAGTGTGAGCTGAGGCCAGTTGCTTCACCCCCACCCCGTGCCTTGGGGGTACATCCTCCCTCACAGAGTCGTTGGTGAGGCTCACGTGCCCTAATATCTACACATAAGTAAAGCACTTCACAGTAATGGCTATGACTGAGATTATTGTTATTAACTTTAAAAATTTAGGTGTAATCTTTTTTTTAAAATTCATTTATTTGGCTGTGCCGGGTCTTAGTTGCAGTATGCGGGATTTTCAGTTGCGGCATGTGGGCTCTTGGTTGCTGCATGCGGACCTAGTTCCCTGACCAGGGATCGAACCCCCTGAATTGGGAGTGCAGAGTCTTAACCACTGGACTGCCAGGGAAGTCCCTGGGTGTTATCCTGAAAGGAATGCAATCAGCTGTGGATTTCTTTTCACAAATGATAAGAAGAGATAGTAGGGACTAAAAACTGCTGGGTCATTATATAAAATCTTAGCTATTACTTTTAGCCTTCTTAATCTCATCTTTTATTGGAGCTATTGGCAAGTCAGAAAATGTGACTCTCTATTGCTTTTTTATTCTTCACTGACCTAGGTGAAGGTCGGTGGAATTGGGAGAATATGGATAATCAATCCTTGACTATTGAAAGCTGCTTAACCGTAGCTCAGGTGTGACGGAGATGATCCTTATCTCCAAGCTGTGGAACTAGAAATGCTTGTGGAGAAAAGCGTTGTGCAGCTCACCTGGTTCTTTGGGTTTGCATCTAGCATGCTCGAAGTGACCTCTTGTCTTCTGTTTTGGTTCACCCTGCAAACCTGCACATTTTCCATGCTGTATCCATGGCCCACAACGTCTCTCCTGAAACCCCTGGAGGGAGACACTTTACTGGTGATGGAAAGAACAGAAGCCCTGCTCACTCCATCCGCTGTCCTAGACATTTGGCTTCTTTATCTCTCCTTTGAGGGTGCTTGGAACTCGTGGGGGAATTCCCCGTGTCCTCAACACAGGGTCCATAAGCTCCCTGAGGCTCACACTGGCTGCAGCAAGTCCCCAAAGATGGCCTTTTGCTTTGGGAGGAAGACCAGTGGAGCTTTCAGTGTCATGCCCGCACCCCACCAGACCCTCAAGGGCAAGGCAGAGGCTTCAGTGCCAAGGGCACTAGATGTAGGTCTAGGTTGCGGTGGGACAGCTGACAATTGTTTTCTGAATCTGTGAGGGTCAAGGAGAGCATTTCTAGCTGAATCTAGTGAGACTCACACAACTGGAGACAAGGTTCTTTCTAAAAGAGATGTGAGGGACTTCCCTAGCAGTCCAGTGGTTAAGACCTCACTTCCAATGCAGGGGGTGTGGGTTTGATTCCTGGTCAGGGAGTTAAGATCCCACATGCCTCACAGCCAAAAAACCAAAACAGAAGCAGGGGACTTCCCTGGTGGCGCAGTGGTTAAGGATCTGCCTGCCGATGGAGGGGACATGGGTTTGAGACCTGGTCCGGGAAGATCCCACATGCCGCGGAGCAACTAAGCCCGCATGCCACAACTACTGCGCCCGCGCACCTAGAGCCCATGCTTCGCAACAAAGAGAAGCCAACCCAATGAGAAGCCCGCGCAGCTCAACGAAGAGTAGCCCCCGCTCGCCGCAACTAGAGAAACCCCACGCACAGCAACAAAGACCCAACGCAGCCAAAAAAAATAAAAATACAAACAAAAAAACAGAAGCAGTATTGTAACAAATTCAACAAAGACTTTAAACATTGTCCACATCAAAAAAAATTAAAAAAATAAAAGAGATGTGATAGGAAGCAAAGTGGTTGCATTTATTCCTGTTAACCAAGGAAAGATTTTGTAAGGCCAACTGGCCCGAGGCAGGGGAACACAATCAGATTCACAGGTTGCATCAGACCGAAATTCTCCGGACCACCCAGTTCCAGAAACTGCCCTGGAGACATTCCGGACCACCCAGTTCCAGGAACTGACCTGGGGACTTTGAACCCAGCCCAGCCTTCCCGCCTTTCGAGGGGCGGGACCAACAGTCCCCCAGGATACCCGAAAAGACCACCAAATAAGGAATACCCTGCGCCCTCCCAGATTCACCACACCTCTTTCCCTTCTTCCCCTATAAAATCTTGCCCAACCCTCGCCCGGGTGCGACTTCTCTGGCCCCTTTCTCTCGGACCAGTGAACCTCGCCCGGGAGCGCTCCCTAATAAAGCTCACTTGAAGCTTTCCTCTGTTTCGCGGTGCCGTTTGTTAAGATCTGGCCTTACAGATTTCACATGACACAGTTTAGGTAGAGACTGACGTGGATGTGTTTGGAAGCCTTGAAATCCAAGTGAATACAGTAACCAGCACAATCCAATAGAACTTTCTGATGAAAATGTTCTACATCCACACAGTCCAATATGGTAGCCACTAGCTACAAGTGACTACTTGATGCTTGAAATCTGGTTAGTGCAAAGAACTGAATCTTAAATCATATTTAATCTTAATTGATTTAAATATACATAGCCACTTGTGGCTGGTGATGATCACATTAGACACGTAGTTATAGACAACTGACTTTCACTACAATAATGATTTGGGGAAAGAAAGAAAGTAGTATTTTGGGGAGCTGTGTTTCAGACACAATGCTGGATACTTTCCGTAACGGAATTATCTCATTTAATCCCCACAATTTAGAGGGGTAAACTGGGGGCCAGAGAGAGGTAAGTGACTTGCCGAAGGTTGTATCCCTAGAGGGGTCAGGGAAGGGGTTCACACTTAGGTCTGGCCCATTCTTTCTCCAAGCACCATTTTGTATGTGCCACAACCAGAGAGACTCAGGATGGACTGGAGGGGTTTAGGTTACAGCAACAAAGCTAATTAAGGCCGGAAAATATGACTTTGTGGTTAGGGAAGTTGGGATTATCTTATTTTAAGATAAGAATACTGAAGGAAGCACTCAATCTTTAGTACTAAATTGAAAGATTTAATTTTTGGAAGAGAGTGGCAGGCTGCCTCTGGCACCACTAGTGAAAGCGGCACTTAATTCTGGTTAACATGGGGGCCGTGGGAGAATGTAATAAAGTCTTAGTTGTATTGTGGGGGGCACTCTCTCCACATCTCAATGAGCCTGAGTGGACTTAGGTCCCCGTGGGCCAACTCTGGTGCAGGAGGAACTCGACAGCCTTAGGACACTGTGTGAGTAGCATTTAGGCTAACCAGAGACTGGTGGCTTCTAAAGCAGAAGCCTGTACTCAGATTACACGTAGATCTCAACACTGGTGTTAGCAAAAGCACACAGTGTGGACAGCCTCTCTGCTGGACCACTCTTGATGCGGAGTTATTGCCAAGCTTGAGCAGATGAATAGAACTGTTATGCAATTCTCTGCTCCACTTACCTGTGGGCATGAAACAATTCTTTAAAAATCCACCATGTTTCACATTTGAAACAAAGTAATTTAGATTGTGTAGCTTTGAGGAAAAAAAAACCAAACTCCTTCTCTTGCAAAGATTTGACAACCCATTTTGACACACAATTGCCAACAGATAGTTTTATAAAATGTAATGAAATGAACACAGTCAGTATTGCATGTATAGGATTTTGCAATTTTCCAAAGTAAGCCCTCATTTTTGGCATGTCACGCTAGTTAAGAACACAACATCACTGTAGACCAGTTATACATATTATGGTGAACTTGGCATGGCCTTTTGTTTTTCCATCACTCCCTTAAGACAGGATGTTTGCCATTCTGAGAATGAATTAACATTCTATTCGGTGATCCGTAAAATGTGATGTGAAATAAATTATAAATTGGGACCGTTTTAATTTCCCAAGCAAAAAATATTTAAACCTGAAATTATAAAGTTTACTCCTTCCTATTTGAGAATATGCATTACAGAGTGAAATAAAGGAATTTAAAGTGTTTTTTCCTGGCAATAATCGTAGAATTTTACAGTCTTCTAAGAAAAATCTCCAGTAGTTGTTAATATTTGTATACCATAAACTTCCTGGAGCAACTGACTTATGAAACTGTTAATGACACTACTGTTCACCAATCAAACTTGCATAGAGTATGTTATCAGTGAAACCAAAACCAACTTCACACACCACAGAGGAAGGCATCTGCCCATGTATGGCAGCCTAGATAACACAACAATATGTTAGAAAACCCACATTCCATTCTGCTTTTCTTTCCCTCCTTACCGTTCTTTCCACAGGTACATTACAGGGCATGCATCTAATAGTGAGAATAAACTGCTGATAAGTAAATCATCTGAGTAATACATAGATAACACAATTGCCTAGACAATTTATATACATACAGAGGTTGGTTGTGTTTCTTAGAATGTAATGATGCAGTGGGTGGATCTTCAAGGCAGGAAACTATTCAAGACAGGCTGGATTTGTGGTGGGTTTAGAAGAGACAGCAAGTTGGGAGAACATCAAGGGGCAGGCTGTTTCAGGCAGAAGGGGTTTCTGAGCAAGCAAACATGGGGCTGCAGTGAGGCTGGCTGGAGTGGTGCCAGGGGGCTACCTGGGGTAAAGCCAAAAGGTGGAAGACCTGGTAGCCCAGAAATGGGATTTGTTCTTAGAGGTTCCTCAGAAGTTCTGCACACCTAGGCTGAAAAAAGCATACAAGTTGGATCATAGGAATATTCATTTTTGGAAACAAATGTTCATGCAAAATAGTTTTCATTGGTAATAGAATTATGACCAGGTTTTAGGATAAGGAGCTACTACTGCTGGCTAGAGTGAGATTCTTGTCTTTTTATTCTTTTTTTTTTTTAATGTTGAGCCTTCTTTTAATTAATTACTTTTTAAAAAATTTTTGGCTGTGTTGGGTCTTCGTTTCTGTGCGAGGGCTTTTTCTAGTTGTGGCAAGCGGGGGCCACTCTTCATCGCAGTGTGCTGGTCTCTCACTGTCGCGGCCTCTCTTGTCATGGAGCACAGGCTTCAGATGCGCAGGCTCAGTAGTTGTGGCTCACGGGCCTAGTTGCTCCGCAGCATGTGGGATCTCCCCAGACCAGGGCTCGAACCCGTGTCCCCTGCATTGGCAGGCGGATTCTCAACCACTGCGCCACCAGGGAGGTCCTGTCTTTTGGTTCTTAAAGGACAAACAAGTACAGTGTAGCGCAAAGGGCTCTTGTTTGGGAGGCAGGAGGAATGAGGTCTAGTCCCAGCTCAACCACCCAAACTGGCTTCAGTCTCTTCTGTGTAAAACGCCAGGTGTGGGATGAATGCGATGATAATCAGAGGGAACTGTCAGTTTGGAACACGGTGGTTGTACCCTCCTTTAGCTGTGCCTACCCAGTGCAGGGAGACTTGCTAAATTGTCTTTTCTTGGGACTAACCTCAGTGACATCTTCCCACCTTCTGTAAGAAGCCCTGTGCCCTCTTACTAGCATGCAAGTATCACGTATTTTAGATTTAAAAAAATCCATTCCCCCCCCCATCAATGGTTTAATGGATAGGCCTATCAACTGAATTCAACAAAACAATTGAATGTTTGAAATTGGGTAAATGAGAGGACTCAGATTTGAAATGGTGAGTAAACTGATGTAGCGGTCAGGAGAGTCTGGGTTCCCTGCAATAATGAATATGCCAAAATCTCAGGGCTTAAAATAGCAAAAGTTTACTTGCCTTTCTCACTATGAGTCCATTACTGGGTTGGCTGGGGGCCAACCGGGGCCAAGCTGATGGAACAGCTTCCTCAGGAGCCTGTTCCTTGCTGTGGCTGAGGGGAAAGAGAGCAGAGACAACTGTCCTCAGGCTCGTGAAGTTCCTGCCGGAAGTGATGTCACTTCTGCTCACCTTTTATGGGCCAAAGCACATCACATGGCCATGCCTAACTTCTTCAGAGGGTGGGAAGGTACAGTATCATGACGTTCCCCACGAGGTAGGGAGCTGAAAGTATTTGGAACAGCACAAATGCCTACCACCACATAAGTGCCAGGAGAGGCCCAACTTCATCATGAGTCTTTTGTATAACGTTATTCGTCTGCTAGGCCTGCCCTAACAAAATGCCACAGACTGGGTACATTAAATAGCAAACATTTTTCTCACAATTCTGAAGGCTAGAAGTCTGAGATCAAGGCTTGGCAGTACTGGTTTCTTCTGAAGCCTCTCTTCTTGGTTTGTGGATGGCCGTTTTCTCCCTGTGTCCTCACATGGCCTTCCCTCTGTGCCTGTCTGTGTCCTAATCTCCTCCTCTTATAAGGACGCCAGTCATATTGGACTAGGGCCCACCTTAATGACTTCATTGTACCTTGTCACCTCTTTAAAGTCTGGGGGTTAGGACTGAATTTGGGGTGAGGGGTGGGTGGAGTACAATTTATCCCATAACAGATACCATGTTAAAATTGGGGCCTGTCTCGTTAATTGGGGCTATGACAATGCTAGGAGTATGCAGAACTTTTGGATACATCTTATCCCTATACTTGGTGCCAAAACTCTAATGAAATAAACTTCTGCAAATCATTTCTTGCTATGACCTTTAAGACAGATGCTGTGATTCGAATTAAAAAAAATTTTTTTTTTTAAGAAATGTAAGTTCAATGGCAGGCCTATAGAGAGAGTTTCCCTAATTCATCGAACACCCTAAACTCTTTCTGAACTTATTAGATAGTACTGATTTAACTTTTTACTGGCTTAGTAATTCTCTTGTGATAGCTATATGGGAGAAAACCACAGACCAGTTAACTCTTATTGAATACTTCCCTGCTATTAGACACTGACCTAGGCTAGGGATTCTCAAACTTGCCTATATATCAGAATCCCAGTAGGTCTGGGATGGGCCTGAGGTTTTGCATTTCTACCAAGTTCCCAGGTGCTGCTGGCGATGCTGCTTCGGGTCCAGGGACCAGGCTTCAAGCAGGGCTGGATTAGGAACCTGTGGCTGGGGTGATGCAAAACCAGCTTCACGTGCCTTCTCATCTGGGTGCCTGTGTGGGGGGGTGCTGGGAGCTACCAGGTTAATGTAGGTACGCACACTGGCACCTTCCAGGCACTGGCAGACAACAAGCCAGGGAGAATCATCTAACCAGGACTAGCTCTTCTGTGTTTCTTCATCACTGCACAAACCATGTAACTAACCTTCCTCACTCTGCACAAGGCCTGCCTCCTCTTGGTTCACTTTTCAGTCATTCTGGTTTTGTTTTTAGAACAGAGCGTCCTGGTAGAACATTCTTTTTAACAGTTATGCCAATTCCACCAGTCTTGAGAAAAAAAAAGACTTACCCCAATCCTTTTACCATTTCCAACCGTGCTGTTGTCACAAACCAAAATTCCCTGGGCCCAGGGTTAACTTAGACCAGTTCTGCTTTGGGTGTCACGGAGCGCCCTGCCGAGACACAGCATGGCAGCCTGTACTCACTTTCTTCTTGACATCTTCATCCTCCTATTGGGGCTGCGGACTCCGGCCCTGCCATTAGGACTGGGGGTTTTTTGGTTCCCCAAGGAGCAGGGACAGCCAGGGAGGTGACAAGTGTATATGCCCAGAGGTGGCTGAGGCATTCTGTGCCTACCCAATATCCGTCCTCCTTTTCTTCCTTACTAAGCAGATCTCAGTGTCGTTCAGGGTGGCAATGTGTCCCCTAAATGCCGTGGCAATGCCCTTGCGGCCAGCAGTAGCCGTGTGACCCAGTACTGACCGATGACATCCAAGGAGTTTCTGCATGGGGCTGCCAGGAATGGCTTTTAAAAGGGGTCTGGCTCAGCTGGGGTGCTCTTATGCCCTTCCCGTTCCCTTTTTCTCCTTCCTGGAGTTCAGGTACAAGGCTTGGAGTTGCAGCAGCCACTTTGCTACAACAGGTGCACACTGAGGAAGCTGGAGCAGGAAGAAAGAAGGAGCCTGCCTCTTGAGTGACTTCCCTGCAGCTGCTGATCTCCAGACTTCCTCTTCTGTGAGAAAACAAACCCCTTACTCAGCGAGGGCTCTGTCAGGTTTTTGGTAACTCAGTTACCCGCAAGGGCTCTGCCTCAGGCAGCATGGTGTCTGGGAAGGAAAAGAAGTGATTGGGAAAGGAAGTGAGCATGCTCCCTGCCACCGACGATGATGATGAGAAGTGGTAACCACCATTTCCTGAGCACTTACTGTAGCTCAAGCACGATGCCAAGCCCAGGACACACAGAGCCCTGGAGTTGAAAGGAATCTCAGGCAACATCCAGCCTCACCCTTTCCCCTGTGGATGGCAAACTCGGAAGTGGCGAGGGGGTTGGAGGACTTGCATGGGAGCTGGGAGCCGAGCATTCCGTATAGAAAGGATAAATCATGTCTCCCAGTTTCCAAATGTATCAAGACACTGCTGTGATTAATGTAATAGAATAATATATATTAATATGTAAAATGATATATAATATAATACATATTAATATAATAAAAGCATCACTGAATGCAGAGGTTGTGACCACGATGAATTTTCTGGTGCGTGTGTATTTAAAGGGTTTTCATGCCCCAGGAGGCATGACTACCTCCTCATGCAGACCTGTCCTGTGCTGTTCCTTCTCCTGAGAAAGTTCCCTGGGAATCTCAGGGCCTTTCTTACCTGGAGTTCAGCTCTGCCTCTGGGTAAGTTCTACCACTGATCTGGTCCACATGAGGGCCATTGAGAATAAGCCCCTCCAAATATTTGGAAATCAGCAGTCGTATGTCCTGGTACCTCTTACCCCATTGTCACCTCGACCTAGGGTGACAGCTTGTCCTGGTTTGCCTAGGATTATCCCAGCTTTAAAACTGAAAGCTCTGGGACTTCCCCGGTGGACCAGTGGTTAAGACTTCAGCTTCCAATGCAGGTGGTGTGGGTTCGAACCCTAGTCGGGGAGCCAAGATCCTACACGCCTTGTGGTCAAAAACCAAAACATAAAACAGAAGCAATACCATAACAAATTCAATAAAGACTTTAAAAATGGTCCACATCAAAAATATCTTTTAAACAAAACAAAACCCTGAAAGCTCTGTGTCTGGAAACCTTCTCAGTCCTGGGTAAATCAGGATGGTTAAGGGCCTAACCCGTAACTGTCTACCCTTTTTCAGGCTAAGCAATGTGTTTCCTAAAATGTTGGTAGTAGAATGAGGTGTCTCCTCCCACCCTGTCCCTCCTCTCTGGCACACTCCAGCTTGTCAATGTCACTCGTAAAATGCAGCACCTGGAACCAGAGACAATAGTGTTGAGTCCAGCAGACCTGTCAATGCAGTCAATCTGTTACCAACTGTACAACCATTGGCTCATAACTGTACACGTGGTCAATTAAAACCATAGGGCTTATTTCCCTCAAGTCTGGTTTCCCCGCTGTCACCCTGGATTTGGCAATTGGCTTTTTCGAACTAATGGCAGTTTGTTTTATTTTTGTTGTTGTTTTGTTTTTTGTTTTTTTGTGTTTTTTGCGGTACGCGGGCCTCTCACCGTTCTGGCCTCTCCTGTTGCGGAGCACAGGCTCCGGACGCGCAGGCTCAGTGGCCATGGCCCATGGGCCCGGCCATTCCGCGGCATGTGGGATCCTCCTGGACCGGGGCACGAACCCGTGTCCCCTGCATCGGCAGGCGGACTCTCAACCACTGCGCCACCAGGGAAGCCCCAGGCAGTTTGTTTTTTAATTTATTCTAGTTTAACATTTTGGCTTGGGCCCAGGCATCATTCTTGTCCAGGTGATGTGAATTGTGAGCATGTAGCATCTCTTACTGGTGGTCTCACCCCTGCGTGTGACTTCTGAATATTTGGTAAACACTTCTTCTATGCTCTCATCCAAATTGTTGATTGTTTGACAAAGAGCCCTGGGGCACACCACTGAGACATCCTTTTAGAGTAACAACAAGCTGTCAGTCAATAATCTGTAGTTTTCTTGTTCAGCCACCTAGGAATCCATCTCACTGTGTTTTGGCCCTTGGGGGTAAACCACAATGACTTTGAACATATGCTCCTGAAAAATAAAGACACTTTAGGGGCTGAAGCCTTTCCCAAAAAGGCGAGGGTGTCACCAGGTCAACCCCACCTGAATGAGCACAGATAGTTGAGGCACTGACCCTATAATTACTTTGGCGGTTTACTCCCTGCAAAGCCCTAATGGTCAGTTGACTCCCTTTGGTCACTCACAGGTCTCTGAGTCTCCTCCTCTCACCAGAAATTATTTAGTAAACCCCTGGGGAGTTCAGATCGATTTGCTTAGTATTCCAAGATTTTATTCTGTCACATAAAGAAATTGGTACCATGGGATATATTATACTTTCAAATGTATCCTCTTAGAACTTGTGTTTTAACTTTTCTATTCCTCTACCTGTTCATATAACCTCGATTACAACTGAGCTATGGCCTACAGAGAAATGCCCAGGTCTTAAATGTGCAGTTCCAAGAATTTTGACAAATGTATGGATCCATATAATGAGCACCCCAATCAAGGTACAGAGCACGTCCATCACCCCAGGAAGGTCCCCTCCTTTACCCTTCACACAGTCTAAGGCTCTAACATGGCAACAGATCTTAGACACCATGCAAATATAATTAGGGTGGAGTAAATAAGCTCTAAAAATAAAATTAAGAGATATACATGATTTGAATGTCCCTCCTACATTCAACTGTCCCTCCAGTTTAGAATGTCCCTCCCTCTCCACGGGGCAAGGTAACCAAGTGTTTACTACATTGTTTCCCCACAATTCCCATTGCATAATTTTTTTCAAATAGCTCAACATGTCATAACAATTAAAGCGTTTATTCTGTATTGTAACTTGTAGTATTCAACAAATATGTATATAAAATTGAATCTGTCTGGACATGAGTGTCATTAGGTATGTAAGGACCAATGTCATGGTCATTGGTTGGCAGAATTGACCCATGAAGCCTGCAGCCAGCAGAGGTGCAGGAGTGGGTGCCAGCTGGCCTCCATCACTGGTTTGTGTTGGCTGCTATTTAAGGAGCCCTGCATTTGCAAGTGCATCGCTGACTGCTGTGGCTGACACACCTGCAGGTGTCTGGTGAATGTGAGTGATTGGTGGGGCCTGGCTTTGCAAATAGTGAAGGCTTCTTTTGTTGCCAGAGAGGAACTGGACTGGCCCATTCATCATAAGTGGACAGAAGATAACTCTCTGTAATACTACCTCGTAAAAAGTGTGGAAATAGTAAATCGTGAAACACTTATTATGATGGTGATGTTAGGAAAACTCTGGGAAGTTCTTTAAGTCGGATAGCAAATTATGTTTTAGGAATCCTGTCTCAGGTTCAGCTTTGGTGTTTTTGCCCAGCTATGGTTAGGTCCTACTTACATCACTGGGTAGCAATGAAGAAATACTAGCAGTAACATCAGTAATAACCACCACCATTATGACAGCAATAGCAACCGTTACTGTCTGCTCATGTGCTGGATGCTGTGCTGTGGAGCTTATGTAAGTCATATTAACTAATTCCCACGGCTGCACCATTTATAGATGAAGTAATTGGAGTCAGACAGGTTAAGTAACTTGCTTAACAGGGCTACACCACATTAACAGCAGCATTTGTACCAGGTTTACTAGTCCGTGTCCCAGGGGAGAACAGATGGCCAACTTAAATTGGGCGATCAGAAGTGAGTATACATAAGGTGTGGGCAGGGTTTAAGGAAACCATAAGGGCTATTAACAGTGGGGCCCTTGGACCCCTAAGGCAGTGGAGCAGAGGAGAAAGCTGGGGACAGTGATGCTGTGTGGAGAGGGCTCTTTCAGGAGCTGCGGTCTTTGGTTGAGAGTCACAGTCAGTCATGGGGACATCCACGGATACAGGGAGGATAGATGCTCTGACCTCAGAGCACTTGCCTGCCTCCACTCCGCTGGGCTCTCCGTTGATAAACCCAGTGGAAGCAAGCGGTGGAGCCCCGTTGACACAGTCGAGTATGGGTATTGAAAACCATTTTCAGTCTATGGATTGCTTTTTTCACTTCATGTATGCTGACTTTTGTTCTACATATGTTTTACACTTTAATGTAATCAGAGTTAGATTTTCTTTCATGGTTTGTGCTTTTATCTCATTGAAGAAATTCCTTTCCTACTCAGATGTCATAAGAATAGGCTCTTATTTTCTCCTACCTGTGTTAAGATGTTGTTTTCCGCATTGGGTCCCTAGTATCCATAATTTAGTATGTGCGGGTGAAAAAGTGACTTTTCCCCCCAATAAACAGCCAGTTGTCCCAGCATCATTCACTGGTCTAAACTGTAATGCCACCCTTGCCATGAATGGGGTTTTCACACGTGTGGGGACCTGCATGTAAATGTGTTCCTTGGTTGATTTGTCTATCTGCGCTTGTTATTTTACAGACACCTGGCACTCGTTATTTTAGTGTCTCCTTCTTAGTAAGTTATATTATCCAGAAGTGTGAGTCCCTATCTCCTTCTCTTCCTCCTCCTTCTTCAATTTTTTTCTTAGCTGTACTTTTCCTTTTGTTACTTGCTATTAATCTGAGAATGAACTTGACAAGTTCCATGAAAAAAATTTGTTGGGGTTTTGTCTGGAATTGCAAGGCATTTATTGATTAATTTGGAGAGAACTGACTTATTTAAAATATGAAGTTTTGGGGAGTTCCCTGGTGGTCCAGTGGTTAAGACTTGGCGCTTTCACTGCTGTGGGCCTGTGTTCCATCCCTGGTTGGGGAACTAAGGTCCCACAGGCCGCGTGGCCTGGTCAAAAATAACCCAACAGAATGAACAAACAAAAATATTAAGTTTTGCCATTTGTGACTGTGGTACATATGTCTACTTGTTTAGGTGTATTTCATTTTCATGTCCTTCATTATAATTTGATAATTTCCCCTGGATCATGTACTATTTTTGTTAGAATTTTTTTCCTAGTTTAATACCTGGTGGTTTTGTTTTGTTTTGTATTAAGATTGGAAACTTCTCTTTTATTACATTTTTTATTAGTTGACTCTTGTCTAAATACTTTTGTTTTTTTATCTGTTGATCTTTTATTATTTAGCAACCTGTTAAAATGTCATATTAGGTATAATAGTTTTAAAGGATCTCTTAGATTTTCTGTGTTGTGGTAGGCAAAAGTCTAAGAAAGTCCTCAAGATTTTCACCTTCTGATATACACCCCCATGTAATCTCCTCCACTGAGTGTGGCAAGATCTGTGAATATGGTGGAATTGTCACTCCCTTGAATAGGTTATTTTATACGGTAAAGATGATGGGATAGTCACTCCCATTACTGTTATATTATACAAGACTCAGTCTTAGCACATGGAAAGGAAAGACTCTCCTGGAGGCTTTGAGGAAGTACACTGTCATAGTGCGGGGCATGTGGCAAGGCACTGCAGGCGGCTTCTGGGAGCTGAGAGCAGCTCCCAGATGATCAAGGAGATGGACACCTCAGTCCTACAACCACAGGAATTTAATTCTGCCAACAACTGCATGAGCTTGGACGAGGACCCTGAGCTCCAACTGAGAATAGAAACAGGGAGCCATTTTGATTTCTGCCTTCTGAGACCTTGAGCAGAGAACAAAATTCTACTGAACTATGAGGTAATAAGTGTGTACTGTTTGAAGCTGCTATACTTGTGATAATTTATTACCCTGCAACAGAAAACAAATACATACATAAACAATTATATTGTCTGCAATTAATGGTAAGATTTTTTTCTTCCTTTCCAACCATTAAACATTTTATATTCACCTCTGGTCTTACTGTGGGTGCTGAAACCTTGGGTTAAATAGAAGAGCTGATATTGAAAATCCTTGAATTTTTCTTGATTGTGAGGAAACACTTCCAGTGTTTCATCATTTGGTATAATGTTTGCTGTAATTTCTTGGAGGACATCTTTTATGAGGTCATGAGCTTTCCCTTCTATTCCTACTTTGCTAAGAGTTTATTTTCTAATTATAAATGGGTTTTAAGTTGTTAAATGAGTTTTCCAGATCTATGGAAATAATTATGTATTTTTCCTTTTTTAACATGCTAACTGGCCCCTACATTGATAGATTTTCTGAAACTAAACCACTGATTCATTCTGGCAATGAACCTCACTTTATTTCTTAGGTTTTAATACATTGCTGGATTTAGTTTGCTAAAATCTTATATAAGATTTTTGTTATCTTTCTTCAAATATTTGGAAAACTATCAAGGATTGTTGCTTTTTTTCTTTTTTTTTTTTTTTTTTTTGAGTTTAGAACTCAAACCTTTATTCATGCTGTAAAGGGGAAGAAAAATGATTAGCAGTCACATACATGGTGTTACAAGACTGATTCTTCCCATACTTCCCAACATAAAAGTACTTTTTTCTCCTACTTATACAGTTTCAATTTCACAACAGCTTACCATTTCCCCATACACGCATGACTAGTATTCTTTAAATACCAATGACAGTTACTGTATCACGCCCAAATCACGGGTTAAGAACTGAACTATCATGTCAACATATTTTTAAACATTAAAAAGAGAACCTAGAAAGATCCCAAGTGTATAAATATTGGGGATTTAAAATTTTCAAAGTGAAATTCAATGGGAAGAGGGACATGATAAAAAAAGCCACTGGTATTACTTTATCACAAAGATTCAGATCTTTCCCTGAATTTTCACAAACACACCATAATCTAGTAATAAAGCACCTCCCCATCCCCAATTTTGCTTATTTCCCAAACTGATTTTGGCTGATAGTTTCCCCTCTAATACGGTTATCACTTAAAAAACACAAACATTCAAACTAAAGATACAGTGGATTACTAACCGTAACCTTAGCAAGCCTACATGGATTGTTTGCTACCAAATATTACAGTAATTTTACAGTGATCACAAAAAGTCATTAGGTTCTCCTTGTCACAATGACGACGAAAAGTAAAAACTCTTGCTGTTTCTAATACTCATCACAAAGAAGAGATGTGCTTATAAGGCAGGAAGTAACACAAAATTCCTTTAGAAATCACTGCATTTTCACTTTGCTCAAGTTTTCAACTGCAAAACCTCAGTGGAAAAAAATGTTGCAAACCCATAAGAGTACATCTCACCATCTTAAGTGCACTCCAAAATCTCAAGCTTACTTTAAAAGCCCACAATATGGGCATTTAAAGTCTTTGTGAAGACCTCTCCCAAATACCACACATCTCCAGATAAACCACGTAAGAAGCTTGAAAGCAGTGAAGGATGTTAACCTGCTGATGCAAGTTTCTGACACCAATCTTTCAAGCCACCAATAACCAGGTCTTCAGTTACCTTTTCAGTCTTCCCCATCTTGCAGCAAAGCAATTTTGCTTTCTCCCCTGCACTTAGCAGAGTTCTAAGCATTTTAGAAAGTTTCCAAGCAACTTTTTTTTTGTGCTTCCAAGCGATAATTTAACTAGCATTAACAATTTACTATTAACTAGTATTTTCTTTGCCCGTGAGCTCTATATAATTCCCCAGAGCTCTGCCTACTGATCTTTTCTCCAGAGAATTCCCTTCAACCTACATTCCCTACCACTCCCACCCTCTACAACACACCTAACCACAAACCTCCCCACTTCTCCCTTTCTTCACGCCCACCCCTCCCACCGCTCCCAGCACCTGCGGCGGGCTTTTCCCTCCTCACCACCCCTCACCTCAGGGTCCTCCCATTTGAACACTAAGATTGCTCTGAAATCTGATCAAGTAAAATTGAAGTTAAAAAACACATAGAGCAAGATGAATCAAAGATCACTACCGGTACTCCCTTCTTAGTAGGAATGCCCAAACTAGACCTGCCATTTCTATCACAATTGGGGCACGACCACCCCGTACCTCCAGCACAGTACAATGACCCCCTCAATTTGCCAGTTGGCTCATTTAAGTATTTGCCTAAGGCATTTCAATCTTGAACACTTTCCCAACACACAGATTATATCATCACACTAAGAATTCCTCCGACCAAAGCACAGGAAGGCGGGCGCGTAGATGAGAGGGTCACGGGGATCCTTCTGCAAGCTCCATCTACAAGGCAGCACTCTGTGTTGTGGCATCGCGTTAAAATGTTCTACAGCTTAAGAGTCCTCTGGAAGCAAGGTTCGTAGCACAGAACTAGTACAACAGAAGGCTGAATTTAGAAGATGCAGCATCTGAAAACCTCCACCCCAGAATGCCCTGCTGGCATTCACGTGCCCAGAGATCGCTGCTCCCGGATTACACACTCAAAGCAACACATCTGCTGAAGGCCCCGGATGCATCTGCTTTGGACTTTTAAAGATTGCCCCCTCATAAGCTCATCTGAAAACCTTAAAGGATGGTCTCCTGAATGAATACAGGGCTTCCTGAGCAAGGCCTGGAAACAGGACATTGGAGAACTCCTCTGCCTAAGCCTCTGGAAATTCAATCTGTAAACATCAATTTAGGCGGGCTCTCTCCTCCTCCAGGGTCTCCCCTCCTGCACTGCTACGACTCACACTGGCCAGGGGCTCCATTTCTCCTGGTGCCATCAGCTTGCCATGATGAACACTACAGTAACAAACCACGGTCTATGAAGCATTTTTGTAGATTTCAGCTGGTACCATCGCTGTGGGCCCACCCAAGGGTGCACCTTCAATCCCCACCCTCTCCGCCGGCAAGCAAGACCAACCCGCCCACCCAGAGTCTCCGCTGGGGACGCCTCTCCTCCTTTGGGATTACCGACAATACTGACTCCAGCAGGGACTAAAGCAACTTTCCCGGCTTACCAGATTACCAGAAGCAAAGTTTTAAGTGAAGGGGTAACCTCGAGAGAGTTAGAGGGAGGAGGAGGGGCAGAGTGAGGTCACAGAAGAGGTAAGCATGGAACCTAGAGGAAAAGTCCAAAGGGGTGCACTGTCACCTGGAAAATAAAGTGGGCGTCAATTTTGTCTGCCTACAGCTCACGCCTGTCAGATACACGAGGCGCCATACCAGTAACCGCTCAGGGTGGCACCTGACCTCCATCACTCCCTAGACCACCCTCACACCCAGACCTGGGTTCCACCCAGCTGGGCCTGGCTGGACCCTGTCCCAGGCCGAGCCAGAATTACATACCGCCCTGGGCCAGAACTGTCAGCCCCGCGAAGCTAAGTTCAGTTTCCATAACACCAGGCCTCATCCCCAGGCGGGTTCACAACCCTCTGTCTGGAAAAAAAGGGGGCTGCTGGTATTGACAAGTTCAAGTTCTGCCCTCCCTGCCCATCTGCGTCCCTGTACCCCACTGCCTTCCTTCCTGCAAATTTTCAGGGCGTCGACTGCCCAAGTGTGCCTCCAGCAAGGGCCGTGAGACCATCAGCCCCCTCCTCCTGTCTCTCTGCCTTCCTCCTTCCATACAAACCAGGGCACTGGGGGCCGCTCAGCCTACACAGGAGCGGCGCCCTCCTAGAGTTCAGGCTCCCCTTCTCCAGCAAGCAGCTGCGACACCCAGGCCTGGGGTGTTGTCCTCCCCCCGGGTTACTGTGGACACTTCCGACGCAGCTCTTCCCAGCACAGTTCCCCCAACATCTAGTCTCCCCTTCAACCTTCCTTCTCCTGGCACCCCCCACCCACCCCCAGTCCCATCTAACTCTGCCATCTCCCCCACCTGTCTCCTGAGACCCTAAACTGGCCACCTCCTCCCCCAAAACTAAGCCCAGACCCCCTGCCCTCCCTGTCGCTAACTCCTCGCTGTTTTTTCTTTTTAAATAGAATTTTTCTTTAAGAGCGGTTTTAGGTTCACAGCAAAGTTGAACAGAAAGTACAGAGTGTTCTCATAAACTCCATCTCTCCCCATGCTCCCAGACTCCCTCGTTAGCAACATCCTTCACAGAGTGGTACATTTGTTAACAACTGATGAATCTACGTTGACACATCGTTATCACCAAAAGTTCATAGTTCACATTAGGTTTCACTCTTGGTGTTGTACATTCTATGGGTTTTAACAAATGCATAAGGACATGTATCCACCATTACAGTATCATACAGAGCACTTTTACTGCTCTAAAAATCCTCTGCAATCTGCTGATTCATCCCTCCCTACCTCCAACCCCTGGCAACCACTGATCTTTTTACTGTCTGCATAGTTTTGCCTCTTTTACAATGTGATATAGTTGGAATCATACAGTATGCAGCTTTTCAAATTGGCTTCTTTCACTTCATAATATGCATTTAAGTTTCTTCCATGTCTTTTCATGACTTGATAGCTCATTTCTTTTTAGCACTCAGTAATATTCCGTTGTCTGCATGTACCACAGTTTATCTGTTCACCTTCTGAAGGACATCTTGGTTGCTTCCAGGTTTTCGTAATTATGAATAAAGCTGCTATAAACATCCACGCGCAGGTTTTTGTGTGGACATAAGCTTTCAAGTCCTTTGGGTAGATACTAAGGAGTGTGATTGCTGGATCATAGGTAAGAGTATGTTTAGTTTTGCAAGAGACTGCCAAACTGTCTTCCCAAGTTGCTGAACCATTTTGAAAGATCATTGCCATTTTTTAGCTGTTAAATTTTTTTTATTACTGATTTGACTTATTTTTTAAAGTTTATAGATCTTTTCAGGCTTTTAAAATTCTTGTTTGATTTTTTAATATTTTTCCAGAAAATTGTCTACTGCATCTAATTATTTACTGTTCTATTGTTCACAGCTTTCATGAAATTAAAACAATTTTCCCATATCAATATTTATATTTAATTTTCATATTTAGTATTATTTATTTGTGCCTTTTCTTGTTTATTACTGACTAATTTTGGAGAGTTTTATCCATTTTACAGGTCTATAAAGAGTCAGCTTTTGATTTTTATTAAACCTAGTTAGTTAGCTTCCCATTCACTTCTGTTCTTACATTTATTAGTTTCTACTTTGTTTTACTATTATTTTTATTTCTTCAACTGAATGCTTTAGATCATTAGCTTTTAATTCTTCTTTTCTATTATATCTAAGTTTTTCTCTAAGCATTGTTGCATTCCACACGTAGAATGGCACCCATTTCTAAATATTTTGTAATCTCTATAATGGTTTATTCTTTAACACATGAAATATTTAGAAAACTATTTCTTATTGTTCAAATACATTGATTCACTTAAAAAATTTGTTTTTGATTGCATTTTCTTGGTGGTACTGAGTTTTCGTACTTACTGAGATTCCTTTTGTTGTTGTTCAGGGGTCAATTTTTGTAAATATTCAACTTTTATAAATGTTTTAAGTGTGACAGGAAAAAAATATGTTCCTAACATTGGGCACATGGTCAGATTATTCCAAATTTTTGAAATACTAATTCTTTCTGGTATCCTTACAGGGTAGTCTGCCTTTTCTTAGATCGAAGGGCTTTTGGAGTCCCAGACTAGCTCTCAGTTTAATTTTTTGTTTTTTTTGTTTGTGTTTTTGGGTTTTCTTGAACATCTTTACTTTTTTATACAGCAGGTTCTTATTAGTTATCTATTTTATACATATTAGTGTATATATGTCAATCCCAATCTCCCAATTCATCATCTCCCCCCCCCCCGTTTCCCCCCTTGGTGTCCCTACGTTTGTTCTCTACATCCGTGTCTCTATTGCTGCCTTGCACTCAGTTTAATTTTTTGGATTAGGATTCCTGTGCTCTGGGAATAATGTAGACGTGACTCCTATCTCTGTGAGTGAGTAAGCCTGGGGATTTGATTTCATGTGAAAGACTTACTCTTCTTTATCCATAGCAGCAGACAGATGACAAACTCGCTGGACACCCATAGTCCTGGGGGAATCACTTATATTTATGTGTATAGTTTTTCTAGCCCCCTTTTCGTGGAAGGGTTCACAGAGAGTTACAAAACTTGTGCTACATTTATTAGAAATTTGAGAGGTGACTCTCTCAATGAACACTTGATCAAATGATACAGAAGTGCCAATTACAAGGGGAAAAAATATATAACAGTATAAGCTTAGGTTTTCATTGTAGTGTTTATTCTAGCACCTATTTCCAACACTACTTTTGAGCTTGATAGAAAGACTTCAGTCATATATAATATTTTAAAATTATCTTTTTAAAACTTCTACTGAGTTGGCTGAAGCTACTAATTAGGTTGCTCAGCTATCTTAGCCAACTTATTCTGTATCTGAGAAATTAGGAACTAAAAGGAATTATTTATTATCTATTTGTGCCACTGTCTACAGAAAATGAGATCAGCTTTGACTAAGATTTGCTGTGTACCAGTGGTTTGAGGATTTTCCTTCTGCTTTTACACAAAATAACTTTTATAATACGTGGGACAGGGACTTTCCAAATTTCTCACCTACTTATTGCTACATCCTCCTGAGCTGATCACAGTATTTTTGATCCAGCAGCCCTACAGATGGAAGGCCACTGAAGACTTTAGTAGACCCCCATTTGGGACTATAATCACTCTGAATGAAGAAACCTAAGTTTTCTTTTTAGACTGTGGTATTCACATTTTATTTTTTTTATTAAAAAAATTTTTTTAACATCTTTATTGGAGTGTAATTGCTTTACAATCGTGTGTTAGTTTCTGCTTTATAACAAAGTGAATCAGTTATACTATACATATGTCCCCATATCTCTTCCCTCTTGCATCTCCCTCCGTCCCACCCTCCCTATCCCACCCATCCAGGCGTTCACAAAGCACCGAGCTGATCTCCCTGTGCTATGCGGCTGCTTCCCACTAGCTATCTATTTTACGTTTGGTAGTGTATATATGTCCATGCCACTCTCTCACTTTGTCCCAGCTTACCCTTCCCCCTCCCTGTAACCTCAAGTCCATTCTCTAGTAGGTCTTCATCTTTATTCCTGTCTTGCCCCTAGGTTCTTCATGACCATTTTTTTTTTTTAGATTCCATATATATGTGTTAGCCTACGGTATTTGTCTTTCTCTTTCTGACTTACTTCACTCTGTATGACAGACTCTAGGTCCATCCACCTCACTACAAATAACTCAATTTCGAAGAAACCTAAGTATTAATAACTAAAGTGTGATGTATTTGGAGGAAGTAGGATTGGGGTGAGATAAAGTCTTTCTTAGGTCTAAAAACAAGATTGCCCTTTGACTTCTTGATGAAGGCAAGACATCTTAAATGCTTAAACCATCTGACTTAATATTTAATAAAGATGTACCTTTAGTCTATGTTAATCCACCACAGTTCTGAGCTCAGTTATTTTTGACTCATTTATTTTTCTCAGGCTGTGAAAGAGGGCGGGTGGAAGGGTACCACTGAAGCATGGCAAGTATCTCCCATCACTCTGAGCTGGCTCACCCCCACCTGCTGCCAGCCCATCTTCTTCCTCTGACTCAAAACAGCACCTTGTGACTTTTATAAACATTTTTATCAGCAACGTTAATTCTTGAAATCATTATTTTAATTATGTGACAGGCAGGATTGTTTTGTTTATATTAACCCCCAGATTGAATCATAATACTGTACATATTGTAGGTGTTCCATAAGCTGGTTGGTTCAGAAAGAAGTAACTCGACTAATGGTCGATAATATTTTCTGAGCACTTGCTCTATGCCAGGTGCTGGGATAAGAGATTTAAATGGGCTGATTTTTGATCATCGGGCCAATTGTATAAGGAGGAAGCAAGTCGTTTATTGTGAAATTTAGGGCTCAGCAAGATTTGAATCCTCATTAACCTGTCGTTCTGCTGGCTTGCACTGTCCAGGTTATTTCTTTTATTGTTCACTTATACTCTACTCTTTATCCCGACCTTGACCTTGAAACATAAGGTAATTTTATTGCCTTGAGAGAATAGTTCTTAAAGGTATAAAAATAATTTTAAAAATAACTCTTTCTCATTTTGATGCAATCACAGGAACCGTTTTTTCTCTTCCTCATTGGTAGTGTGTCCAGAATGGCAAGACATACTTAGATCACCTTATAACCCTTGACAGAGGATGGAGAAAGAAGACAAGTCCTAAGCTATATGGAAGGACTGATTGATGGAATAAATGAACAAAGGACTAGGACCATAGCTTCTGTTTCACAAAGTGCTGTGTAACAGAGAGGATATGAGCTTTGGGATTCGACCAGGTTTGAAATACCGTCTGCTGCTTACTGGTAATGTCACCTGGGACCCATTACATAAACTCTCTCAGCCACAGTTGCCTTGAGAAAAGAAAGAGTAGAAAAGAAAATAACGTGGTGGTGAATGAAATCTCACACTATAAGTAGGTTACAAACCATAATTCAAAAAGACACATGCACCTCAATGTTCACTGCAGCATTATTTACAATAGCCAGGCCATGGAAGCAATCTAAATGCCCATCGACAGACAAATGGATAAAGAAGATGTGGTACATATATACAATGGAATATTACACAGCCATAAAAGGAACAAAACTGGGTTATTTGTAGAAACATGGATGGACCTAGAGACTGTCATATAGAGTGAAGGAAGTCAGAAAGAGAAAAACAAATATCATATATTAATGCATATATGTGGAATCTAGAAAAATGGTACAGATGAACAGGTTTGCAAGGCAGAAATAGAGACACAGACATAGAGAACAAAAGTATGGACACCAAGTGGGGAAAGGGAGGGTGGGATGAACTGGGAGATTGGGATTGACATATATACACTAATATGTATAAAACAAATAACTAATGAGAACCTGTTGTATAGCACAGGGAACTCTATTCAGTGCTCTGTGGTGACCTAAATGTGAAGGAAATCCAAAGAAGAGGGGATATATGTATACATATGACTGATTCACTTTGCTGTATAGTAAAAACTAACAAAATATTGTAAAACAACTGTACTCCAATTAAAAAAATAATAAATGGTAACAATTACAAGACAGAAAAATAAAAGAGAAAAGTGGGTTACAACAATATCTGTTAAATCAGAGCACCTTATTGTAATGCAAGTCCTTAAAGACACTTCCTGCTAGCACTGCTAATGATGGAGAAAAGCAGTGGAGGCAGTTTTCCCCACACTCACTCTCTTGTGCACCCCTCTACCCAGAATTGGTCTCTACAAGGAAACAGGACTCCCAGAGGGTAGCTGAGTCCATGTCCAGGGCAGAGAAAACCTCAGGATATACGTGGAGCAAAGCAAGAATGATTTCCAGGACTTCCAGAGTTGTGCTGAAAGGACACAGGAATTGACCTGGGGAGGTTCCCACCTGCCTTTGACCATCACAAAGAAAATGGTAATTATAGTTGGAATTGCTGAATTTGTACAAAGTTAATAACATTTAAAAGAAAAGTTAGGGCTTCCCTGGTGGCGCAGTGGTTGAGAGTCCGCCTGCCGATGCAGGGGACATGGGTTCGTGCCCCTGTCCGGGAAGATCCTGCATGCCGCGGAAAGGCTGCGCCCGTTAGCCATGGCCGCTGAGCCTGAGCGTCCGGAGCCTGTGCTCCGCAATGGGAGAGGCCACAACAGTGAGAGGCCTGCGTACCGCAAAAAAAAAAAAAGAAAATATAAGATGAATGAAGAGGAGGTCATAGTAGAAGAATGAATGCGATGAACGTGTTTAATTTTGGGTTGATTGTAACAAGTAGGAGAACAGTAACACACACCCGCTTATTTCTTCCCTTGGGCCATGATTACAGCTGGCTCTCCAAAAACAGTGGGTTCAACCAACCTTGGACCAAAATTTCCATAATACTAGAAAGGTATTGTAGTAAGTAGTACTAGATTCTGTATAACTTAGAGAAGGCTTAGGAAGTATAGAAAAAATTAGGCAATGAATTGGGTTGATAATTTAGAGTAGTTTGAAGGGTTCTGTAGTCATTATGTTCGTGTGTGAAGTGTTCAAAAATGAGTTATGCTAAAATTTTAATTGTAGCTTAGGTAATTTATGGTAATATAAGTATATGATCATTGCTAGAATGTATAAGAAAATTTGACTTTCAAAGTTTTGTTTATTAAAATTGAAGGTTTACTAAATTGAACATTAAACAAAATACAAATTACAATGAGTGTTCTTTCCAAGGGGAGTTTTTAAAATATAAAAAAATGTAATCACCTTTTTTGTGTGTGTATGTTGGAGATATTTGTGAGTATTAAATGGATTATAGTCTGAAAAGCAGAATATAAACTTTCTCTTTAAATGAATATTCAACTTTCACTGTCTTTTTCTTTGTGGATGGTAAAGAGCTTGGTCCATTCTGGGTGTGATGTCAAATTTCTCTAGGGCTGAGAGGTAACACCTCTCTTCTCTCCTTGGAGTAAAGATGAGACTTATCAGGTGGGATGAAGAATGGGCACCACTTGCCCTTGAGGACTGATTGTCAGTTTATGACAACTGGGGCTTATCACTGAAAGGGCAATTGAGGGTCTTCCCAATAAGCTAACCACAGATATTGTAAGGGAAGAGAAGAGAGCAGGGCTTTCACTCAGATGATAAAAGGGATAGCGACCAGAAAACAAGTGAGGTCAGGAAAGCCAGGAGAAGCTAGGCACTCTCAGGCTGAGACTGTGATCCTTAAGTGCGTGCCTTGGCCTAGAGGTAGCCTCAAGTGGGTCAAGTGGGGAACCCCATGAGGAGCCACGAGGGATCACAGCCCTGGCCAGCACTGTCCGGGATTTCCAGTGCTTTAGTTACTCTGGTGCCCAAAGGACATGGCTACTGAAGCAGAAACCCTGGCGCTAGTCTCACCAGTTATCATAGCCTTGTAATGTATTTAATATTTGGCAGAGCTGGTTTAGCCTTACAATTCTTTCCAAAGTTGCCTTTTCCATGGCACCTACACAGAGGTTAAGAAGAAAAACCACTTTAAATAAAGGAATTAAGCTAGAAATGGGGGGCGGTTTATTTCAGAGAACAGAGGGCATAGCATCCATCAACTACTCAGAGAGCTCACGAAGAATGAGGAAGATGCTGCAACAACATCTGGTTGATCTTCACTTCCCAGACCATCAGTCAGAGGGAGGGTACATGAAAAGCAAAGAGAAATTTTCCTTGTCTGTTAGGGTGCATAAAGATTTAAGTGGCATTTGACTAGACTTCCAGGGCAGGGAGATAATCTCTAACAGTAGAAAAATTTAGGAAGCTCAGTTAACTAGACTAGACTGCTTAACATTTGCCTAATATTTAAACTATCCAGTCAAAATAACTATGTCCCCTTCACCATTATGAGTCTGTGATTTTCTTTGTCTTTAAAGGACGGAGATACACGAATTGAAGTAATCAAAATACAATTAAATCCTAGAGGATAAGATACGAGGCAACCTTCACTGTATTTGTGATAGAAATTTGCATGCTGATTATACCCTGTGCTGGAGTGCTGGGGAGTGAACCCCAATCTTACATTTATAAAGGATGGGACAGCACTCTACCATTTATTCATGCATGAAGCATTTGTTGAGAGCCTATGAGGTACCTGTGCCAGGCATTAGGAAATAACATGGTGAGCGAAACAGACATGGGCCTTGCCCTTGTGGAGATCACTGCCTAAGTGGAGGAGGAAGACATAAAATAATCATGCACGTGCCTGCATAATTGCATATTGTGATAAATCCTTTTTTTAAATAAATAAATTTATTTATTTTTGGCTGCATTGGGTCTTCGTTGCTGCATGCGGGCTTTCTCAGTTGCAGTGAGCGGGGGCTACTCTTCGTTATGGTGCGCGGGCCTCTCACTGCAGTGGCTTCTCTTGTCGCGGAGCACAGGCTCTAGGCGCGCGGGCTTCAGTAGTTGTGGCTCACGGGCTCAGTAATTGTGGCTCGCGGTCTCTAGAACACAGGCTCAGTAGCTGTGGCACACGGGCTTAGTTGCTCCATGGCATGTGGGATCTTCCTGGAGCAGGGCTCGAACCAGTGTTCCCTGCATTGGCAGGCAGATTCTTAACCACTGCACCACCAGGGAAGTCCTATTGTGATAAATTCTTGAGGGAAAGACACTTGGTGCTGGGAGAGGCAAACTAGCCCGGGGCAGGAAGTTTATGGAGGAACTGACTTTTAGGCTGAGATCTAAAGCACAAGTGTGAGACAAGGCAGAGGAAAGGCGAGGGGAGAGAGTTCCCGGCAGAGGGAACGGCCTGTACAGAGCTCCAGGGCAGCAAAATGCCCTCATGGAATGCTTGAGGAGCTTACAGAAGGCTGGTGCATGGGAGCAGGAAGTAGACGATGAAGGTGGAGAGGCGGGCCTGAAAACCCTATGAAGATGTGGTCCTTGTTCTAAGAGCGACATGAGGCCTGAATGTTTAAGCAGAGGCCTGGCAGGATCAGAAGTGTTTGGAAAGGGTCACTCTGGCTGCCCTGCTGTGAACATACAGGAACAAGCACAGGATGCTGGCAGCTCAGTGAGGAGGGTGTTACTGTAACACCCACTCAGCGCTGCCGTCTCCTTCCCCCCAGTCTGTCCACCGAGACCTCAGGTTACACAATATTTGTAGCGGTGACCTTTCTCAGCAACTCGGTGCCCTGGGCCTACGGTGGGGCTTTGAGGAGCTTCTAAGGTTTCAAAAGCACCCCAGGAGGGCTAAATATTTTTGTTGCTGACCCAACGGGCCTGAGGCTTCCTAAATCATAACTGCCGCATCCTGCTAGACCCCAGGGTGCTTTTTGGTGGTGTCCTGCTTGTGTTCTCTCCTACCCCAACCCCACTTTGCCTGAGGACACGATCCTACAGAGCTTGAGAGGGCATGGCTTCAGGCCATACTTTGAGCAATCGTAATTCTTAATGAAATTCATTTCTATTTTCCTCCTTACTGACCTGCAAAACTTTCACTTACATCATTTGAGGATTAATTATGTATTTTGAGGCAATATCCGTGTAAACTGATATGCTGTCTTTCAAATCTTAAAAAAGTGAAGTGAGTTTTCTCTGGCAGAACTATTTAGTGGAGCTATTACGTTTTTGTAGTGTTAATTTTTCGCCACAAAATAATAAATGGTACCAACAAAATAATATGGTATCAACCTTCTGGAAATTAAAGCTGGTTTTAGGGAATCTGAGTAAGATTTAGGACTACATGTATCACTGCATCTTGGATTCAGCAATCAAAATAGTTTATTTTGCGACAAATTACATTTAAAAAGTACTTTGTTCTTCTCTAATTAGAACAGAGGGATTCTTACCCTATCAAAAGAGATCAAATCCACTCTGTTCACCATCCTGGTGCCTGTGGAAGCCTGCCAGCAACGGGACTTCTACAGCAGTAACCGCTGGGGAGGCTGGGGCCTAGGGCCACTTCTGCTGGCTCTAAGTGAGGTCTCTGCAACCAGAAGGAGCACACAGCTCTTCTTAAAACTGAAAGTGTTTATGCCCCCAGATGAAACCGAACTCTATTTGGGCAAGAGGCGTGTGCATAAAGCGCAACAGAGTGACTTCTGGCGGCAAACCAAACAAAACCAGAGGAATCTGGAGAAAGGTAACTCGTGCCCATGGAAACAGTGCCAGTTCCTGCCGAACTGCTAAGAACGGTCTTCCTGCTAGGGCCATTGCACGTAGAATCTGTGCAATGCTGTACCCCCTCAAGGATTTAAACTTATTGAAAAGTAACTAAATAAAATCATGGATTGGTTCTCTTGAAAAACAAGATATCCAATTCTGAAATGTTGCAAGGACCAAGCAATGGAATGTCGAATTTTGAAATGGGGGCAACACCTAGGGTCCTTCCTCCCGACCTGCCCTTGAGGCGTGCAGGCAGCCATCCACTCCTCGAGTCACTGACGGGCTGCTCTCCCCTCCCCAAGGGGCCTTTCGTGGGACCTCAGGGGTGTCCTCTCTAAGGTGATCACCCTAGCAAAGGTCAGAGCCATTCTTGGAGAGAAAACTAATTAGACAAAAATGTTAAGCAGCTTAAGGTCAGGACAGTGAGAGTAGATCATGAATTTTACGAAGACTCCTTAAAAGAGCTACCATCAGAAACTAACACAACATTGTAAAGCAATTATACTCCAATAGAGATGTTAAAAAAAAAAGATCTGCCATCTACAAGCTGGAGACCCAGGAGAGCTGGTAGTGTGGTTCCAGTCCAAGTATTCAAGAAGATGGATGTTCTAGCTGAAGACAGGCAGAGAGAGCAAATTCTCTCTTACCTCACACTTTGTTCTACACAGGTCTCCAGTAGACTGGATGAGGCCCACCCACACTGGGGAGGGCAATCTGCTTGACTCAGTCGACAGATTCGAATGCTAATCTCATCCAGAAACACCTTCACAGGCACACCCAGAAATAATGTCTAACCAAATATCGGGGCACCCCACGGCCCAGTCAAGTTGGCACATAAAATTAACCCATTACACTGTGATATCTTTAAAAGGTTAAAAAAAAAAAGTAAGTGTATCTTACTGTATCTTACTTATACAGAAAGTATATGAGGTAAGCTTTCATTTGTGTAAAATATATACATAGGTTCATATAGACACACCCCACAGGTGACCGCAGTAGCTCTTGTTAGCTGAGAGCCCACGACATGGGGGGGGAGATCATAACGTAGGAGTGAACTGTGTGTATTCACACATACACATATATATTTTTAAAATACAAAATTTATGAGATTTATTGTGTCTTCCTGATCAGTTTGCAGGTGGTATAAAATAGGGCGTGTGAGGAAGTGAATAGAAAATTTCCATGAGGATACACAGGTCAACTGTGTTTCTCTCCTGATGGTAGAATTCTGGGGATTGAGAAGCAGTGGAAAGAGATTTACTTTTCACTTTATATACTTCTATACTGTTTGAACGTTTTAACCATGGTCCCATTCCTCTTTTAAATGACAACTTCTTTAAAACGTGTGTGTGTGTGTGGTTTTGCTGGCCACTAGTGTAATAGGTCCCTTTAGAGTGATGGGCTGCAGCAAACCCTACTGACAGCTTAAGCTCAGGTAACCCTGGACTGGTCAGCTTTGTGGTCAGTTTTGGATGGACATATTTAAACTAGAGTATTCCAAAAAAGTGCCAGGAGAAACACCTCACGCCCATTAGGATGGCTACTATCAAAAAGATAGGAAACAACAAGTGTTGGTGAGGATGTGGAGAAATTGGAACACTTGTGCACTGTTGGTGGGAATGTAAAATGGTGCAGCCACTATGGAAAACAGTATGGAGGTTCCTCAAAAAATTAAAAATAAAATTACTATATGACCCAGCAATTCCACTTCTGGGTACATACCCAAAAGAATTGAAAGCAGGGTCTTGAAGAGATATTTGTATACCCGTGTTCATAGCAACATCATTTACAATAGCTAAACAGTGGAAGCAACCCAAGTGTCCATCAGTGGGTGAATGGATAAGCAAAATGTGGTCTATACATACAGTGGGATATTATCCAGTCTTAAAAAGTACAGAAATTCTGCAATATGCTACAACATAGATGAACCTTGAAGATATCACACTATGTGAAATAAGACAGTCACAAAAAGACAAATACTGTATGCTTCCACTTATATGGAGCAGTCATAATCATAAAGATGGAAAGTATAATGATGGTTGCCAGGGGCTGGGGGAGGAGAGAATGAGAAGTTATTGTTGACTGGTATAGCTGCAGTTTTACAAGATGAAAAGAGTTACGGGGATAGATGGTGGTGATGGCTACACAACAAGATGAATATATTTAATACCACTGAACTGTATACTTAAAAATGGTTAAGATGGTAAATTTTTATGTTATGTGTATTTTTTTTTTTTCTTTTTTGCAGTACACGGGCCTCCCACTGTTGTGGCCTCTCCCGTTGCGGAGCACAGGCTCTGGACGCGCAGGCCCAGCGGCCATGGCTCACGGGCCCAGCCGCTCCACGGCATATGGGATCTTCCCGGACCGGGGGACGAACCCGTGTACCCCGCATCGGCAGGCGGACTCTCAACCACTGCGCCACCAGGGAAGCCCTATGTTATGTGTATTTTAATACAACAAAAAAAAAAAAAAAGAAAAAAAGACGCAGTCAAACATGGCTGTGTCTTAAAAAATGAAAAGCAACAAATACATCCATTTTAATAACAACATCAAAAAACAGTACCAGTAGAATGGTTAAAGAAAAGTAACCCATTTCATCCTTTCTAGCACCAGCGACAGTGACTGGAAATTCTAGGAAGGACAATCCAAGCTGCTGACACAGAGGTCCTTCCCTGGGACTCCCATGGCTCAGCTTCACTCCTGGCCCCTAGGAGAGGGGCCCCTGCTCAGCTGGCAGGAAGTTCATCTCCACTATCAGGCCTCCTGACCATAAAAGTCATACCATCGGTCAGGTTCTACTGCCTGGTCTCAAATCTCAAAGTCCATAGCAAAAGGGAGAGCCAAGGAGACTCTCTCTACTGGAGCACAAGCCAGGCTGTGTCCAGCTGTGCCTGGTCTGAGCCAGCATATCTTTCTTTCTTTTTTTTTTTAACATCTTTATTGGAGTATAATTGCTTTACATTGTTGTGCTAGTTCCTGCTGTATAAGAAAGTGAATCAGCTATACGTATACATATATCCCCATATCCCCTCCCTCTTGTGTCTCCCTCCCACCCTCCCTATCCCACCCCTCTAGGTGGTCACAGAGCACCAAGCTGATCTCCCTGTGCTATGCAGCTGCTTCCCACTAGCTATCTATTTTACATTTGATAGTGTATATATGTCAATGCTACTCTCTCACTTCGTCTCAGCTTACCCTTCCCCCTCCATGTGTCCTCAAGTCCATTCTCTACGTCTGCGTCTTTATTCCTGTCCTGCCCCTAGGTTCTTCAGAACCATATTTTTCTTTTAGATTCCATATATAGGTGCTAGTATATGGTATTTGTTTTTCTCTTTCTGACTTACTTCACTCTGTATGACAGACTCTAGGTCCATCCACCTCACTACAAATAACTCAATTTCATTTCTTTTTATGGCTGAGTAATATTCCATTGAATATATGTGCCACATCTTTTTTATCATCTGTCGATGGACACTTAGGTTGCTTCCATGTCCTGGCTATTGTAAATAGGAGCATATCTTTCTTGAATGACAAGTGGCTTGGGATTGACATGCATTCTCTTGCTGACCCTCCCCTATTCATTTAAGCTGTACCATGTGACATGGTGGAGTTTGCGCCAGCTCTTCACTTGACAATAGTATAAATTCTGGGGCAGCATTGACCAGCATTGACCATTGTGACGATGGAAATGTTCTATATTCTCTGTGCTGCCTAATATGCCATATGCGGCCATTGAGCACCTGAAAGGTGGCAAGTGTGACTGAGGAAATGAATTTTAAATCTTATTCAATTGTAATTAATTTAAATTGCAATAAGTACATGCAGCCAGTGGCTGCTCTATTGGAGAGTGCCACTCTAGAACCCTGACCAGAATCGGTGTTAACTTGGTCTTGGTTAAATTCTGGCCTTGGAATGTTAAAAGTGACCTAGAGGGGTGGGATAAGGAGGGTGGGAGGGAGATGCAAGAGGGAGGGGATATGGGCATATACATATGCATATAGCTGATTCACTTTGTTATACAGCAGAAACTAACACAACACTGTAAAGCAATTATACTCCAATAAAGATGTTAAAAAAATACCATTTACACTAGCACAACATATACTTTTTAGAAATAAAATTTATAAAACATGTAAAACACAAAGTGACCTTCTTGAAATGAATCTTCAGTGGCAGAGCTATTAATAACTAGCTGTTTCACTTTTAAACCAACTAACTAATCCAGCAACTAACTAGTCAACTCCCCTCCATTGACCCCACAGCTTCCTCTGGGTATCATCTGTGTCTTTTCCTTCCCTTCACAGACAGGGTTTTGGAAATCATTTTCTATGATCGTTGACATGTCCTCATTCCTGCTCACTCCTCACTCCCTGCCACCTGGCTTCCCCTCATGCTGCTTTCAAAGCCGCCTCTCTTGTCAAAGTCACCACTACTGCTGAGTTAGTCTTCGAGGGCTGCCACCACAAAGTGCCACAGACTGGGTGGCTTACAAAACAGAAATTCATTTTCTCACAGTTCTGGAGGTTGGAAGTCTGAGATCAAGGTGTCAGATGGATGGTTTCTTCTGAGGCCTCTCTCCTTGGCTTGTAGATGGCTGCCTTCTCCCTGTGTCTTCACATGGTCTTCTCTCTGTGTGGTCTGTGTCCTAATATCTTCTTTTTATAAGGACACGAGTCATGTTAGATTAGGGTCCACCCATATGTCCTCACTTTAACTTAATTACTTTTATTTTTTCCTTTGGCTGCGTGGCATGTGGGATTTTAGTTCCCAGACCAGGGATCGAACCCGCGGCCCCTGCAGTGGAAGTGCAGAGTCTTAACCACTGGACAGCCAGGGAAGTCCCTTAATTATTTCTTTAAAGATTCTATTTCCAAATATAGTCACATTCTGAAGTACTGGGGGTTAAGGCTTCCACATATGAATTTGGAATGGGGGACACAATTCAACTCAAAACATCTGCTTTGCTGCTAAATCCAACATACACTTGTCCACCCTTGTTTTGCTTAATCCTTCAGCATCACTGGACAAAGATATCCACCTCCCCGTACAACTCTCTCCTCTCTTGCTTCCCTGACTCCATACTCCTGGTTTTTCTCCCATCTCTCTGGCTGCTTCCCCTCAGTCTCCGCCACAGACTCCTCTTCGTTTGTCTTGCCTTTAAATGTTGGGGCTCCTCATGGTTTTGTCCTTGTTTTCTCTTCTTCTCTGACACACTCTCATCCACTCCCACGGCTTTCCTTACCATCTTTGTGCTGATGCTATCTAAGTCCCTGTTTTCAGCCCAGCTTCTCTGCTGAGCTCTAGACCCAAATACACAGTGTCCATCTAATGGACATTTATCTATGCTTGGATTTCCTACAGGTAAGTCAAATTCAACAGGTTAAAACTGAATCAGTTGTCTTCCCACCTTCTCCAAACCTGCTTTTCCTCTGTGGGCTCCAGCTCAGGGAATGGCACCTCATTCACTCACTTGCTTATTTTAGAAGCCTGCAGCTTCTTCTTGACTTCTCCTCCTCCGTCATCTCCCATATCCTTTTCCCTCCTACATATAAATTCTGTCTCCTAAAAGACTCTTAATATTCTGCTGCTTCTCTTCATCTCCATGTCACTCTGCTTGTTCAAATCACCATCTGATATTTCTAAAATGCAAATGTGATTATGCCCCCCTCGCCCTGCACTTAAGATACTTCAGTGACTTCCCATTTCTCTCAGGATAAAGCCCAAAGCTCCTAATATGATGCCTCTGTGATCTTCCCCCTGCTTCCCTCACCCTCCCTCATCTGCAGCTTCTTGCACTCTGTGCATTCTCTGTTCCAGGTTTAGCCCAAATATATCACAGCATCTCTCACCTATGGGCTGTTCCCCTGCTGGGAACTCTCCTTGTCCACCTGCTCTGGCCTGGTTTCAGCTCTTAGAGATCACTCTCTGGGTATCTGGGCCGTGTGTCCCTTTATGTAGCCTTATAAGACTCTACAACTTCCAGCTCCTCCACGAGACTTCGAGTTCCCTGAAAGCAGAAACGTGTCTGTCTTGTTTACCACTGACACATAGTAGGTGCTCAGCACCCACAAGAGAACCATTAAATGGAGCACGGTCAGGACACAGCTTATGGGGACCTTCTTCCTATGACTTCTAAGGGGAGACCTGCTTTCTGTCCACACAGATTTTCCTACACCATAAACCACTCTAGAGAGCCTGTGTGATGCATGGAAAATGGCAGATAGAGCCCCAGCCTCCAGGAGCTGGACTAACAAAGGAGATTATTTGAAAAGAGCCAGGAGAGAGGCCTTTTCCTCTACATTTGAGCCACAGAACCACTAGATTAATCAGTGTACATGGGCTTCCAGGCCAGCCTCAAACAAAATTGGTAGAGTCTATGTAAGCTCACAGGATGGACAAGTGCATTTGAAAAGAACACAAAATAGAACTCTCTGACACTCTCTTGTGTGGTAGAAAAAGCTTACGGCTATCAGATGCAAGGTTTTTTATTTTTCATTCACCTAAAAATCTTTATGGAGGGATTTCTCTAAGCAAGGCTCTGTTCTGGACACACATGGTTAGAACTGAGCACTCCAACACACACATACAAGAAACCAGATCCCCAGAAGTGACCAACCTATAGAGTTCAAGAGCCTTTTAAGATTGTACGCCTGTTGTAGTTATCTTATTTCCCAAAGTCAGGGATGTTTAAATGTCAAGGGCATGCTTTTTGCTAAAAAGGAATATTTACAAACCTGAGAGTATTGCTCCTCCAGATATTTTTACAAGAGTAAATAGAAGCAAAGTAACTGGAGCTAAAGAAATAAAGACACTATACTTGGAAGTATGAACAAGTGGAATGTGAGACCAAGAATTCTCCTCCACTGGGACATTCCTCCTAGAATGTGGAAGGGGCTGTTCTGATGTGAACGGGTGTGTCTGGCATTGTACCCAGTAAATTCCTGAGGACACAGAAGTGGAGACACAGAATTGCAGAATTAGAAAACACCAAAAGTAGGGGCCTAGTCCAGTGAAAGTTCTCTTAGCTACTCCTGGATAATGGTTTAATGCTTGTTCCAGTGGGAAGAAATACACAAATGGAGGAAATCAATTGATATCTGGAGTCAAGGAGTGAGCAGAGCAGGCAGCTGCCTAGCACTCCTCCCACTGCCCTCCTGGCAGGAAGGAAAGACTGGTGAGATTTCATCACCAGAGAAACATTTCCCTGACTTAGAGTGAAAGCCTTAAGGTAAACATGAGAATGCTTGCGGGAAGCCAACCCAATTTGCACTTTGTTGACTTTTGTCTTCCCTTCTTTCCATCCTCAGTGTGAACAAAATACTTGGGAAAGAATAGAGGGACTCTGCAGCCAGTTTCGGGAAAGTCAGTCCTCCCTGCGCCACGCCCTCACTCAGCTTATGGGTTCAAGTCCCATAGTAACTTCTTCCTTTGTACCCACTGCTCAACTGCCCACGGCCATAAGCTTAAATTTTCCTTTGTTCACATTTTGCCCCCCCAAACAGACAGTAATATATTTGAAGGCAGGAGTGTCCCTTGCACATTAGAGATGCACACTTCATATATATCAAAACACACAACAGGCCAGTAAATCTCTGAGCGAGTTGGAAAGAAGCACTAGAGGCAAACAGTGTTGGTCCTAAAATTTGTTAAGCGTTCACGATGTATGAAAAATAGTGGGGTTTTCTTTCGCTTTCATTCATTCATTCTTTCATTCATTCAAACCTGTGCCTGTACGTTGGGTGAAGACACTCATGGGTCTCCATGTTGACAAGAGGCTCAGGGAATAGAGCCTCTGCACAGACACCCCCACCTATCCGTGTGGCTCTGGCGCCTTCCCTAGTTGTTATGACGCTTTTGGCTTAGAAAAAAAAGGATGAAACAAAGTTCAATTGAAGTTCATTGTGTGTGTTTGTATGTTTCCTTAGAGCTTACACTTGGCAATCCTCAAGGGAGGACTTTGGCTGAACCCTGTGAACTAGGGGGAAAGCATTACAAAAGTCTGGGACTAGTTGACCAGAAAATTCCCTGTGGTCTGACAGATTACCATTTCCCACATGTTCCTCTTCATCGGAGAAATGAGTCTCAATTTCAACTGGCTCCGCTGCTTCTTCTGGATCCTTCCTCCATGTGTCTAAATCATATGCTTCTGTACTGATTTTTCAGATTTAGATATAAACCCTTGACTTCCTGCTGTGAAAGATGAGGATTTGGCACTCTTGTTCTGCCCATTCTTCCAATGTAACTGTCTCATAATTTTTTTATTAAATCAATAGTCAAGGTTAACGCTGCGGTGATTATTGTAAATATTTTTCCCAGCTAAGGCGAACTGATAATGTTTCCTTTGTAATGCAACATTTATTTTTCTCCCTGGAGTTCAAAATTGTCTTGTGATTTATAACTATTCCGGATGTTCTTTCAACTCTTTGCCAGAATTGTTAATCTCCTCGTAATAGTCAAAGGTGTCAGGTAACCTGTTGATGTTTTACTTTTAACACAGCCCCTCTGGAGCCCACTGGCCTCCTGCTCTGATGTGTCATCCAACTCTCCTGTGTTGAATCCCTGTTTCTTGAATCCTATGTCTTCTCTTTCCCTGGTTTACTCCCTCGTTGGGGTGGAACACATCCTCCATTAGCTTCCCAATAAAGCCTGCTTGGATTCTATTGATTTTTTTTTCTGTCTTTATATTTTTTTAAAACTGAGAACTCATTTTTATTCTATAAGTGGTATTTTTTCATTGGTGCAATTATCTTCCATTACCTCTCTGAAGGTATTAATTATGATTTTCCTGAAAGTTTATGCTGTTCTTTGGGCTGCCTTAATTTCCTCTGAATTCCTGTGTTTGATTAGGATTCCCAATAATCATGGTCTATAAGTCTTTTCTTTGAGCTCAGTTACCCTAAAGAAGAACTTTCCAACCTGTAGCTGGTGGTTCTCACCATTCATTCAGCATGCCAACTTGCCTTTAAGCTCCTTCTCCAGTATGTTTTCTGTTGGATGAAGTAGATGCCTCACTGGTGGGCTGGAGAAGTGATCCAGGGGTCCCCCTGCATTTAGTACAGCCTCTTAACCCACACCCCACCTCCTGAGAGGTTCCTGGTGTCTCCAATCCTGTGCCTTTCAGAGGCTCTATGGGGCCAATCTGTTAGCTTCCTGCCCCCTATCTGCAACTCATGCCTGGTCTCTAAGTCACTTCTTACTTGCTATCTGCTTTCCAGTTTCCAACATTTTGTTCACATCTCTCTCTCCATTCTTATTGCCTTTTCTTTTAGCTTTATCCTTGAGGATTTTGTTGCCTTTAACAAAATCTTTATATCGTAATGAGGTTTTGAGACAGAATGGAGGCAAAAGAGGGTGTTTAATCCACCATGTTTACTTGGAAGGTTACCCCATCTTTCAATGGAAAAAAAAGTACTTAAAATAGATTCTATGACAATTCCACCTAGTTTGAGAAAGTTGTTAAATCATCGCATCTATAGGTCTAGTTCACGACCCTCGCTCAGCTGTCTGCCATGTAAAAGGTGAGCAGTTACTGCTGGTTGACTATTTGAATGAATAAATGAATCAGGTGTTTACTGGTAGTGCTGTTGGCTCCTTTGGAAGCTAAAGGACTCTGGAAACTCAGAAGGGGGGAGAGCACAGTAGGTTCAGTGAGCTCAGGAACAGTGGCTCCACATCTGGTTGGATCACCTGGGAAGCTTCTAAAATACCAGATCCTCGAAGGTTATTCCAGAACTAATTGAATCTGGTCCTCAGGAACTGGGTCCTGAAATGCAGTTGCCTTCTTGTTACATTAGAAAAAGAAACCTCTGGTGCCTAAGGCACTGCAAATCATATACTTTTTTTGCTGTTTGCAACTGAAAGCATTCCTAACAGATACATGGGGCTTGTGAGAGTCCCGAAACGTGGAAGTGGGGAGGGTGTCCAATTAGAGGAGTGTGGAAAGGGCTTAGCAAACATCTCCAGGGGTATGCTGCCACCAAAAGCCTCCCAGGAGGAAGGGTGCTGATGGGGAGCCCTCTCAGGTGCTCTCCAGGTTCCTGATGCTTACCTGCTCCTCCCCTTGCCCAGCCCAGCAGACCTACTCTGGCCTCCCTGGAGGCACTGGGGTGCAGTTGTCTGGCAATTCCTCTAGTCTCTCTCCTTGTTCTGTTTCTCTACATGCTTCATGCCCTAAGCCTCACTTTTTGCTTTTCTAAAGCTGCTTTGGAGTCACAAATCTCAACATTAACTATTTCTGGCTCTTTTCAATCACCCTCTATCAACTTTACTCTTCCATGAGGTCACTTGGTCACTGTATAAGGAAGCAGGGAAAGAAAAATCCACAGACTAATATCTCAAGGTAACATCTCACCATGTTTGTTAATAATAACCTACTCATTGTTGAATTCACCCCTCCAGCAGTACCCTCAGCAAGAGAGGCTGGGTTTACTTCCTGAACTGCTGGAGCTGGATTATGTGGGATCCTGCAGAGATGGCAGAAATACAGGGAGTTCTGGGGAGAAGGCAGTGGCTGGAATCCCAGGGAGTTCTCCCAGCACTAAAGAAGAGTAAGGGGGTTTTTTCTCCTGGAGGAAGAGGAAGTGGGTGAACTCTAGGGCCAAAGCCCTATGTCAGGGAGAGGGGACACCTCAAAAGAATGGTGCACGTTCTTTGATGGTTAAATGTAGTAGAGTAATATCCTGTTCCTAGAGACAGGGATTCTAATGCAGAGATTGCGACCTCTGACCTGAGACTGTGCCCTGAGTAGGCAGTGTGTGTTACGGTGGCAGGCACCAGGTGACTCTGCAGACTCGATGGAGAGAGTTAAATGATCCTCATGTAACAATAGCTCTTGGGGCAGAAATTAGTCATGACACAGGGAACCGAACGATGTGCTCCTTGCTGGGGAGGAAACCAGCATTTTAAAATCCTCTACATATTTACCATCCTTTGGACCATATTCCTGGAGCGCTTCACTGTTCTAAGTGTCTGAGGAGGGCTCCTGAGGGACCGGGTACCTGGTCCTTTGACAACAAGACTAGAAGCTAGAGGATCCCAAGGCAGGACAGGGCCCTGGTGATCTGCTGACATTAGAATTCATTTAGAAAAATGCAGATGGAATGCAACTGTCTCACTTAATGATGTATTAAACACATAGTGTTTTACTTGAAGTGCCTGGAGATGTTTCCTTGAGGTCTCACTAAGCAAGAGATCTAGTGGGATGGATGCAGCTCACTGTCCAGCTGCTGCCCCTTCCTGACTGTCCCTGAGGCAACTTCAAGGCCAATGGTGCTCAAGAAAGTCAGGTGGTTTGCAATAATGAGTTCAGAGTTAGAAGTGAGTCACTCTTCAGATCAGTTTTGAACTTGATCAGTGACTTCCCTCAGTGGATTTCAGATCTGTCAATTTTTTACTTTTTGTACTTTTAAGTTAAAGCTAAGCTATTGTGTGTGTAAGCATTTGAGATTGTGTAATTTTTCTGGTGGATTGACCCTCTGGTCATTATAAAGTGTCCCGCTTCCTGCTGGGTGATGCTTCTTGCCTCACAATTTACTGTCTGATGTTAGGAGAGCTACCCCAGCTCCTTGTGATAAACATTTGCATGATAACTCATCCTCTCAATTTCAATCTTTCTGTGTTCCTATATTTCAAATGTGTCTATTTTTTTATACAGTATTACAGTTTTAGCTTTTTATTTGGATTAATTTATATTAGTTCTTGATATAGTTGGGTTTATAGTGACTATCTTACTATTTGTTTTCTAATTAACCCGACTGCTTTATGTTCCATTTAAAATTTTTCCCTTCCTTCTCTTGACTGAAACATTTTTTTATCATTCCATATTACCCCTTCATTAACATGTCATAGATTTCTTTACTTAGTGTTTTCATGTCTTCAGTGCTGATCTCTGGCTACATACTAAGGCATTACTTTCAGTTCCAGGTTTCATAGGTTGAAGAGGAAAAGTAGCAAACTTTCTGAGTGCTAAGAGGTGGGCAATAGATGGTTTAAGCTTAGAAATTAATGGTTGGATGGATAAATAAAAATGGAAGGCTGAACTAGGTGATTCTTTGAAGGAATCCATGAGATACATGGTTTTACATGGAAGGGACTACATTTGCAACAAAGGAAAGCACCATCAGTGGTGTTTACAACAGTTAACTCCTTTTAATTTGCCTTCTGGTTTTGATCCAATAACCAATTGCTATTGTAAATTTATACTGGATTACCCATGAGTATCTCAAATTCAGTGTATCCTCCCTCTCTGCCCTGGCTCGCTTCTCTGTACTCTATCTCAGCAATAGCACCACCACCCACCAGGTTGCCAAGCCTAGAACCTGGGCATCATCTTTGACTTCCCCCTTTTCTCATCTCTTTTTATCACCAAGTCTGACCGCCTCTATATTTTAAAGGTCCCTCACATCCATCCACATCCTCCATACCCTTTCTTACTGCCTCTACCCAGTCTTTTCTATTGCTAAACCACAGAACAGTGCTTAATGACCCAATTTGCTAAATGAATGCTCACAGAAGCAAACATTTTAAGACAAACAAGACTACCCTCTTGCCATATCAATTAGCCTCTTTTCAGATACTAAAGGCCCACAAGGGGTTGGGGGTAGGGGAGACCTGATACAACAGGAAGGACTAGTAACGAAGAGCATTACAAAGAATACGATGATTTAACTCTCAGTGGGTCCTACACTAGCCTCTGCTTCTCTCCTCATGTTAGGAAACATAAAATGCTCTCCTTGGAGGTCATAATAACCGAAGTGAGTGAAACTCTGAAAGCCAATTTTCAGTTCCCAAGTGTACTGGCTATCGAGAATTTTCAGGGGACCTGATGGATCAAAGTAACGCAAAAAAGCGGGACCTCCAGCCCCAGGGTTTTAGAGCATCTATAAAACATGTTTTACAGTTTCTGCTCAATTTTATGCTGTTAAGCTAAACATTTGATATCATATGGCACTTTAAGCACATTGATTTATGGTCAGTCAGCAATTGCATCTGTAATAAAAAGCCCGAAGTATGGGTTTTTAAAGTAATCTACTGTATTTATTACTGACATAAACGGTTACCTGCAGTCCTTTTGATCATCATCTTAGATTTAACTCATGTATTAAAGATATTATGTTTCCCACTCAGCAAGGTCATCACCAAGGTGAAAACTATACATGGTTGGAAATGAAAAAGATTAAATGTGTAATGATATTTTTCAAATAAATGATATATAGGATTTCACCTTTCTACATTTCTGATTAATAATCATATTCTGTTTATTTTTTATACCCGCCTCCTTCGCCCAGTCCCCAACTCCGGCAGCCACTAATCTTTTCTTCATTTCTATAATTTTTTTTATTTCAAGAATGCTGTATAAATGAAATCATTTTGTAAACTTTTGAGATTGGCTTTTTTTTTTCCATTCAAATATAATTCCCTTGAGGTCTGTTTAGTTTTATGTGGATTGTCTCATGCTTATTTTGCCAGCAAGAATACAACTATGCTGGCATAATTAATTTAAGAACTACTTCAGTACAAACCAAAGTAAAGAGAGTCTAAATTCAAAGTAATTTCATAACAGGGAAACATTATTTATAATTGAGTCCATTTTAATGGGAGAAAAATGTTTATTTTTAGACAGTGTTAAAACAAGTTTGGACAAAAATGCATTTAGTAAATCTAAAAGGTGGTTGGCAGCATAATTAAAAAAACACCCAATATCCCTAATGCTAATTTAAGAGATGTTTTAAACATTTGAAAGAAATTATGAAAAATTTGGAGAAGATTCCATTTTCATTTGCAGAATGCATATTTTTAGTATGTAAGCATTTACTGAGTTCAGCCTATGTGTATACAGTAAGGCCAAAAGTAAGGGAAAAAGAAAATTTGCATGGGCCAAAGGCACAGATTTGTATTGCTTTCCTTTGACTAGCTTGTGTGTTCCTTGCTATTGTTCTCAAGATATTGTATGTGGGCTTATTTTTGTTTTCATAAATAAATTGAAAGTTTGACAAAGGCTCTTTCTTTTCAAATACTTCAACAAAGGGAGGTGTACAATTTCATTTCAGGGAGTGTTAGCAGGCCATGTCATGAGGTCCCAGGTTTAATGATTTTCTAGGAGGACTCAAAGGACGCAAGATAAGTTGTAGTCGTGATTTATTATAGAGAAAAGACACAAAGCTGATTTTTCAGCAAAAGGAAAAGGTGGATGAGGTGAAGTCTGGCATAAGCTTCTAAGAGTCCTCTCCCAGAGGAGTCACAGAGGACAGTGAATTCCTCCAGCAGCAAGCTGTGACAATACATATGGAATGTTGCCAACCAGGAAAGTCCATTAGAGATGCAGTGCCTAGAGGTTTCCTTGGAGACTGATCACACAGCACTCTATCTAGCACATATCCCAATTCCAGGCTCCCAGAAGGAAAGCGCATGTTTACCATAAACTACACTATTTGTACAAACGGTTTGGCACAGTGAGCCTCATTTATCAGTTAATGGATGGGAACCCTCCTGAAATCTAAGTTCCCAGATGCCAGCCAACGGCCAACCTTGCAAGCGTTTTCAAGTTAAGCAGCGCAGACCTGCTATGTTAACTCTTCTCTGTACATAAGGCCATTTAGTGTAACACCTATCAATTTGATCTCCATCTCTGACTGTGTCTTGGAACACACATGGGTAACAGATAAGGGTTATTTGTTGACTCTCAGCTAAATAACAAGGCAGGGACAAATGAAGAAGAAAGTGACTAGCAGACATGCCTCTTTCTCCTAGCAGGAGAAAAAAAACAGAGCTACAACAAACTTAACAATAAAAATGAACACACAAAACTTTAAGATTAAAAATACTATAAAAAATGGATTCACATTCACTATCCTTATTGACAAACTCTATATTGTGGCTTGAGATAGTGATAATGATATATAGAGCATCCCAGTTAACAAAATATCTAAAATATTATTTCATTTTAAAATCTCATCTTTTAAAATGTGTGTGTGTGTGTGTGTGTGTGTTCATTACTATAAGGTACTAGTACTGTGATACATGCATACATTTTGAAACTAAATAAATAAGCATATGTGAGGATTGTGCACTCAAACAGGCGGTTAGCAACTACAGTCGTCCCTCAATATCCATAGGGGATTGGTTCCAGGACCGGCCATGAATACCAAAATCCATGGATGCTCAGTTGGCCCTTCATACCTGTGGATGTGGAACCCACAGATATGGAGGGCTGACTGTACTGCCTTTGGGGCATAAAATTTTAAAACTGGAAAAAATCACATAGACTCAGCTAAATTTCCTCATTTTATATTGCAGCATTATTCACATCAGGAAGATATGGAAGCAACACAAGTGTTGACAGATGAATGGACAACAAAATGTGTGGTATATAAAATGGAATATTATTCGGCCATAAAAAGAAGGAAATCCTGCCATTTGCAACAACATGGATAAGGCTGGAGGATGTTATGTTAAGTGAACTAGCCAGACACAGAAAGACAAATGTCACATGATCTCACTTATATGTGGAATTTTTAAAAAAGTGGAACTTATAGTAGCAGAGGGTAGAAAGGTGGTTGGGTACCACAGGCAGGGGTGGGAGTGGAAGAAAATGGGAGATATTGACCAAAGGGGATAAACTTTCAGTTTCAAGATGAATAATTTCTGAAGACCTAATGTACAGCATAGTGACTACAGTTAATAACAAAGTACTAACAGAAATTTGCTAAAAAGGTAGATCTCAAGTGTTTTAACAACACACGCAAAATATGATAACTATGTGAGTTGATGGATATTATAATTAGCTTGATTATAGTAATAATTTCACAGTGGATACATATATCAAAACATCACATTGTATACCTTAAATAAATACAATTTTAATTTGTCAATCATATCACTATTAAGCTGGAGGGGGCGGGAAAAAGTAAGAAAATTGAAGCCCAGGGAGATGAAGTGGACTCGTCCAAGAGAAGTTAGTGGTAGGGCCAGGCTAGAACCTGGATCATCCTTGAGCCAAGCAGGAATGTTTGACAAGATCCAGGATCTTTTGGAGGAAGGAAGGAATGAGCTACCTTTCTCCTTGTCCCTGTTTCCCATGTGTCATCTTGCCTTGGCATCTTCTCTTCCATATTATTCTTTCTCAGGGGGACTGGGCTGCCATAGCTTGCCTCATCTGGAGAGAGGGGAGGGGGATTTATGCCCAGTTCCTTCTCTGATAGGTGACTTCACCTTAGAGTATACATGAGACATTGCTGGTTAGACGTCAGCCAGGATTACAAATGCTCAGAACTGTGGCAGTGGTACATTATTAGACATTATTTTACTCCTTTCCCAGTTAGTTGGCTGGAATTGGTGAGAACTTAAGTTAGCCTGGAGCATCAGTAGTAATAATCCCTTATGCTTTCACAAGGCTTCCCCAGCTACAAAGTATTTTCCTCCACGTAGTATCAATTGGTTATTGCTTAAGCCACTAAATTTTGGGTAGTCTATATAACCAGAAAAGAATGGATAGAACTATTCATTCTGTCCAATAATAAAAAGACAATCCAATTAAAAATGGGCAAAGGATCTGAATAGGTATTTCTCTAGAGAAGATCTATGAAGTCTAATCAGCACATGAGACGATTCCCAATATCATTAGCCATCAGGAAAGGAAAAGCAAAGAAATAGGACTTCACACCCACTAGGATGGCTATAATAAAAAAGACAAGACAATAACAAGTATTGACAAGGATGTGGAGAAGCTGAAACTCTTATACATTACTAGTGAGAACTGAGACATATATCCACAAAAACTTGTATAAGAATGTTCATAGCAGCTTCATTCAATATAGCCAAAAAGTGGAAACAATTCAAATGTCCATCAAGTGATGAAAAGATGAAGAAAATGTTGTATATTCACACAATGGACTAATATTTGGCAATTACAAGGAATGAAGTACTGATATATGCTACAACACGGATGAAACTTGAAAACATTTTATAAGATGAAAGGAGCTAATCATAATATACCACACATATGACTCCATTTGTATGAAATGTTCCAAATAGGCAGATCTAGAGAGACAGAAAACAGATTAGTGGTTCCTGAGGCCTGGGTGGGTAGGGGACAGTAAGGGGAAATGGAGAGTGAACGCTAATGGGTAAAGGGTTTCCTTCTGGAGTGTGGAAATGTTATAAAATTAGATTGTGGTGATGGCTGCACAACTCTGTAGGGATACTAAAATCGATTGAATTGCACACTTTAAATGGTTGAATTGTATGGTATGTTAGTGGTATCTCAATAAAGTTATTTTAAAAGACCTCATTAAGAAAATAAAAATGGAAGCCACAGACTGGGAAACATTATTTACAAAATATAATCTGATTAGAGAACTTACATCCCAAATATATAAAAAAACTTTTACAACTAAATATTGGGAACACAAACAACTCAATTTTTTAAAAATGGGGGAGAGATTTGAATAGACAATTAACCAAAGAAGATATATAAATGCTAAATAAACACATGAAAAGTTGTTCAATCAACATCATTAGTCATCAGGGAAATATAAAGTAAAACTACCAAGAGCTATTACTACATATCCTATAGAATGGCTAAAATCAAAGAAAAAACCTTACAATACATAGTGTGCATGAGCACGTGGTGTTACTGGATCTCTCACACATTTCCGTTGGGGATGCTAAAAGGCACACCCAGTTTGCATAGCAGTTTGGCAGTTTCTTAAAAACTTAAGTATACGCTTACCATTCAACTGACCAATCCTACTCACAGGTATTCACTCAAGAGAAATAAAAACCTATGTTTTTACAAAGACTTATTCATGATTGTCCTTAACAATTTTATTCATAATAGCTTAAACTGGAAGGAACTCAAGATTTCATCAAAGGTGGTTGGATAGACAAACCATTCTACATCCCTTCAAAGGAATAAAAGGAATAAACTACTGGTGCACACAACAATATGGATGAATCCCAAATGGCTTATGTTAAGTGAAAGAAGACAGACAACGACGACTACATACTCTATGATTCCGCTTATATAAAAATCTAGAAAAGGCAAACTGTAATGAAGGGAACCAGATCAGTGGATGTATAGGGACAGGAGTAGAGGAAAGGATCAACTGTAATGGGCCGTGAAGGACTTTTGGGGGGTGATGTTTTGATGTGGGTGGTGGTTACATAATGGAATACATTTGTCATGAGTCATTGACTTGTACAGTGACAAGGTATACATTTTACTGAATGTAAGTCATGCCTTAATAAAAGTGATTAAAATTTTTAGACAAAAATCAAAGAAATGTGGGGTTTATGGAGGTAGTGAATTACTACAGACTGAAGGTTTGTTTTCCCCCTAAAATTCAATGTTAAACCCTAATTCCCAACGTGATGGTATTAGAAGGTGGTGCCTTTGGGAGGTGGGATCAGTGCCCTTATAACAAAGAAGCCAGAGAGCTTCCTTGCTCCTTCTGCCATGTAAGCATGCAGTGAAAAGAACCAGGAAAGAGACTCTTACCAGATACTGTTGCTGCCGGCACCCTGATCCTGGACTTGCCAGCCTCCAGAACTGTGAGAAATAAATTTCTGTCATTCATAAGCTACTCAGTCTATGGCATTCTGTTTTATTCAATAGTAGCCTGAATGGACTAAAACAGGAATTAACAAGGGATTATTGATGGTAACAAACTGCAGTTCACTGATGTGAGCCAGTCCTTATGTGAGGTACACATGGATGAGAAGTTAAGACCCCTGTGACTCCCAGAGCAGGGGTCTGGCCACTACACCACATGTTCAGTTCTTTTTAGTTTGTATAGTATCACTTTATACAAATCCAAAGCATTGTGAAAACGAGTGAAACATGAAGGAGTTATTATTATTATTATTTTTTGCGGTGCGCGGGCCTCTCACTGTTGTGGCCTCTCCCGCTGCAGAGCGCAGGCTCAGCGGCCATGGCTCACGGGCCTAGCTGCTCCGTGGCATGTGGGATCTTCTCAGACCGGGGCACGAACCCACGTCCCCTGCATCGGCAGGCGGACTCTCAACCACTGCGCCACCAGGGAAGCCCATGAAGGAGTTTTAAAAGCAAATATGTTGAGTTATGACACAGTTACTGGACAGTACCCTCAGAGGCAGGGCATGCTCCAGAATTAGCCTGGATTAAATGAACCCTGAGACAGGGACCTGAGAGATAGAGAAAAGCATTAACATGCAGGCCTGACACTGCTATCCTGAGGCCCTTGGTGGTCATCTGAGAACTTGGATTTGGGGAAGGATCCCAAAACCCTTATAAGAATGGTTCACTGTGCCTAAACTGTGCCAATAATGTGGTTTGTGCTAAACACACGCTTTCCTTTTGGGAGCCTGGGATTTGGGCACAGGCCAGGCAGAGGGTGTCTACGTGACCACCTATCATGAAGGACATTGGACAGTGAGCTTCTCAAGAGCTTCCCTGGCAGACAGCATTTCACACACAGCATGTCACAACTTGTTGCTGGGGGAATGAAGCACATCCTGTGTGATTTACTGGGAGAGAAGTCTTGGAAGCTTGTTCCTGGTCTTCTGGACTTCACCCCATGCACCTTTTCCCTTTGCTGAGTTTGCTGTGTGTCCTCTAGCTGTAATCTATCAAAACCACGAGTACGAATATATTCTGAGTTGTGTGAGTCCTTCTACATAATCATTGAACCTAGGGGTGATCTTGGAGACCTCAACACAGGAGGCGATCCCAGGAGACACTAAGAAGGAGGGAAGGGATGATGGCCTTAAAGGTATATATTGTCAAATAAGTTACCAGAGTGGGCGAATGGGACAAAATTCTTCTGGGGAATTTGGAACGACTGCAGAACATGCACTTATGTGGCAAGGGGGGATGTAATATTTATCCACCAACTCCTGAGTTGGTATTAATTATCTGGAACTTCCAGCCTACCCTGTGCATGCGCCCAGTGGGCTCTGGTGGCCACAGCCAGCCCTGAAGCCAAGAGCTGCAGCTGGAAGCATGCTTTGTGCCTGTGGAGGATATGGTGGGGCACTTCTGCTACAGCCCCTAAAAGACATGAAATCAAACATGAAGTAGGACCATTGCCCAGTCTTTCCCAAGGTGCTCATCACCTGCCTTAGCAACACAGGGAAGATGGGTTACTTGTGCTTCCTTCCCACCAGAGAGGCCCTTCCTCCCAGGAGAGGATGCTGCAAGCTGCAGCCTCGTCTGGGGCACCATGAGCACAAGGGAGAGGTTGCCTTATCTATTCGAGATAGAGATGTGGTCCTTCTTCTTCCCTCTCTACCCTCAAGTCCTGGGCACAGGAATCCCTGCTTTGGTTTACTGTTTCTTGTTTCACCTATTTACCAGCTCAGTCTAATGAGTAGGTCAATGGGAGGCTTCCTCTCCCACAGAAGGGGCACCTAGGCAGACGGAGCCTCCTCCATCAGGCTACACATTGAGGGATAGTCTCCCTGTCTGGGTGTTGTGTGGGTCCACTGAGGCTGATCCACCTTGTCTGCTCTTGGTAGAGTTCCCACACTCCCCAGAACTCTCTGGCTTACTTACAGTTTCCTCATTCTGCCTTTTCCTACTTACATAGCTAGAAATTCATCATCCATCACATGGGGATATTAGGAGTACCTACCTCAGAGAGTTGCCATGAGGATTATGTCAGATAATACAAGTCAAGTGCCTAAAACAGTGCTTGGTACACAGTAAGCACTCAATAGAGTTAACTATTACTATTAGGTATTTATAACTAGCTGGCAGATGTGTATTTATTACAAGAAATAGAATGCCCAGATTGCTTCAACTTGCTCCTTGCAATGCATCAGCAGACTAGCATGGCAATGGATTCTTCAAGAACTCTCAGCCAATTTCCAATTTCAGCTTTTTCAAAATTGTCAGAAGTTCTAGGTAAAATACTATTCCTCTCAAACAGCTGTGAGGGATTTACATGTTCAACTCCTAAAATCAAGGTTGCTAGGCAGACTTAGTGAAATTCTCGCTCAAGGAATGGAAGGTAATAAAGTGGTAACTCTCCTAAGTTCACTGTCACCCTCTACTATCCATACAGTTGAATCTTCTTTTTTTTTAAAAAAAGTCCAATATTTACAGAACAGATTTGGAAACTCCTCCCCCTCCAAAACCACCTGTGGGGAGAAGAGAGAGGCCACGGCCAAAAAATTCAGAGTGCTCACATGAGAAACACACAGAAGCCACAGGGCCTCATGGGCTCAGTGAGACAGCCAGTCCTGTGGTCACACGTGATGAACAACGAATGCTTAGCAAGCACAGCCGAAGGAAGAGGGTGCTCCTGAGAACTCCCTTGTGAAGATTGCACTTCAGGTGATCTTGGAACAAGAGCACAAGCAAGGACCTCAGGCGGCCTGGCAACTGGAACAAAGGCCCAAACAGGACTGAGCCAGCAGGTGACAATGTGTGGCAGGACTTCCCCAGTGTGGAGGGAAAGATTCAGAATGGAGATGACCTCTCAGCCACACCTGCCTGAGGGCTGTCATCTGGAGGGATTTACCTGTTTATAACAGAACTCAGTGTGTATCACTGTTGTCAGTTTTACTAATCATGGTTTTGTTTACTGAATATTGAGCTTATACCAGAATGGGGAGTTGGGCTATCCCAACTAATGTTTTGTGGTCTTTAAGATTCTTCGAACCTTTTTTGATGTATCCTAACTTGAATATGGTATCATTTTTCTGCTGGGAGTCTCCTGATAAAATATCTATTTAAATATAACAACTATATTTAATTAATTTTGATAACAAATATGCTGGATTGATGACAAATAACACAGCTCTAATCCCTGAATTTAACCTTTTCTTTCTCTCGGATTTGAAAATTACCTGCTTTTTGAAGTAAACGATAATGAATCCTAAAGAGCAACAATAATGAATATTTAACTGCCCTAGATTGGCTAAGATTTCTCTTTCCCTTTAATGCACAAAGTAACTAATTCAAGGATTCCCCAGTCCTTAAGATCGACCTTGCCAATTTAAAAAAAATGTATAAATGCTTCAGAAATTCATTTAAAGATCAATTTTACGAAGGTAGTGTTAGGAGAGGGACTGCAAGAGCTAAGCTAAAAAATTTGCATTTCGTGTTTGTATACTGTCCTAGGTAAAAAAGCCATTGCCCTCGGCTGGAGAGGGGTTTGTAGAAGTGCAGGGAAACCCTCTCCATCTAGTTCTCTGAACCTGTACAGGACATTTCATCAAGGACAAAAATGCCAAGCTCTTAATATTTACATACATCAAAGAGCTACACGATCATGGTTTAGTTCTCACTGCTTATGAAGTTTGTTCTTAATTTAGCTGATTTTAGGTATCAGCTCAAACCTACTACACGGCTTAAATCAGAACATGCTGAATTTAGCCCTTCAAAAAGCTCCCGCTCCTTCCTGTTAAGCATAATAGTCTTGGGCTTTTCCAAAAAAAAAAAAAGAAAAGAAACTCTTGCCTAGTTTATCTAATGAACACATGGGGTGGATTTTTAAAGACAGTCATTGTCCTAAAATATACGAACTGAGAGGGTTGTACTAGAATCTATCCCTTAAAGTAGCACAAAAGTGACATCCACTGGCCAAACAGCTTTCGTGACTATGGGGGAGAGAGCTTACCTCTGAGGAGTGACAAAGAAAGAGAACATTCGAAGACAGATGCTCTACATAGCTGAACACATCTATCCAAAAGCAAATGATTTCTACCTTTAAAAATTTATATCCACTATTGCATACACTTCTTCACATTATTTTTACAAATCTATGTGGCATATGCCAATCCATATTGGCAAAAATTCAAAGGCTTGACAATATACTCTCTTGGTCTGGCTGTGGGAAAACAGGTATTTTCACAACACAAAATGTTACAACCCCTCTAAAGGGAAATTTTTCAATATCCAACAAAACCACATATGCATTTATTCTTTGACCCAGCAATCGCACTTTAGCCTGAGAAAATTCCAACAATATAAAAATACATATGCACAAAATTATTTATTGCAACTTGATTTATAATTGCAAAATACTGAAAACTTAATAAATGCCTCAATATAGGAAAGTGGTTGAATAAACTATGGTACATACATACAGTACAGTACTATGCAGGTAAGAGAAAGAAAAGAAAGAGTAAGATCTATATGAACTGACATGGCGGGCTTTTCAGGATAGATCATTAGGCAGAGAGAAACCACTTTTAATGACTGACATTGGTAACAATACTTTTTTTTTTTTTACATAATCCAGGAGATAATTTAAATTTTTAGTGCTAGAAATTTGTGGTGAATCAGGCATGGTAAAGATGGATGAGAAAAGCATTTCAAGCCAGGTATGATACCTGTGATACCTGTCTTTGTCTTTCATGGGCCAGCCCTCTTGATACACTCACTAATGCAATCTATCAGGGATAGTCATTCTATAGATAGATAGATAGATAGATACATACATACATACATACATAGGTAGATAGATACATACATACCTACATACGTAGCTATATCTGCTTCAGATAGATATCTGAAGCAGATAATAAAAATGTCTGGGTTTAGGTATATGAATTGAATCACACATTGACTCTGCCATTTGCAGTATTTACAGGCAAATCACACTTGAACAGATGACAGCAGGTAGACCAGAGTCTAGTAAGATTGTTTACTTCAAGATTTTACACTGATCTGTTTGACATGGGTGTGTGTTGACTCAAATTTCAAGCTTAGAGTAGGGAAGACATTACTGCTTCCCAGATTGTAAAATCTGCCATGCTTCTGTAGAGGTATGCTCATATTTCCCTTTCTATCATTGTTCTTCCAGCAGGCTGGTCATTTAAATTAAATTATATTTAATTTAATCTAATTTAGTGTAATTTTTTCTCATCCTTTTTTCTCTTAGAATTTCAGAGGTATCTTTATTGTATAGTTTTGTAACAGTACTAATTTTATAGTACTCTATTTCTTTCTTCTATTAAGCTGTGGTTTTCTTAGTATTTTTCCTTAAAAACAAAAAACAAAAAACACCTGTGCTGCAGGAACTAGGTGCTGGTGAGCCTGTGCACTCAGAAGCCCAAGAAGGAGCATAGGAGAGCTGGGGGCGAAACCCTTTCCGTCTGAGATGTCTCTCCTGCGCCATCTACTGACAAAGCTCAACTGGTGCCAGTTGGAGAAGGAAGCATATTTAAATTGTCACAGAATAGGTGAAAAGGATGAACTGGAGCTCAGACAGTAAAACCATAACCTGCATAAGGAGTGTCCATACTTCCTATGGCTGTTCCTCTAAGAGCTTAATTCTTTCTTAAAATATTTGCTCATCCTTTGTCTTTCTCTTCTTCAATATGTAGTTCATAAGCATGTGCACATATTTTTTATTGCTTATATTCATATATACACATACATATTTATACGTGTATATATTTTTTTATTTTACCAAGAGGGAGAGTTCCTTTAGATTTTTCCAATTAGAAAGTGTAATATTACCTATTCTTTCCTGACTCCCTTCTCCTGTCATGAAGGAGAAAAAATATGGTGAGTTTATTTTTGCAATTAGATTGTAAAACAGACTTCCACAACTATAGTAGACAAATAGGCAGATAAGTGTATAGGCATATGAATGAATGCATAGCTGGACACATACAGAAAGAGAAAAACAGAAATAGTTTGAAAGAAGAATGCATACATAGATAACACTCATAGTAAGAGAGATATAACTATTAAAAATTGAAGTCTGTAGGACATAAATTTAATCATTGGTGTTAGGAATCTGGGGCAATTTTGGATGGCATTTTATCCTAGGCATTGTACCTATCTTTGTGCTCCATAAGCCAGACTTTTCTCCTCTTCATCCTGACATATTCACCAACTTAGTATTTTTGGGAGCAGGTCCCTTAGTTTTTTGGGTTTTTTTTTGCGGTACACGGGCCTATCACTGTTGTGGCCTCTCCCGCTGCGGAGCACAGGCTCCGGACGCGCAGGCTCAGCGGCCATGGCTCACGGGCCCAGCCGCTCCGCGGCATGTGGGATCTTCCCGGGCCGGGGCACGAACCCGCGTCCCCTGCATCGACAGGCGGACTCTCAACCACTGCGCCATCAGGGAAGCCCCCTTAGTTTTTAATTAGTTTTCAAAACATAATAATGTGCCCGTCTGTATAAATGGAAACACACGTATGTATTTACTCTTAGACTTCACACGCATGTACTTACAGCTCTAACAGTCATGCTGGCATCTGAAGGTCAGAGGCTCTGAGCTCTGAGGTGTAAGAGTTTTCCCCTTCCCAATTTTTATTCTTCCCAGTGGGAAACCTCATATGCTGCTGTACCAGCACACTCATATTTACTTTCTAAGGCTGCTTTTACAAGGTGCAGGTTTTGGTGTTAGTCTTTTCTTATCTTTTCTTCATTTTGTAATTCTGTATTACATATCTCTTTATTATTGTTTGGTCATATTGCTTCACATATTTCCAATACTTCCATAGATTTTTGCATTTTTAATGAATTTTTTCATTCAGTGGAATAGTCATATATATATAAATAAATAATGTAATATCTTTTGCAATCCTTTTCCTTCTTTTAACCAGTGGTTTGAAGTAAGTTATACAGTACTTTACTTTTAATCTTCGTTCACTCACTAATTTGTATTGCAGCAAATTCTGCTCCTTCAGGACTCGAGTTTGCCATAAACAAATGAGGAAAACAGAATTATTCCATGGGAAGTGTGTAAAATAGATCTAAATGATTCTTATGTATTTTGCTATATAATAAAAAGCATTATTTACTGAGCATGTAAACATTCTTTCAGACCTTTAAAAAAAAAGTTTGGCTGCAGAGGCTGTGATCCATAAAGACTACTCTTTGGCTTTAATTATTTTAGATTCAAGACTTTGTACCCAAAAGACATTAAGATTAGTATTTATTGTTCATATTTTTCCATATGAGGACATGGACATGCTTAAAAATCCCACTATCACTTTGGCATCCCAGTGAGTTATGCAGGTCACAAATATGATTCTTACTGATAGGAAAATTAAAATCTGAAATGAGCCCAAATCATATAGTGAATATCTTTTTTTACTGAAAAAAGCACTTCTATTTCAAGCACCTTTTAAAATTATGCTTTATGGGACATAATTTCAATTTTATGTTATGCTATTGTTCCTTATAAAGACTGAATTTTCTATTCTGGACAAAGGAAGTAGATATTCAGAGTGGACTTCCTTGCAAATGTATTGCTGAGAGAAATGTTAATGAATGAACAGTAACATTACCTGAGTCCCAGAGCTGAGAGGTGAAGGAAGAGCTTTCTCCATACCAGGGACAGTCAAAGGCAAGGTAACAGGCAAAATGTGTGAAAGACACAGGCTCTCAGGTCATGGATGGTAATGCCCAAAAAGAAAAGAAAAGAAGACAAAGACAGTTAAAGAATGATTAGTAGGTGAATTAGCTAAGGCTCCCCAGACCTCCTAGTGGATGCCTTTTCATGATCTGGTCCACGAGTTTTGCCAATTAAACTCTAAAATATAAAGGCAATCTTATACTACTAAACCACATACTTTTCTTTTAAAAATTGGTACCTCATTCAAATAAGGATCTACAATATTTTCATTCTGATCGTATAAACTTGACCAGAGACCTATAAAATATTTGTTATGAGTTGATAAATGGAAAAACCAGACTTAAATTCTAGTTCCAGGACTTACATCAACCTAAAAATTATTTATATTATATCCAAAGCTCTCCTTGGCGCATATTCCACATAGAATTGGATGAAGCTGATATGCCAGTTGATGTGCTTTTGAATATCTTTCTAAGCCTTTGCATATAATGTCGCTTTTGCCTGAAATACGTTCAATCTCCTCTTCCTCCTCCCTCAGTCTTCTCTGTTCTTTGAGATCAAGCTCATTTATTACTGCTTGTCCCACGTTAGAAACTCACACTGCTGGTGGGGAGAGGTGGGTTTGGGGCAGACCCAGGAGGGAAAGAAGACACTGACGAGGACTATATGGTTTCCAGCTTGGCTTCCGAATAGGATGGATTTAGGGGAATGTTTTGACCCACACAGCCCTCAGGATGAGTGGTAGGAAGCAAAGGCAGGTGAAGGCTGAATCTAGAACTCAGATTTTTGAGAGAACCCTACCCTCTTCTCTGCCTGTGGGGCTAACTTTGCTCCAGAGGCTACAGCCATCCCCACACCAATGAAACCAGCTGGTCAATCTAATGGCCTTGTGTCCTGGCCAGATGATAAAATCTACACCTATACCCTCATTCCTATTTTTCCATCACTCAGTAATTTTAAGTGTGACTTGCTTGACTCATAAAAGGTCGATGCAGGTAGAATAAGCATGCTTATTTTACAGGCAGGAATGGGCTTTTCCATGGCAGTATGCTTTCCTTATTATACCATGAGCTGGTGCAACTCTCCCCAGATTTAAGGGCCTTCATCCATCCACTTCAGCATTTTTTTCAAGCTGGGTCCTGTGCAAGGTGTTTGAAATACAAAGATGCACAAGGCTCTCATGAGGTTAAAGTCTGGTGGACATAATTTCAGACCTACATAAAAGTTGTAAGACTAGTACAAAGAATTCCCATATATCCTGTACCCAGATCCCTTAAATGTTAACATTTTACCACATTTGATTTCTTTCCCTCCCTCTGCATACATATACACATATACATACATGTATGCATACACACACACATTTTTTGGAACTGTTTGAAAGTAAGCTTCAGGTAAGTTGGTACTAAATATCTCAGTGTGTGTTTTCTAAAAGGAAGTATTCTCTCTTTCATAACCACAGTGTGATAGTCAAAATAAGGAAATGACATTGATAGAGTATAAATTATCTAATCATAGGCCTTACTCGGATTTTGTCAACTGACCCAATAATGCTTCTTACAACTAAAGAAATTCTGGATCACATGTTGTAGTCAGTGGTCATGCCCCGTTAGTCTGCTTTAATCAGGAACAGTTCCTTAGCCTTTTATGACATTGACTTTTTTAAGGAGTACAGGGCACTTATTTTGTAGAATGTCCCTCGATTTGGGTTTGTCTGATGTTTCCTCATGGTTAGATGTAGGCATGAGCTTTTGGTAGGTCTACTACAGAGGGCTGTGTCCATTTCAGTGCATAATATCAGGAGGCACATGATGTCAGTTTATCTCAGTACTGGTCATATTACCTTTGATCACCTGGTTCAGGTGGTGTGTGCCAGGCTTTTCCATTATTTTTTTCTTTTCATAATTAATAAGTGTCTTGTGAAGAGATACTTTGAGACTATATATGTATCTTATCCCTCTTCAAAATTTCACCCACTAATTTCAGCAAACATTGATGATTCTTGCCTGAATCAGTACTATGATGGTTGCTAAATTGTGATGTTTTACCTCCATCGTTCCTTCTACATTTGTTAGTTGGGTCTCCACTGTAAGGAAGAGCTTTCCCGTCTCCCCCTTTTTTGTTTGTTTAGTATTTACCCAGGTCCAAGGTAAGAATGTGCACTATTTCCACTGCTATCTAACGCTGAACTGGAGGTATTAGCCAGTGCAGTTAGACAGATGACGCCCAACCCTTTGCCTCCTAAATGTACCTGTCTCTGAACTCCGTACTTCCTGTAAGTCCTATACAGGATCCACGGCCTGCTCTGCTTGGTGACACTGTGCATACCCACACAGCTCTCCCTTACAAGAGTACGCAGTAACTCCAGTTTTGTCTTTTTTAATTCACATGTGGACGGTTGTCTCATTATCCTTTGAGAAACCAAACCCCAAAACTAACCGAAAAGATCATTCTGATTTGCTGTGTGGGCAACATATCACAGAAATGCAACAGTGGAAGCAGGAAACCCAATTAAGGCCGCTGAAAATCTTGTGTGGGAAGCAAATCCCTGGAGTTCTGAAAAAACAAACATTTACACTAAAAAACTATATGGAAAAATATACCATAAACATAGTCAAAAGAAATTACCTCACATCACTGACAAAGCCAGTTTCATCAGTAAGAGAAAGCAAACGACTCATCTGAAAACATAAGCAAAGGATATGAAGAGAATTCCTAGAAAATAAAACGACTCATCTGAAAACATAAGCAAAGGATATGAAGAGAACTCCTAGAAAATAAACTTGTCACATGTGGTGATGGCTACCTATTGGATAGTACAGAACAGTGATGATATTTAAAGCTATGGGGCTGGATGAGTGGAAGAGAGCCCAGGACTGGATTTTGGAACTCTTGAACGTTTCGAGTTCAGGTAGAAGAGGAGGAGCTGACAAATGAGACAGCAAATGAGAGCCCAGTAAACTAGGAGGAAAACAAGGCAAGTGTAGTGTCAAGGAGGCCATGAGAAGGGGGCTGTCAACTGCATCAACTGATGCTGAGAAGTGGAGTAAGATGAGGACAGAGAAGTGACCACTGTGATTGGGAAGATGGAGTTGTCAGTCATCTAACAAAAGTCAGCTTTATTAGACCGGGGGCTCCTCCTTTGGAGCTGAAAGACCATGGGAGGTGGAAAGTGGAGTCCTCTCGTGCAGACATCTCAAAGGCAACACATTCCAAACTGATCTATCTTCTCTGGCATCCTCCCCCACTCTCTTCTCTTCCTATATTCTGATCTACATTGGGGAGCCCACGCTAGAAATCTGGGAGATGTTCTCAAATCCTGCCTTTCTCTCAGACCTCATAAGCTATTACTCACAACGTCATCCATTTCACCTGCGAAATACTTAATCTGTTTCCATTCCTCACCCCCTCCGCCGCCAAGTTACCCCCAAAGCTAGTTAAACTGTACACTTACTCTTCCTTTCCCAAACGCCTTTCCCAGGCATTCCTATGGAATTCAGTGCTCATTTCAGCCGCTGTTCTCACTACATTCATCCATTCACCAAACTGGTCTTTAAAGTATCAGTTTCTGTCGATCTCTCCAACTAAACCGTGAACTCTTTGAGGTCCAAGAGCTTGTCACACTCCATTTTGTATTCCCAGTACCTGGCACGTAACTTGATACATCATAAGGTGCTCAATCAACTGTGTGTTATTAAGAAAAGCCAAACAGGCTGCGGAGAGTAACGCTGCGAGAAGGGCGGCGGGCGTTTTCGCTTCCTTCGCGGTGGGATCACGCCTGGCGTCGGGCCAGAGGGGAGGCCCGCACTTTCTCCGAAGGAGCGGCGCGGGGACGGCAACGAGAGCAGGGCAAGAAACGAGAGGACAGCGCGGTCGACGGTGGAAGGCCGGGGTTCCGCGCCTAGACCGCTGCTGAAGAAAACGAACGTCGCCACCTCCCCTTTTTCCCTGCCGGCCCTGCCCACCACGTGCTCACGCCCACTCACGTGAGCGTAACCCTGCTTGACCTGCCGCGGCGTCACATGAGTAACTGCGGTCACGTGAGCACTGTTTTCGCTGGGCTCTGGCAGCGGCTTCCTCCCGGAGTTGCAGTCGCTGTGGTCTCTCGGTCTCCCGTTAGCCCGATGGAGGAGGAGGAGGAGGAAGTGAGGGCGCTGCTGCCCGGCGGCCCCGACGAGGCCGGCAGAGGCGCCCCCGTTACACCCCCTGCCCCCGGGGCGCTGCCGGCCCTCTGCGACCCCAGTCGCCTGGCGCACCGGCTTTTGGTGCTGTTGCTGATGTGCTTCCTTGGTTTCGGTGAGCCGGCTGGCCTGGTGGGGTGGGGTTGATAAGAAAGAATTCCCGGCTTTCTCTCGGAGCTGCACTGAGCTCCTAGGTGCCACGCGGCCTCAGGGAAGCTTCTTGCTTCAGCTCCTGGGCTTCACTTCTTTAACTTTCGCGACCCCATCCAAGCCTGTGGACACTGCTAGCTATTCATCCCAAAGGCTAGCAGCTTGGGCCCAGGGGCCACAGATACGAAGAAATTCCTAGATCGTCAGGGTTCCTCTCATGACACTATTTTTAATCCTTTTTTTTAAAAGAAAATTATTGGAGTGTAGTTGCTTTACAATGTTGTATTCGTTTCTGCCATACAGAGAAGTGAATCAGTTATACGTATGCATATATCCACTCTTTTTAAGATTTCCTTCCCATTTAGGTCACGACAGATCATTGAGTAGAGTTCCCTGTGCTATAATGTAGGTTCTCATTAGTTATCTCTTTTATTCATAGTAGTGTATATGTGTCAATCCCAATCTCCCAGTTCGTCCCACTCCCCGCTTCCCCCCTTGGTAACCCTCTCATGACACTTTGTTCAGAAGGAATTCAGAAAGATTTAACTGGCCCCCTACCCCCAAAGAAACCCCACAAATACTTTAAAATTTTCGTTTGAATAATTCGTTGGCAGTTATTTATGTTTCTCGCCCTCTTTGGTAAAACGTATGAGTGTGTCTTGATAGCTTCAGTGAGTAGATGTGTACTTGTACTCCCGCTCTGCCAATGTGAAGCAGTCATAACTGGATTGGACTTGTGGTGTTTGGTTTCAGTCATGAAATTTGGTGACTCTGAAAGCAGTTTCTGGAGATAATCTTTAAAATATCTCTCTATTATATTCCAGCAACTAATTTATCCAGCAACATTCTAATGTCAATATCAGTTTGGTATGAAAGTAGTAATGTGTTTTTTCATGGGCTGGCTGGAATTGGTGGAATCAACAGATTTAGGAACATGATGGTGGATTACTTTATGCTACTGCTGGAATATATAAGTAGGCATGCAGGATGCTTTGGGCTTTAGTTTCTTTGCATCTCTTTTTGTTCCGCCTCTTCTCACTGTGGAAAGATGGTGCCCATTCATTAGCTTTAAAGCCTGAGATTGGTATCCCTGACAGTGATTAAAGCAGGAATCATAAATTGCTGAGTTGAGGAACAAAAAACAAGAACAACACGAAACACTTAAAATACCACGTACTTAAGCAATTTATTTTTAGTAAATTATGGTTACCTGGATGGGTTTCAGAAGCCAGAGTCATACCTTTCTAATGACAGTTTTCTTTCTTTTGAACTGGTGGCTTCTAATGTATACTTCTAGACAGAGTTCGTGGAGAAATGGAGGCAGCATTATCCTGTGCCTATAAAAAAATCTGTCGATTTTATTACTGTAAAAATAACTCTGAGTGCATGAATGTCCAACCTCTCTCCACTTCTCTTTCTTACCCTCCAAAAGACGTTATTATTATGTTTTAATTTAACCCTTTAGAATTCTTGTTTTATTTTTGTTCATTCCTGGCACTGTATTTGCTAAATTATTTGATCTTGGGTATGCTGTTTGTAGAATTAAGAGTTCTTGTTTTAAAAACAGGTTTAGTCAGAATAGTTAAACTCCATTCCTCTGCTCTCAAGATAAGTGGTGGCTTTAGGTAACATTACTAGGAAACTGCTGAGGATGTTTTTGAAATTTTTAGTGTATGTGTGTTTTGGTAGCTTTAAGGAAAATACAACTGTTTCATGAAGGTGCTAATAAAACAATAGACATACAAAACATGATGAAAGTAAGGTGGAAGAACAATTAGTTGTTGATTAACTTCTTAATCCAGGTTCCCAGTATTTGCTGTGTATGCAGGCTCATAATTTGTAAATAACTTGGCATGTTTTCTGTGGATTATTTGGCTGCAATTTAGAGAATATTGGTGGACAAGGAAGTGGCCTACAAAAGGTTCCAGTGTCAGTCTTCGAACCCCTAGTATAGACGTTTAAAATCAGCATTTGAGTAGTAATTGCAGCTTGAAACTTTTATATGGAAAGTATTACTACTTAAAAGAAAATTGCTTTTTCTTTTTCTAGGCAGCTATTTTTGCTATGATAATCCTGCTGCCCTTCAGACTCAGGTTAAACGGGTAAGTTGACTTTTCACCTTTGTTTCTTTTGTTGGCTCTGGAACAGGTATACTGTTGAGGCATCATCAGCTCTCAGGTTGCCCGGTCTGAAACACTGTCTAATGAATCCATTTTAGCATCCATTGTCACCAAATTTGTGTGGGCAAGGAGTATTCTTGAGTTGGAATGAATGGCCACAAAAAATTCATGCATAGCACTTGTGACTTGATATCGTTTCACATCTTAGATAAGTAATTGCTGTTTCTACAGTATTGCCAGAAAGTATTTTGGCAGTTTTTTGTTTGCATTTCTCTCATTGTGTAATCATTGGAATGACAAATGATTTGGTAGGATAGCATTTTGCTTTCTTAAATATGTTTTTGTTGTTATTTCATTTTTAAAATGCGGCTACTGATTCCGGAGGATTGTCCGTGTCAGTATTTTTAGTCTGGCTTTATAAAAATATATTTGATATTTACAGTTTCTTGTGTATTTAGATATTTTTTTTCCTTTGTAAGTTTTTTCACCTTTGGATAGGAAGAAATACATAGATTGGCCCTTCACATTCTAGAATGAAAGGGAAGGAAGATAGGAATTAGTGGAGGGGAGGGAAGGGATAAGCTAAGATGGCCCTTTTTCATGTGGGTATAGAACCCCACAGCAGGTTGTACATGGTGAATAAAATGTAGAAGATACAGGCAGATGCAGACAGAAGTGGTCCCAGTAGTGGAAGAGCTGATTGATCCTGAACTCCATGAAGCCTCTGAAATGACTGCACACTCAGGAAGTTCCTCGGTGTGACCATTTTTCTGGGGTAGCGGCCATAGATGTCATGAGAGCCTCAAAGCACTTAGCAACTGCAAATGATTAAGAAACGCCTGCCCTTCCAGAAAGAATGTTTTGATTTGTTAGTTGCTAAACTTAACTGGAAAAAAATAGTTTTGTTTTCTTTCCGTATAGGATATGCAGGTGAATACCACGAAATTCATGCTGCTGTATGCCTGGTATTCTTGGCCCAATGTAGTTTTGTGTTTCTTTGGTGGCTTTTTGGTAGACCGCGTATTTGGAATACGGTAAGCTTGGGAAAAATCTCACTTATGGGTAAATACGATTATTAAGAAAACACAGAACTAGATTAAGTATTTCTGGAAAGAACTGAATAAACTTATGTATTGACTGTGATAATCTGCATTAGTTTTTGTGTGTGTGTGATTTTTATATCTCCAGAATTTTTTTTAAAAATAAATTTATTTATTTTTGGCTGCGTTGGGTCTTTGTTGCTGCGTGGGCTTTCTAGTTGTGGCGAGCGGGGGCTACTCTTCGTTGTGGTGTGCGGGCTTCTCATTGCAGTGGCTTCTCTTGTTGCTGAGCATGGGCTCTAGGCACGTGGGCTTCAGTAGTTGTGGCGCACGGGCTTAGTTGCTCCGTGGCATGTGGGATCTTCCCCGACCATGGATCAAACCCATGTTCCCTGCATCCGCAGGTGGATTCTTAACCACTGCACCACCAGGGAAGCCCCTGGAATTGGTTTTCGAAACTTGGTTGGTATTTCAGTTAAGGTAAATACTGCTCAGGGAATATGGTAGCTCAGTTATCTAAAGGTAAATTATGCCCTCACTTGGAATCAGCAGACCAGGGTCTGAATCCTTTTGCTGCCACTTGCTCAACTTCCTAGCTCTTTTGAGCTGTTCCTAGCTTCCTGATCTTCAGTTTCCTCATTGGTAAAATATGGATAGTAATTCCTGCCTTGCAAGGTGGTTATAAGGATTGAGAGAGATGGAAGGACAGTATTTGACACGTAGTTAGTGTTTACCTCTCCCAGCCCTAATGAGATTTTCTCTTTTGCCTTTCTTTAGGCATCAAACTTTTTGTGACCACTCCTCTTAGCTGAGGAAGGCATACATTATAAGCTCTGTCAGTTTTCATCCTAATGATTGGTTGTGTGTGTGCTGTTAGTGGAGACTTTAGGAGGGATGTAGTCTGGGAATATTTTCGGAAGGCAGAGGGCAAAATGATGAGGGGTTTTCCAACCATGTTTGGTGGAAAAGAGTTGAAGAAACTATAAGTGTTTAAATTTGGGGACTAACTTTTAAACATTTTGAAGAGTGTATAAAGGAGGACTTAAATTTAATTTGCTTGGTCTAAAGGGGTAGAATAAGTTTGAAATTCAGGGAGCCAGTTTCCACTTAGTATGATGGAAACTTTGCTTGATCAGGGTGACAGGTGGGGCTGTGAGGTGCCTTGGGACCACAGTCAGTTTTCCAGTGCTAGAGAACATTCAGGAGACTCTGGTATGACCATTTCACAAGGATCTTCGGAGGGATTTGAGTTTCAGAAGAATGGTTTACTCATATGATCTTTAAGAACTCTCCTGGTACTGGTATTTTATTACTCTGGGGAAACATTAATGAGCTATTCAGAGTATGGGATACTAGAGTAGGCAGATTTATAAGTGTATTAGCATGGTTGCTATTTTTCCTTTTAAAGATAGTTTTTAGTTATCAAGAACCACTTAAAATTACTTAATCTAGGATTCCTTGGAGTCAGTCCTAAACTCAATAAAAATTTTATAAAGAATGTCCATTTTTAAATGGGAACCCTGGGAACTTCTTGAAGATTATTTAATACGTTGTGTTTAAGATATGATAATGGCTTAAACAAGCATATGCCATCACTAAAGCCTCTGGAATCTCCTTGGAAGTCAAGACTTCTGTAGGTCACCATGCAGCCTAGGAAGGCTGCTGACTTCAGAGGCCGACCCCTTTCTCTGGAGGGAATGCAGAGGGGTCAGAGAAACCCAAGAAGGACTTGGTGATATACTCTTCCTTCATTCTCTCTCTTTCTCTAACAGATGGGGCACCATTATTTTTAGTTGCTTTGTTTGCGTTGGACAGGTAAGAAAAGACAAAACGTTCATTGATTCATTGTGACAGTGACTCTTGAATTCTTGTCTCATTCCACCAGCAAAGATGTGTTTAGTGAATGCCTGACTTAATTAAGCAAGGCTCACAAATGCCCATGTAAAGTAATGCATAGTAATGCATTTTAAGCCTTGAGACAGATGAACCTTGATACCTAAATTTCACAGATTTACTAAGAAGGAATATTAAAATCATTGTAGAGGTTGTGTTTCATCATAAGTCACTTATTTCTCTTAGATTCCTTGAATTTACTTTTTCTTTGATCTTACGTTATATTCTACATTACAGGTTGTTTTTGCTCTGGGTGGAATATTTCATGCTTTTTGGCTGATGGAATTTGGAAGGTTTGTGTTTGGGTAAGTTATGCATCATTTCACTTATCCCAATATATTACTGTTTTAGTGTTCATCTGTCAATTTATTAAAGATTTACAAAAAATACATTATTATATCTTCTGGAGAATTACTTCAAATCCTTGAAATCTAGCTCAGTGGTTGTCTTAATTTTCCCTTAAAGTAAGCAACAATTTTGAGGGGTCATAGTTAACTCTGTGTAGGGTTTGAATATTAAATAGTTCTCCAGAAATGATATTTTTCTTAAGTGTTTTGCTTTTCTGTAGTATTGAAGACTGTGATTTAAACCTCATTTAGAAAAGCATAGACCATCATTTTCTAGGTTGGTGATTAATGGACATTTTGCTGCTTCTTAGCGGGTATGTGTAGGTCCTTTTGAACCGTGTTGAAGAGGCTTGAAGGAGTAAATTACCAGAAGACTAACTGCTCTTAATGAATTTCAGTGTCTATTCAGTAAGCCCATTCTGAGTTCAGCCTTGGGCTTCCTGCCCAGAGCGATGCAGATGACATAACTTACTCATGCTTTTTACAGGTACCAACGACATGTAGACATAGGTGACACACCCCCAAAAGTGCTCTAAGTGAGAGAGAAGGAAAAAAAATGTATATAAACATATGAAAGGGATTCAGAGATGGAAGTGTGGTCAGAAATGGCCTCGTGGATGAAGTGGGCCTTGACATCAGTATAGGATTTGGATTAGTAGAAGAGGGGAGATATTTTTGGATGAGGACAGTGATGAGGAGGACTCAGTGTTAGGATGCAGGGGAGAGGAAGCTCCTACGTAAAGGTCAATGTGTAGAACTTACAGAAGGAAAATTAAAATCTGGGAAGTAGGAGAATGTCGAATATGGAAGGTGCTGGCCTGAAAAGTGAATTTTTGTGTTTTCACAAGTACGGACCGCTCTCCCCACGTGAGCATTTTATATAGCATAGATGGTGATGTGGTAGCTCAAACTCCTTTTATTGCTGGTCGTGGTTGTCATTGCAGTGTATTAAATTACCCACACTTAGTATAAAACAACCCTTACATTGTGGGCTTTGTGGGTCAGGAGTTTGGACAGGGTACAGCGTGCACGGTGTGTCTGTGCACCTGATGTCTGGAGCCTGAGCTGGGATGACTTGAAGGCTGGCACTGCTGGCTGGAGCACCTAAACAGGGCCTCTCTTGGCTTTCGCATAGTGTGGCGAACTCAGGGTAGTTGGACTTCTTACAAGGTGGCTCAGGGTTCTAAGTGTGAATGTTTGAATGGAAAGGCAGATCTCACCTTTTATAACCCAGCCTTGGGATCACACAACCCTGCCTCCACCACATTCTACTGGTTGAAGCAGTCACAGGCCCACTTAGATTCAAGGGACGGGACATAGACCCCACCTCTTGACGGGAGGGGTGTCAAAATTTTACACCTGCTGCTTTGTTAACTGGGGTATTTCTTTAAAAACTGTGACTTTTCTTTCCTTATTCTAGGATTGGTGGGGAGTCCTTAGCAGTTGCCCAGAATACATATGCTGTGAGTTGGTTTAAAGGCAAAGAATTAAACTTGGTGTTTGGACTCCAGCTTAGCATGGCTAGAATTGTAAGTATGACACAGATAATGAAGCCAAATGGGAAGCAAAAGATTGAATGTTGTAGTTATCTCTTAAAGATTACAGGATGAAATGTGTTTGTGTATAAGTTAGGTATTGATTTTTTATATATTTTTCTAGACCATAGTATATACCATTTACCTGACCTTTTTTTAAAAAAAATTTTTTTTATTTATTTATTTTTGGCTGTGTTGGGTCTTCATTTCTGTGCGAGGGCTTTCTCTAGTTGTGGCAAGCAGGCGCCACTCTTCATTGTAGCGCGTGGGCCTCTCACTATCGTGGCCTCCCTTGTTGGGGAGCACAGGCTCCAGATGCTCAGCCTCAGCGTCCATGGCTCACGGGCCCAGTCGCTCCGCGGCATGTGGGATCTTCCCGGACCAGGGCTTGAACCCGAGTCTCCTGCATTGGCAGGCAGATTCTCAACCACTGTGCCACCAGGGAAGCCCCCATTTACCTGACTTTAATTAAGGCATTTCTAACCTTATTTCGCTTAGGAAACAGTCTAAAATGGCTAATTGAGCATTTGTTAGTTCAGAGAACCTGAGCATTGGGATGGATCGTATAGATTTTGTTGTCTAATTTCTTTACCCATTTTCGGCGTTCCTGCAATGAAAGTCTTTACATATGGTCATCCAGGTTCTGCTCGCACATTTCTAGTGATTAGAAGCTCGCTGTGTGATGGGACAGCTCATCTACTGCAATTAACTCTGTGAAGCTCAATCTCCCATAGAGATGAGATCTGCCTGTACAAGTAGCTTTTAGTGATTGTTCCGACTTTTGCCCTCTAGTGAGTGTTTATTTTCTCTGCTGTGCAGCAGCACTTTGCTTATGAAGACAACTCTGAAGGTCTTGGTCAGACATGCTCACTTCCTGTGCTTGTCTAAGCCATGTGGCATGGGTTTCAGCTCCCTGACCGTGGCGCTCCTGCCTCTCTGGACTTCATCACAGGTGGTCAGTACTCCTCAGCAGCATTTGGAACCTGGAAGTGATCGTGGTGTTTCATGATAGGGGATCTGGTAGAGGGTACCCAGGGGAACAACATTATGCTATTATAAATGCAACCTGGAAGGTGTTTTGGCCATCCCAAACCCTGTTAGGTTTTTTCCTTCATGAGCTCCTGTGAATAGAGGTTTTTAAAAAGATCCTTGCCATTAAAAATCAAGGTTTTAAAGACTGTAAATGGCATGAAAATGCTTGGAACATAGTCTTGAAGGAAGAAATCCAATACAAAAAACCCCAGTACAAATGAAATATTTTTAATGTAATATTTCATCTTATGAAATATATAACATACATATGTCATACATATATAACATTTCTATATTTTTGTACATGTAGGCTCTTTCTAATTTTCCAGTATTATAAATAGAGCTGTTGTGCAACACTCCAAAACTTGTCTGCATCTCTGATTATTTCCTGAGGCTAGCTTGCTAGGAATGGAATTATCACTGAGTCAGAGGGTTTGTTAGGGTTTTTTAAGACTGTTGAGACATATTTCCACTTTTTCCTCTCAGAGATGTTTATATCTCCATCTGTGAGATATGAGAGGATCCTTTTTATTGTAGCTTTGATAGTACTTTAAAAAAGTCATTTTGGGCTTCCCTGGTGGCGCAGTGGTTGAGAGTCCGCCTGCCGATGCAGGGGACACGGGTTCGTGCCCCGGTCCGGGAGGATCCCACATGCCACGGAGCGGCTGGGCCCGTGAGCCATGGCCGCTGAGCCTGCACGTCCGGAGCCTGTGCTCCGCAACGGGAGAGGCCACAACAGTGAGAGGCCCGCGTACAGCAAAAAAAAAAAAAAGTCATTTTATCAATTTGATAGGAAACACCTAAACATTATTTTAATTTGTAAATCTTTGATAACTAGTGTGGTTTTCCACATTTTCTAAATTTTATCCACAAGGACATTCCTGGTACTTCCTTATGTATCTTGTGCAAGTCAAGACATGTCTGTGGCAGCTGGTGGATCTCATCGTCTAATAACTTCTAAAAGAAGGAAATAGGAGCAGTTGAGCAAGACTCATTCTCAGTGACGCCATTGTGGTTACTAATGATCTTCACGTTCTTTTCTGTGTGGTCACAAACTAGTTATAATCCATTCACCTGCGTCCCCAGGAGCCCTAAGTTTCTAGAACGGAATCTCAGGAGCTTCTAGGATGCGGGGTGGAGGTTACGGGAATGGTGGGGGGGCCTGAGGAGGAGGTGGCAGGAGCCAGATCTCAGGCAGCCACCTCTCCGTCAGCCAGGGTGGCTCGGCTCTGATCTGGTTGGTGTATTGAGGGTCCTTGTGAGATGCACGCAGGAGACCAAAGGACTCCATTACAGAGTTGCTGGGGTAGATGGAGGTTCAGTCTTTTTTGTGCTTCTCTTGGCCCTGCACATACTCAGAATGATCATAGAGGTTTCGGGTTTACCTCGCCGTGATTTTTTTGTCGGCTGAACTGTGAGTTTGTCTGATTTTAGACCCTTGGACTGTTATCATTCAGGCAGTGGACTTTTCACTTTTCTTATTATTCCTGTCTTAGCTGAGGTTGGAAGTCCAGCACTCTTTTGATTTTCCTCTGTAATTTGTTACTTTTAAAAACTCCTTATTTCAACAAATATTTATTGAGTACTTGCTAAGCCAGGTCATGTTAGGCATTTTAGAATTAAAGGGTTATTGAGACAATATGTCTTTGAGGGGCTTGTATTTTTGCTGATGTTGAGGAATGTTTCCAGCAGGTCTCCATTTATACCTTATTCAGATGAGCATCTGAATAATGCCACTGGCTAACACTTTGTGAGAAGTAGCCATGTGCGATTTGCTGCTGTATTTGCTGTGGGAACATGGTGGAGGACATGTTTATTTCTCAGTCTCCTTATCAGTAGCGTTAGCACAGTTGACACTCCCCTTTCCTTGATTTCTTCTCTTGGGTTCTAGGACTCCACAGTCTCATAGTTTTCCTCTTGCCCTTCTGTCTGCTCCTTCTACCTCTTTTGCTGGTTCCACCTCAGTCTTCTCAACCTGTAAATGTGGGTTTGGTCATTGGACACCCTCTCATTTCTTTTGACGCTCACTTCCTTGGTAATCTTATCTAGTTTTGAAGTTTTAAATAGCGTGTCTTTGCTCCTGAAGTTATATCGTCCAGGCCTTTCCGCTGAATTCCACACCCGTATTTGCAGCTTCCTCCTTGACATTTCCACTTGGATGTCTAGTAGGCATATCAAACTCAACACAGCCAAAGCCCAGCTCTTAATGTTTCACCTACTGTCCTCCAAACCAGCTCATGCTGAAGTTTTCTCATCTTCAGTTATGAGCAACTCTGTTCTTCCAGGTGCTCAGGCAAAAACTTTGATGTCACCCTGAACCACTCCTTACCCCCATCCCTAACCCCACACTCTCCACTTATTTTCCATTGGCAAAACCTGTTAGCTCTACCACCGGAATATGTCCGTATTCCGACCACTTGCCACTGTGCCCACTGCCAGTCTCCCCAGTCCAAGACCTATCGTTTCTGTTCTGCATTATTGCAGCCGCCCCGAGCCGATGTCCTTGCTCCTGCACCGTCCTCACTTACAGTCTTCTTTGGATATAGCAGCCAGAGTGAGTCTCTTAAAACGTAAGGGATTGTGCCACTTCTCTGCTTAGAACCCCAATGGCTTCCCATCTCACGCAGACTAAAAGCCAGAAGTTCTTATTACCAATAGCTCGCTTTCCCATCAGTTCCTCTCTGGGGACCTCGTCTCATCCTCTCCCTTCTTCATTGACACTGTTCTAGTCTCTACGCTCCTTGCCTTGAGCACGCCGGGCAACCTTCCTCTCGGGGCCTGTGCCCTGGGTATTCCTTCTGCCTGGAGTGCTGTGCTGTTCTTCCAGGTAGCCTCCCAGCTTCCTTCAAGTTCTTAACCCAGAGTCACATTCTCAGCAAGGTCTCTACCCCTTTTTATTCTCCTTCTATGCTTTATTTTTATTTATTTATTTATTTTTTGCGGTACGGGGGCCTCTCACTGTTGTGGCCTCTCCCGCCGCGGAGCACAGGCTGCGGACGCGCAGGCTCAGTGGCCATGGCTCACGCACCCAGCCGCTCCGCGGCATGTGGGATCTTCCCGGACCGGGGCACGAACCCGTGTCCCCTGCATCGGCAGGCAGACTCTCAACCACTGTGCCACCAGGGAAGCCTCTATGCTTTATCTTTTTTCCTTATTTTTTAGAAGCACTCATTGCTGTTTCATATACTGTATATTTTACCTTTTCTACCCCACTAAAATGGGGTTGCTCTCTATGAGAGCTGGAAATTTTTCTGTTCTTTATTTTATTCCCGGTAACTAGAACAGTGACAGGCATGTAATCAGGGTTCAATAACTGCTAAATGAAAGAATAAATGAATGAGGGTAGTACTATTACTGTCTTCTAAAGGATGATCAGAGGATGAATTTTTTTTTCAGATGTCAGGATCAGGAAAAGCTGTGCTTTTTATGAGCCAAAGTTTATTTTTGTCTTGGGTACCCTGTGAACTTTATAACTTGTGTTTCATTTTTGTTTAGGCTACTAGGAAGATCTAGATGTACTGTGCTGTTTTGAATGCTAGCATTTTCTATAAATTGGCATTTTTGTGTGGTAATCTTATCTGTGGCTTTATCCTAGGTTGTTAGCTCTTTCCTTGTAGTGTTTTTTTTTAAAAAATTATCTGTTGTTTAATCTGAACCCTATTATACTTATTTCTCTAAGCTAACTGACATCCTTTTTTTCTGAGCAAGACAGACAGAAATGAAAATTATGTTGATTTTTTTTTTTCCTTTTCTTTCAGGGAAGTACAGTAAACATGAACCTCATGGGATGGCTGTATTCTAAGGTTGAAGCTTCGTTGGGTTCTGCTGGTCACACAACCCTTGGGGTCACACTTATTATTGGTTAGTGAATCCTGAAGTCCCACCTTTTATCTGTCCTGAAAGCTTGTCATAGGAAGTGGTGTGACAGGGAGGAAAGAACACAGGAATTGGGCTTAGACCACTTGGTTATAGTTTTGCCTGTACAGTTCACTAGTTCTTGGACCTAATTAGACACAGTGAACATATTGGCAGTCATTCACCCCATTTGTATTTTTATTTCCACTTTCTTAAAATAACGATCTTGTACCACCACATGTGTTCAGGTTTTTTTTTTTTTCTAAATAAGGATAGATTTTTAAAAATATTTATTTATTTTATTCTTGGCCGCATCGGGTCTTAGTTGTGGTACGTGGGCTTCTCTCTAGTTGTGGTGGGCTCCAGAGCGTGCAAGCTCAGTAGTTGTGGCACGTGGGCTCTCTAGTCATGGCACGTGGGTTCCAGAGCGCATGGGCTCTGTAGTTGTGGCACATGGGCTCCAGAGCGTGTGGGCTCTTTAGTTGTGACGCACGGGCTCGGTAGTTGCTGCGCACGGGCTTAATTGCCCTGCCAGGGATTGAACCTGAGTCCCTTGCATTGGAAAGTGGATTCTTAACCACTGGACCACCAGGGAAGTCCCTGTGCTTCGGTTTTGTTGTGATGAGCAAATGAGAGTGTATGTGAGAACTCTGAAAACAGTCAGGGAGTTTGTACCTCTAAGGTGTTCATTAATAGTCTGTAGCAGAAGGGAGAATTGTTTCCTTTTGATCAAATTCATTTCATGCGCTTATGGAGCTTAGATTTTATAGAAGTCAGAGGTGATAGGATGTGATGGGAAATCCACCAAGTTGGGAGCTGGGAGTCTAGGTTCTGGTCCTGGCTCATTTTGGACAGGAAGTTAACCTCTGTGTCTCTTCTCTGTAAAACTGTTTTCTTCTCTGTAAAACTGTGGGTGTTGGACTAAAACTGTATAGGCTCCTTCTGACCCTAAGTTCTGTTGGCTAAAGCTGGGTTCTGCTGGTTGCTGGGTGGGTCACTGAGAAGCGCTTGATGCTCTCTGGGTTTACCACCTGTGCTTCTTCTCTGAGCAGTGAATTTGTCTAACTGAGCCCCACAGGATGTGGAGAGCTGCTTGCAGAGCCCTAGGGAGACCTGTGGGTGCTGGGTTGAAGGTTCTGTGCCGTCTTTTATTCCCTGTATTCCTTGGTACAGGCTGGTAAAGGGAGGACAGTGAGAGGTAATCCTAGATGGGCAACTTGTGCCTAGAGACCCCTTCTTTCTCCCCCTCCCTATTAAATCCTTTGCCAATTATAACCTCTTTCTTACTTTCAGATTCTCTTCAGTATTCCTTCCAGTTCTCTCCACAGTGGAGAATTTGAGAATTTTAGAGAATTTCAGAGCCAGAAAAGATCTGTGCCATCAGATCAAAGCCTCTGATTTTACACTTGGGAAAATTGAAGCCCAGAGAGGTTAAATTCCTTGCCCAAGATCAATCAGCTTGTTACTGCCAGACGTAGAACCCACATCTACCGACTCTTTGCAGTTTTTCATATTATGCCAGCCAATTAAAGATGTCATTTACTTTACTAAGCTTTTTATTAAAAATTTTGAGAAGTGTACACTTTATTCACTGTTTATCCTGATTCACTTTAATGATACGAGGTCAGCATTAGTGAGTAATGTTGGATACCTGAAGGAGAGTGAGCGGGCTGTGCTGTGGGAGGATTGGGGCCCTTGGGGCTGCCACAGGGTAGGAGCAAGAGTCAGACTTGGGGAGGAATCAGAGGGAACATGAGGTGATCACAGAATCAGACTTTGCTTTTGCGGTTTGTTCCCCCTGGCATCCATCAATAATTGGTGCTTAGACTGAATTAAGAAATTAGGACTAATTTGCTAGCTGGTCATCAGCTTTCTTCAGTCTGTATTCTGATTATAAGACTAGACTAGTTTGTTCTAGTCTTTCCCGTCTAATCTCCAACCTTCTACCAGGAAATAATATACAATAGTAATAGCGACTGCTGTTCGTTGAGTGCTTCCCAATGCACTTCCTTTCCTTCTGTCCTGATTTAGTAATTGTAGGCTTTTCATATATGCGTCTAGATGCCATCCCTTTAAGTTGCTAAGTATTTTGCTGTTAATGTAATGTGCTACCTTTTAGGAACCTTCATTTTGGTTCTCTTTTAAAAATCTCTTCTTTTTTTATTATAGGGGGTATAACATGTATTCTTTCACTAGTCTGTGCCTTGGCCCTTGCTTACTTGGATCAGAGAGCAGAACGAATCCTTCATAAAGAACAAGGAAAAACAGGTTAGTCTAAATGCAAGAAAAAGTTAGGCTTTTAGGAATTACGGCCTTTTTGAGATAATTTACAATGAGGTAAATTCCTAATGTAGTGTTGTAAACGCAGTGAGGCTTAATACTTGTTTATTAAATCTTTTTTTTTCCACTTTAAAATTTTTTAAAATTTTATATGGGCATATAGTTTATTTAAATCTTTTATTTCCTAATCTATTTCCATTTGTCTAAATTTTTGGATACTTTTTTTTTCCCCCTTAAGCGGTTTTGGCAGAATTTACATTCTTGATTGTACCTTGTATATTTGCAAAGTGATGAGTGTTTCTGGAAGAAAGAAAGAAGGTAGATGCTAATCTTAGGTTTTGCATTTTCTGTTGTCTTTTTAGTTTATCCGAGAAACTATGTTCTAGTGATTTACTGAGACAAGTATTTTTTAACTGAATTGCAAAGGTTAATCACATGATAAAAGAAAAATAATCTTGACTTAGAAATGCAAAATTACACTGACTGCATCTTCCCTTTCTTCTGTAAGGTGAAGTTATCAAGTTAACTGATGTGAAGGACTTCTCCTTCCCCCTGTGGCTCATATTTATCATCTGTGTCGGCTATTATGTTGCTGTGTTCCCTTTCATTGGACTTGGGAAGTGAGTCTTCTCTAGCATTCTGTTTTTGTTGGCTAAATTATAATGAGAATTCAGTCACATAAATGTAATTTTTTTAAGGTATAAATTTTGCTTCTCTGTTACGGTTGGTATTTTCACAGGAATTGTTTTACATCCTGGGACACAACTGATTTTCTTAGCTTAAGGTTTAGTGTTGCTTTAATACTTGTATTAGGTTTTTGAAGAAATACCTGAAACAGTTTTTGATACATAATATTGATTTACTTTAATGCTTGATTTTGGATTTGTATTCTTTTTTTATTTCCTCTTTATTTCTTTGTTAGGAAGCCTCTTATTGAGAATGGAGACAGTGCGTTAGCTCGTAGTGACAGGGCATATCTCCATTTGTTAGGACTGCGTTTCTGCAGACTCAAATTCAGGGTTTCAATTAAATTCTTCTTTGCTTTATCTTCTACCTTTTCTCCGTTTTCACGGGCAGCTACTTAAACAGAGCAGTGTGTGAGTGTGAGTGTGTTTGTTGAGATGCATCTCTGTAATTATAACCTTTAAATTCAGGCTGTCATTTTACAGTTTGAGACAAGAACCTTATGCATTATTTAGCAAAGAACCCGTCCGGTATTGCTTTTAAGGAAAGGAAGCCATCTTAATTCCTTGTAGTAATACATTTGGGTTTCTGAAAATTTGTGTGTATTGTTTGCTGTACACGTAAAAGAGGAAAAAATAGGTATCGATATGTTTTATTTAGTTGGTGAAGTACTTACGTAAATACTAAACCTTTAGCCAGTTGCTTGAAGATGGATACCAAATAAGGTGGGAAAACAGTATAAAGGAGGGAAAGTTGACTAAACTTATTTTTATTCAGTTTTATTTTGCCTTTATTTTTAAAAAACAGAATAGTTCTTTCTAAAGTGTCTGCTTTTTGTCCTCTCTCTTTTTATTTTAGAGTTTTCTTTACAGAGAAATTTGGATTTTCCTCCCAGGCAGCGAGTGCTATTAACAGGTATTCCATTAATTCTGTAAGTGCTTACTGTGTGCTTAGTGTGGGTCTTTAATTATAACCCGATGTTATAAGAGACAGAAAAGACGTATGTGAACTAACATCTACAGTGTGAAACAAAGTCTGTCTTGGGTCTTGATCCTGAATGGCCATCTTTGCATTAAGGGAAAACCAAAGAAGTCTTGGACCACTGTTTATATCTTTTTATTTCTATTTACTGCTGACCATTTTAGAAGGATGTTAAATTAAATGAGCTAGGGTTTGCTTTACCTAATCATTGTAGGATTTAGGACTTTGTGGATTTTTAATTTTTTTTCCTGTGATATATTATTAAATATCTTTTATATTTTCTGGGCAGTATTGTATATGTAATATCAGCTCCCATGTCCCCAATATTTGGGCTTCTGGTGGATAAAACAGGAAGGAACATCATCTGGGTTCTGTGTGCAGTGGTGACCGCTCTTGCTTCCCACATGATGCTGGCCTTCACTCTGTGGAACCCTTGGATTGCTATGGTAAAGTCGCTGCGAACGGCTGGGGGGCTCAGGGCTTCAGGGAGGACTCTGTACAGCACGTATCAGAAGCCAACGCTCAGCTCTTCTGATAGTAGTGCTTGTGACAGTGGGAAAAACAATGACAATTTCAGTTTCTACAGAATAGCTATTTTTAAAGTATATAAATATTAATCATTAATGCATAAGATGTTTTTGATTTCATTTGGCCTATATAATAGTACCCTCAATGCTGCTATAGAATTTGAAATAAAATAGTCTTATAAAAGCCCAATGCTTATTAGTTCCATTTATTTTTCAGTACTTCATTAAAAGAAGTCATTCCATCATAGGTGGCAAAAACATCTGTCAACCCAGTATCCATGATTTTGCGTTCTTTTGTCTTTGACTTTTAGTAGGTCAAAAAGTAATAATGAATTCATCAAGTTTTTGTAATTGTTCTTCAGAATGTCATTTTTAAGACCATAGGCCAAAGTGCTGGCATTTCTTACCTGTTAATAAAAGAATATCTTGAACATATATATTTGTGCACTTCGTTAGAATTCTCTAGGACAGACTCCTAGAAGTAGAAATGCTAGAGCAGAGGCTTTGCACAGTTAACATTTTGATAGACACTGTGAAACCTCTCCTCTAATAACTTTCTACCCATTTATAGCTTTACCAATAATACATGAATGTGTTTGTTTTTTAGTATCCTTGCCATTGTTAGACGTTGGCATTATTTTAATTGTTCCCAATCTGATAAATGATCTTATTTTAACTTAAATCATAAGGTTTCTTCTTTAATTGAAGGAAAAGTTAGCATTAGGTGATGTTTATCAAGCAGTGGTTGTTGTTGGTCCTCTGCTTGGCTCTCCAGTTGGGTGGTGATGACCCAGAAGTAAGATAATGGACTGTTGGCATGATGTTACCTTGATTGCTTAATTTGTAATTGTTAATGAATACTGGGAAATTAGCTTGCCTGAAACATTGGTAAAGACATTTTGCAAATTAGCTTTATTTTCTTGTTTGGTCTTTGACTGCACCCTGGGCCCAGCCAGTTATGTATTCATATAATATAAAATGGTTAAGACAGTGTTATGTGTATCTTGTCCCTAGAGGGATACCGTTAGAGAGGCCCAAGACCATTTTGTGTTGAATATGAGTTTTTAGCCTAATTATTTTGCAACACAATTTGCATGGATATTCATATATTAGTTATTATGTCACTCTTGCTAATCTGCATCAAAAGAAAATCACCTTTTGGTAAATATAAGACTTCTTTACCCTTTTCCGTATTGATTTCAATAGTGTCTGCTGGGACTCTCCTACTCATTGCTTGCCTGTGCATTGTGGCCAATGGTGGCATTTGTAGTTCCCGAACATCAACTGGGAACTGCATATGGCTTGTAAGTGTTTGCACTGTGGATCATATAATGTCTCTCTCTGCTGTGTCAATTTAATTATCTTATAAAACTCCAGATCTCCTGAATCTAGTCGGCTTCAGGCTTTTGGGACAGCTCTGAACCTGGAAATAACCAGAAAATCAGTTAATCTATTTGTATTATTATTGTGGCAAAAAAAAAGCTCCGAGCCTCCAGCAAGAGAGGTGGAGATAAGCTACCCCATGAGAGGTCATTGCTGACGTGACCATCCCACCGCCCGTTTATCTGAGGGCCTCTCAGTGAGAAGTTGAGTTCCAATCTCTAGCACAAAAGGCCGAACAGGGAAACCACATCTCTGGTTGGTATTCACTTAGCCCTTGGATTCATTCAGCAGGAAGGTGTTGAATTCAGACTGTACTTGCTAAGGCAAACTCCCTTGCCTTTGAGCCTAAAGTTAAGTAGTGGAAACAGTCATGGGATTAAAGAAACAAATCTAATCAGGTCATTCCTGGTTGAAAACCCTCTTAACACTGATAGTATGTGGTTTATAGATACTAATATTTATAGTGAATTGGTACTCTGTGTGTGAAGACTTCAGAATTGAAATGTTTGGTTTTTTTAAATTTCTTAAATTGTAGCATGCAGTCCATTCAGAATCTTGGGTTGGCAGTCATTTCCATCATTGCTGGCATGATATTGGATACTTGGGGATATCTGTTTTTAGAAGTTTTCTTCATTGCCTGTGTTTCTTGTAAGTGCGCCACCTGGCAACATTTAGTTTCTTTTAATATGCAGCAGGATGTTCTCATTTATACTTTTAGGCTTTTGTTGTTATTGTTCTTTTTTCCCCTTTTTTAAACCAAATCCCTAAGATGTTTCTCAGCTGGTGACTTTTTAGTTTTCTGAAGATTCACAGGAATTTTTCAGGAGATTCCTGTTCTTAAAGGCAGGAATGGAATCTGCTCTATATTCTGTTTTAAATATTTATGTTTTTTTTTAATGGTAAATGTCATGTTATGTATTTTTAATTATAATAGAAAAAAGAATGTAGTATGGATACATGTTACAATATCAGTGAACATTAAAAACATCCTTAGTGGAAAAAAGCCATACGGAACAGGCCACCCAGATCCCATACTCATCTTGTCTGTTTCATAAATATTTATGGTTGTTAAAAAACACCTTCCTCTTCAGAGTGGAACCATTTGAAGGGTCCTGAGTATGTCCCTGGTGTGAATGTGTGGACATTAGTGTGGCTTAGGTGTGAGCGCTCACTGTTTATTCATTAGTCTATTTTGAATTGTTTTTATTCTTAGTCCTGTTATTTAATTTTTACCTGTCATGATTCATTGGTTAAAAATAGGAAGCATTAGGCAACTGCCGAAAACTACAAAAATAAATCAGTGTTTTTTCACTGTGTTCTCCTTACACATCAATTGTGTTCATCTGAAAAAAAATGTTCGCATGACATATCAGATATCTTTCATGCTTCGATAAATTGTGTTTAAGACGGCAGGCCCGAGTAATGATTTTATCCGACTTCGTTTTCACTTACAGGAATAAAGACTGTCTATACTGGAGGTGTGGTGTTTGCAGATGATGGCTTATGAATAATAGCCTGAATCTACTTTATTATCTCATAACTTTAGAAATTAGCACATCAAATTTTAAAAATATATTCTTAAATAGTGGGCCATATACGAATTCATAGTACTAGGTTGTGAAAGTGTTTTTGTCTATTTTTGATGCTGCAACGTGTGGTTTAATCTCAGTCAACGGTTCCTTATAAATTTGGTTCTCAAACCAAACACCACTCCATTTAAAAAGGTTTTTGTTGAGGTATTAAAGTAAGTTAAGTGTGCCACGCTTGTTAAAGTGAAAAGCCAAGTACCTGACTTTCTGAGGCCTTTACTGGTCTGGGTTTCTGGGAGTTTAATGACCACATTTTAATATTTGGTTAATTTGTAAAATGAACATGGTGTTTTCAGACCTAAAACCTCCAAAGGATTACTTCTATTTGGCTCTCTGTAAAAACATAAACAGTCTAGCAGCTGGCAGGGTTTTGGGAAAGTGCTGGGAACTACCAGCATTACAAAGGGAGAGGAAAGAGAAATGATCTGTGGGTGGGTTGGCCCCTTCTCCTGGGGGCAGAGGGGTCTCAGTTTCTCTTTTTCTGTCCCTGCCATCCCTGGGCTCAGGTTTTAAAAATATCTTTCTCATGGAGAAAATGGTGTGTAACTTAGTGCTTTTTGGAAAATAATGTGAAGAGTGTTTTCATTTTTAAATGCTAGTTAATAAAGATTTGATTTTCTAAGCTTTACTTTGTAATTATGATTACATAGGAATCATTGGGAAAAAGTACGTGTTTTTAAGGACCTTATGTTTTTTTCATTTCCAGTCTCACTTTTATCTGTGGTCTTACTCTACTTGGTGAATCGTGCCCAAGGTAAGTAGAAGTTCAGGTATTTTCTTCTTAAACCACAGTGGATCATCATTTTTTTTAAATTTAATTTAATTTAATTTAATTTATTTTTGGCTGCGTTGGGTCTTTGCTGCTGCATGCAGGCTTTCTCTAGTTGCGGCGAGCGGGGGCTACTCTTTGTTGTGGTGTGCGGGCTTCTCATTGTGGTGGCTTCTCTTGTTGTGGAGCATGGACTCTAGGTGTGTGGGCTTCAGTAGTTGCAGCACACAGGCTCAGTAGCTGTGACTCGCGGGCTCTAGAGTGCAGGCTCAGTAGTTGTGGTACACGGGCATAGTTGCTCCGTGGCATGTGGGATCTTCCTGGACCAAGGCTCAAACCCGTGTCCCCTGCATTGGCAGGCAGATTCTTAACCTCTGCGCCACCAGGGAAGCCCACAGTGGATCATCTTGTGGGGCTCCTGGATTGTCTCCATCCAGGAGAGGCTTTATTTCATGTAATAACATTCTGTTCATAGTGATGAAACACATTTTACTTCATAGCATATAATTATGTATTTTGGACCTTCCCATATATTAAAATCATTGTCATGTTCTTCCTGGCCAGTTCAATTTAAGTTTTGTAATATAAAATTTTAGATGTTCTTTTTATATTAGCAGAAGGTCATATTAGTATGACTTCTAAAAAAATAACCTAAAGCCCTTCCTATGTTATTGTCTTATATTTTTAAAAAATGAGAAGTAAACATATTTATAGCTGCAGTTTGCATTTTAAGGTTGAAAGTGTTTAATATAGAATGAGAAATTATAGATTTTTTTCGTTTGCTAATATCTACTACATTTATTTTTGCTTTTTTTGTTATTTATAAGATTTTGATATTACCTTTATTAATTTTTCTAAACTGGCTTGGCCCTAAGGGTTGTCATGTATTTAGAAGAATGAATACATATGCTGTTTAAATAATTTTAGGTCATTTACTTTAATGCCTCTTAATTTTCACTATTATTGAATATTGATACATGGTCCCAAAGAACAAAACCTCGAGCAATACATAAGTCCAAAATTTTTTAAAAAATGCTAACATTAAGGAGTGATTATTTGTATCATATAATGATTCTTAAGAAACATTTTTCCCCCCTTGGGAAGTTTCCAGGAGATAAACTAGTTCTTTCTCACCTTCCATAGCCTCTTCTGTTACTTAAAGGCATTTGTATGTGTGTGTACACATGTGCGTGTTTGAATTTTACTTACGATAGTTGTGTTGAAAAGATTCAATGCTTATTTGTATTTTAGGTGGGAACCTAAATTATTCTGCAAGACAAAGGGAAGAAATAAAACTTTCTCATGCAGAGTAAGTATTGAAAGAAAGAAAATTTGTCTTTATTATGAAAATCTTAAAACAGTAGCATTTTATTTCAAGATATTGGGTTTAGACATTTAAGAAATTAGTCTTTTTCTTAAGTTTTGAGAGCCAACAATTATCTCTGGAACTATTGTAACATAATTTTTCTTTGTGTTAGAAAAATTTTAAAGGGAGGATATCAAAGGTTAAAATAAAGGAGATAAAGAACAAATTGGGCTTTAATTTGCCTTCTGAGAGGAGAGAGAGAGAGACCTGCAGTATTTGTAATTTATTGGAGGAAAGGTCTTTGTCCTGACTTCCTGTGCTGGGCTCACCCTTCCATTCTTTCTCATATTTTCTTTTTCTTAACTAGTTGAGATAATCTTTTATTTTCTCCTGGTGCTAACATGCCATTATGTGTTCTCTGACTCACTTGGAACAGATTAAAGTATCTAGTGTGGGGTTTAAGTTAAACTAATTTTTTCCATGAGTGCATGCTAAAGCATAGTAGTGATTCTATTTCTTTTGTTATTTCTAGTTTTTTAGACATTGTATTTTTTATGATGAAAAAAATTTATTTGTAAATATATACCACCTGACTGTAAGTTTTATGAATTTTGAGTAGGTTAAAATCTGGTAGAACAAGGCTGTGTTTTCTGGGGCTTGATTCTTGGCCATCTCAAATTCCCTTTTCACATAGTAATTCTACTATAAACAAATGTTGTTAAAATCATGTTTAAGAAGGATTTTTGAAGTCAGAGATACTCAACATGCCATGTGTTAAGTAAACAAAAGGTAAAAATGCAAATATAATATCCCAATTTTATTCAAGAAAAAGTATGTAGGCATGTGTATTTCTTAAATCCATTACTTATATATAATAGAAAAAATGCTGAAAGAAAAATCCCCAATATTAACAATTCCATTTGAATGGTAGGGTTAGAAGAGTTTATTTTTTTCTTGGCATTTCTATATTTTCCAAATTTTTTAAGTCGATCCTCTATTACATTTATGATCAAGAGGAGTGAAAAGATTATCCAGCAAAATGTGTAACTTAATATTTGGCACTGCATGTTTTATAGTGGTTATGGTTTTCATTTTGTAATAATGGGGTTTCATGGTTTTTTTCCTCCCTTTTTTGATAATGTATTGCATTGTGTTTTGCAGGTGAGAAGTTTAAATGACTGTGTCATACGAATGGGCTGCACACATCATTGGTTTGAAAACCTCCAATTTTTTTTTTCTTTTAATTTAGAGTTTAGTCGTTAGGAAAAATAATGGTCTGGAGAAATATTTATATTTTGAATATATCTATTTTAAAGTATAGCTGTGAGGACTATTTTAGCCTGTGTCTTTTGTATTGCTGAAGAATTCTGCTTTGGAATAGGCTCATCAATGATGAAGTTTAGAAAATTGCATCTGGTACGTGCAGGTGATTTTGAGTAAGGACAGTAAATAATGGAAATCTTTGGATCTTGTATTGAGATAATTTTCACAAAGTGTATCTTAGGGATATGGCCTTTAATCTTAAAGCAAAAAAAAAAGTTTTGGGGGATTAGAAAGGATATTTTATATAGAATAAACAATGGCATTTTAATAGGCATTCCCTTTTGTAATAGGGAATATTTGAAAGGTATTTTTATGAAGTCTCATTTCCACAAATAGCAGATTGTGTTCTGCTTTCTTTAGTTACCAGAGGTTGCTGAGCAGTGACCCTTTTGAGCTTCTTTATTTCTCTGTTACTGAGGACCCTGATCCCTTAGGGACATAATTTTGTGGTACAAACTTTCTGTACGGTTTCTCTTATAGTCCAATTAATTACTAAAAAATGTCCTGTAAATTATGATAATTGCATATCTACAAGGATAAATAAAAACACTGCAAAAGGAATACTTGATGTCCTTTAACTTTTTATTTAAAAAAAATATTAAAACACTGATTTTAACTCTTATTTATGTGGAAGATTATCTCTATAAGAAAATCTAAGTTAGAATAAAGAGAATTTGACTAATTACAGTCATTGAAAGATTATGGGAGTAGTTTTTTTCTCCAGACTAGGACCTTGAGTAACATTTATGTTTTTTGCATTAAATAAAATACAGATATGAAATTTTTCTGACAAACTTAAACACTTTTTAGTTGACTTAGTCTTGTCATATTACGTATTAGAGTCAAGGGATTTATGTGTTTTGCTTTCTGTGGACGTGCAGATATTTTAGACAGCAACTGTTTTATGTATCTAGCTGATTATAGTGTTTGAAAGTACGTGGTCTAACATTGTAAGTTTAAAAGTCCTAGAGCAGCTTGAAAGTGCATTCCTTATTCAGGGTAAGTTGATTTACATCCATTTTTCTGGTTTAGAGTTTATTGTGTAATTATTCAGTTGTTAGTTCTCTAGGCTTTGACTGCCATGTGACTGTTCTGGCCCATGGCTATTGAAAGTTGGCCTTACCAGCTGGGAAGAGTTTGCTGCTGTGGAGGGCTTGTGTGGTCTGGCCCTGCCTTACTCTTTTCACTATCTCTCTGTGCCTCATTACAGTGAGCTGCTTACATTTTTTCAAGCTGGTCATGTTCCTTCCCTTCTCAGGGGCTTTGTCCATGCTGCTCCCTTTGCTTAGAATATCTTATCCAGGGTTCTCTACAACCTGGTTTCACAGGATTTACAACAGAAAACTTTAGGTCCAACTCAGAACCATTCTTCCTGTGGAAGCTCTTCCGGCCCCTTCAGGCTCTATCAGGTTCTTCTAAAATTCCTGTGATCTTTGAAAAACCCTGAACTTTTCCTTCTAAGCTTACGTAACTCTGCTTATAATGAAGAATTTGTGATGAGGTATGTGGGGTCTCTGTCTCTTCCTTTAAGTTGTAAGCTCCATGAGGGCAGGAACTGTGTCTGTCATGTTGATAATGATTGTGTTGATAGAGCCTAGTGCAAATTAGGCACAAAATAAATATTTTTTGAATGATGGATAAATAAAATGGAGAGTAATTTGGAATAACCTTTTTGGAGGATAAATTGGCACTATGAATAAAAAGACCTAAAAAGCAGGATGGTGGTGGGCCGCATGTCTTTTGACTTAGTACTTCCATTTCTAATAATTTAAGGAAACCATCAGACAAATAATACACATAAATATATTTTAAGGCAGTATCTTCATCGCAAGGTTGTTCATAACAGCCTAAAATAGGAAACGACCATTTGTTAGGTATGTTGTATGATTTGCTTAAAGTGGAAGATTGAGCAGTCTTTACGTGGTTTCGTTAGAGAGCATATTGACGTGGAATGGTGGCATTATTATGTGGAAGGTTCAGAGTGCTGTTGTTTTTGTAAAAACAAACACAAACATGTCTGAAGGATATGTACCTAAATGTCTCTGGGTGCTGACTTTCGTTTTGCTTATTTGTATTTTCTAATTTTTCAACAGTAAATACTTACTGTATAATAAGAGTTTAAAAAAACTCACAAAGAACCAAATTCAACAGAAATTTAAGTGCTGCTGTTTGAAGAAAGTGGTAGTTAGTGTTAAGAAGGGACGGAGGTAACAGGTAGTGTTTTCCAAAGAAGTTTCGGAATGTAGGTGAGAGTTAAACAGACCCTGAGTGAGAAACAGAATTTGCATTGACAGGAAGGAAATTGAATGTGAAGGGAACCACAGGTGAAAAAACAATAGAAAATGAGGGATAAAGGCACTTATATTTTGGCTCCAGTGGTAGCAGAGAGCAGCTTCAAGTTGTCTGCAAGCTGTCCATGATTTCTGGAATGACTTGGCCTCAGCCTCAGCCCCCTTGGCTTCTGCCATTTGCAGGTTCTTGGAGCTCTGAGCAGAGATTTGCTGCCTTGAGGGCAATGGGGAAAACTTTGGTGTTTTGTAAGAAATACTGAAAAGTTCTTGACATCATACAGGCAGGACAGACAGCCAAACTTACTACAGAATCGTTAGTACTTATACCCTTGAGGTGTTCTTATATATGGTCATGCACTCAAGTGAATGTGTCCTCTTCTTGGTGAATCTTTATCAGTCCCACTTCTTGGCAGCTACCCTGCCCAACTTACTCTGCTCCCTGGACTGATTTTTTTTCCGCATAAGTTTGACTGCAAATCAGTTGTGTAATGAAAATCAGTGGACTTATGAGGTATTCCATTTGGGATTTGCATCTACTTTTTAGGAGTTTGTCTTTTTTGGTTTTTTGAAGGGGATTGCTTTCGGTGCTGTCACCTAAGATTTAGTAGGGTAGTAGCTTTCTGTGCTTCCATTTCCTGATTAGCAAAATGGAATATCACTAGAGTTCCTTCTGCCACTCATGTTCTTAATTTATGAAACATATAAGTATGGTTAATTGCCATATGTTAGATATGTATTCATTGAGGGATGACCTAAAACATGGTCTAGAGAAATAGCTATCCATTCCTTGCATTCAGTTGATGGCTTGAACAGGATGGGCCCTCTTAGGATCACGTTCAGATTCCTTTGGGCCTTGGCAAGCAAATGAAGCATGCGCGGACATTTCTAGGATACAGTGGGTTGTTCAGAAACAGCCAAAATTGTGGGCTGGTGAGAGTTTCAAGCTTCTTGCCAGGCTCATTCCAACCCCCTCCCCCCTGCTCCTCCCCAAATATTGAGGCTGGTTCAGTTTCCCAAGGAAAATCTGATTATTTCCAGGGTCTGTGTCTTATCACGTTCAGGTAGTTTTTAACCATTCAAAGCAGACCCTATCTTCCCTGAGTAAATAAAAGTATCAGGACAAGAGGCGAATCCCTCTCCCCCTTCCCCACCCCAATGGAGCCCAGATTTTGCGGGCTACAGTGGACAAGAGGTGGTCAAACGGTTGATGGAGTGACATGGGAAGAGGATGAGAGGGAGAGGAGAGAGGGTGGGTTTGAGCTGGCAGCAACAGGGCTGGGAGAGCTGGGATGAGAGAATCAACTGCAAGGGGAACAGGGCCTATATGAGCAGCAGGAAGCCTGGCCTGGGACTTGGAGGTGGTGGGGAGGTGGGCCTGGAGACGGGCCATCAATGGAGAAAAGACAGCCTCTTCAATAAGTGGTGCTGGGAAAACTGGACAGCTACATGTAAAAGAATGAAACTAGAGCACTTCCTAACGCCATACACAAAAATAAACTCCAGATGGATTAAAGACCTAAATGTAAGACCAGACACTATAAAACTCTTAGAGGAAAACATTGGCAGAACACTCTATCACATAAATCACAGCAAGATCCTTTTTGACCCACCTCCTAGAGTAATGGAAATAAAAACAAAAATAAACAAATGGGACCTAATGAAACTTAAAAGCTTTTGCACAGCAAAGGAAACCATAAACAAGATGAAAAGACAACCCTCAGAATGGGAGAAAATATTTGCAAATGAAGCAACTGACAAAGGATTAATCTCCAATATATACAGGCATGCAGCTCAATATCTAAAAAACAACCCACCAAAAATGGGCAGAAGACCTAAATAGACATTTCTCCTAAGAAGATATACAGATTGCCAACAAACAGATGAAAGAATGCTCAACATCACTAATCATTAGAGAAATGCAAATCAAAACTGCAATGAGGTATCACCTCACACGGTCAGAATGGCCATCATCAAAAAATCTACAAACAATAAATGCTGGAGAGGGTGTGGAGAAAAGGGAACCCCCTTGCACTGTTGGTGGGAATGTAAATTGATGCAGCCATTGTGGAGAACAGTATGGAGGTTCCTTAAAAAACTAAAAATAGAACTACCATATGACCCAGCAATCCCACTACTGGGCATATACCCTGAGAAAACCATAATTCAAAAAGAGTCATGCACCACAATGTTCACTGCAGCACTATTTACAATAGCCAGGACATGGAAGCAACCTAAATGTCCATCGACAGATGAATGGATAAGGAAGATGTGGCACATATATACAATGGAATATTACTCAGCCATAAAAAGAAATGATATTGAGTTATTTGTAGTGAGGTGGATGAACCTAGAGCCTGTCATACAGAGTGAAGTAAGTCAGAAAGAGGAAAACAAATACCGTATGCTAACATATATATGGAATCTAAAAAAAAAAAAAAAACAGTTCTGAAAAACCTAGGGGCAGGAGAGGAATAAAGATGCAGATGTAGAGAATGGACTTGAGGACACAGGGAGAGGGAAGGGTAAGCTGGGACGAAGTGAGAGTAGCATGGACATATATACACTATCAAATGTAAAATAGATAGCTAGTGGGAAGCAGCTGCACAGCACAGGGAGATCAGCTGGGTGCTTTGTGACCACCTAGAGGGGTGGGATAGGGAGGGTGGGAGGGAGATGCAAGAGGGAGGGGATATGGGGATATATGTATATGTATAACTGCTTCACTTTGTTACACAGCAGAAAGTAACACACCATTGTAAAGCAATTATCCTCCAATAGAGATGTTCAAAAAAAAGAAATCAGGTTTGGGAGGAAGGTGATTTCAGTTTTGGCTTTGTGGAACTTTCAGTGCCCAAGGGACTGCTGTATGGACAGAAGCATGGGTTTGAAATGCAAGAGGATTTCCCTGGAGAGAGGTTTGGGAGTCATCAGTGGGTCCATCAGGGAGTCAGTGAGATCACCCAGGAGGAGTGTGCTGATAGAGTAGAGTGCCGAGGACAGAGCTCTGGGCCCACCCAACCACACTTAACGGGGGTGGAGTAGAAAGAGGTGTGAAGAGAAGCAGGAGAGAGTGCATTCTCTGGAAGCAAGAGTTTAAGAAGGGAGTGGGTGACAGTGACAAATGCCATGGAAGCTCAAGCAGGATAGGGTCTGACAGTTCAATTTGTAACTGGAAAGCCATTGGTGTGTTGTCGAGAGCAATTTCAGTGGAGTGGGATGGTGGGATGGGCAGCAGCCGGCTCATAATGATTTGGCATATGAATTCAAGGTAGAAATTGCAATAAAAAATGTAGCCTATTCTCACAAGAAACTAGGCTATAAAAGAAGAGAGAACATAAGGAGTGTTCAGCGGCTGTGTCTTTGATTGTTGGGTTAAGGCTTTCTAAAGGTCTTGTGGCTAATGTGTTTTTCTACTTGCAGAATGGAGCATTCTCAGATTCTGATTCTTTAATTTTCTAAGTGGCACTTTTTTTTTTAAGTGGCACTTTTTGCTTTTTGTTCGTGATTTAACCGCTATAAAAATGCCCAGCTACAGCTTGCTGCAGGAACATAAGTTCTGCTTCTTATCATGGAATTGTTTTTGAGGCGGTTACCTTTGAAGTTGTTTGGTACATTAAAAACAAACAAACAAAAAACCTCAAGAAAACAAGAAGTTGAGAAATTGCAAGAGATTTGGTTTGTTTACAAGAAAGTAAAAGACAATGGGAATACATAACTTTATAAGCTTAGGTTATGTTTAATTGCAAACGACTTTGTGAAAAACTTCCCGTCTTTACTGTCCTTGAAATATGGGCTAAAAAGTGAGAATGCTTACAGGTGTTGTGTGTTCTGGAATTGCTTTGAATTGCAGTTGGTGAGTGTGAGAACAAATAAATCCCAAATGATTTGTGATTTAGTTTTATAGGCACACATTCATAAACTGGGTTCAGGCAGTAATTCCAGAAAAGCATACGCAGGAGTACAGGAGTACTCCACAGAAATTTAGCAAGTACCCATATATTCAAACCTTTGTTAGATCCTGCAGGAGGGGAAATAAGGGGACTTAAATAATGCTGCTCATACTTGGTAGAAGGAAGATGTGCCTTAATAGATGTGGATGAAGGGTCAGAGAAGGAAAGAGCCTTCTGATGGGTGATCAGGGTAGGCTTCTTGGAAGAGGTGGCATTTGAGCTGTTTGCTGAGAGAAAGCTGTTCGTTCTTCTTCGACTAGTCTGTTTCATGTGATACCCTTGACTACTCTCTTTCTTAAAACTGTGCCCTCGTTTGATTTTCCAATGCTCTGTTATCCAGCACCACCTCCTGTCCCTGTGTTCCCTGGAAGGACTTTTTTTTATGGTTCCTGTATCTCCTAGGTCCTCTGTTCTTTCTCTTCCTTTCTTCCTCAGAGATGTAATTTCCATCTGCAGCTTTGCATAGTTGCCTGGACAGATAACTCTAAACCCAGAACTTGAGCCTAAGCTGTCTCTGAACCTCCATCCTACATTTCCAACTTGAGGCCTCACTAGCAGCTCACGTTTAACTTGCCTGAACTCTCCCTCATGATACACAGGCTCGTCACCTCCCTCCTTCCTTCCTTTTTCTTTCCCCAGTAACTGTTGAGTGCCCATCGTGTGCTAGGTGCTAGTTGATCATTCTTTTTGATTCCTCAGGCTTGGAGTCTCAGAGTCATTTTTGTTCTGTCTCCCTTACCACCCATGTCTCAATAATTTATTTCATTTCTCTTCATTCTTTGTTTGTTTCTATGACCACATTTTATTTTATTTTTAATTTTTATTGGAGTATAGTTGCTTTACACTGTTGTGTTAGTTTCTACTGTACAGCAAAGTGAATCAGCTATACGTATACATACATCCCCTCTTTTTTGGGTTTCCCTCCCATTTAGGTCTTCATTCTTTCCAATATGTTTTAAAATCTTTTTAGTTCTACTCATGCCCATTTTCTGTACACTTGGATCACTGCAGTGGTCCCCTGTAAATGGTAATCACCTTCCTCTTCCTCCTCTTCATTGTCAGCATCACCATTGCTTACTGAGTGTCCACCATGTTCAGAATGTTGCTAGGATGCCATAGTCTATAGATTGATAAATGGAGTAGAAGGGGAGACAAAATAGACCTGAATGGTAAAGGAGCCCATTGTCAACTCCAAGGTGATAGGCCCAGTGGGTGAGTCAGCAGTGCACTGTGAGATCAGAGGAAGTAGAGCCCAAGATCTGGGAAAGATGAGTCCCTAGGCATGTGGAGAAGGTTTGGGGGAGGGTGTTGAGTGGTAAATGGTGGCCCCATGGTAAACATGTGAGAGGTGGAAATCCACATGGTATGGTGGGAGACCTGTGAGTTGAAAAGTTTAGCTGGAACTGGACTGTGATGGATCTGGTAGACCAGCATGAGAAATCTGGGCTTTATTCTATTAGAAGTAAGGATATAGGGAGAGGGAATGGACAGAAGTAGGGAGAGTGCGATCTATGAAAAATGTCCTTTAAAAGAAAATCTGTAGGTGGTGTGTAGGCTGGCTTTGAAGGGAAGGAAGGCCAATTAGGAGATCTCACAGAAGCCTGCTGTGACATTTTGTTTCTCTTCTCTAAACACAGTGGCTGCCAGATTAAGTTTCTAAGTCACAGCTTTGATCCTATCACCCTCCTGCCCAGATGCCCTTGGTGGGTTCCCGTGCCTTGAGGAGCGGTTCTTTGGCCGGCTTTGGGGTGGCGCTTGGTGATCACACTTCAGCCCACCTCCCAGCATTGTCTCCACCTCCTACCCTTCAGGAACCAACCATTGGTCCCCACACAAATTTTCCGTTCTCTCCAGTGCTTGGGAAGTTCTAATAATTGCAGTTTCACCCAGCCTTCAGCATACTCACGATGCTGTTCATGGTCCCCACAGCCTCTGCCCCCTGCCGAAACTTCCCTCATACTGACGGTGTGGTTTGTTTTTGATTAATCAACAACCGACATGATTTTTTTTCTGTAGCTGCTGAAGTTGTTAATTAGCGCTCATACTGTTGTTTGTATGTTTTGGTTTTTTTTCTCCAACAGTCTGTAACCTCCTCACGGGCTGGCACTGTGCTTGACACTTGTAGGTGGCTATAGCCATTATATTTGCGTCCAGTACTGCCCCAGTCATGGTATTTCGAACATGATATTTGCTGACCTTCCATTTTGTTTTAACCTGTCCGAGCAGCCAGGCAGCTTATGCGAGATGCTCGGGGCCCAGGGTGACAACACATTTGAGGATGCTGGCTTTCACCAGGGTGGTGGGCATTGAATGGGGAGATTCAGGAAGAACTTTTTTCTTAAAGTCTCCTTGTCCCATTGTGTAGGTAGGTTTTTGATAACCACAAGGGAGTCAGGAGTATCCCCTTGACTTTTGTTGGGCAGTGGGTTCCCAGCTCCCCTTTCAATAAGGCCCTTTCTTCAAAGGGAATAGTCTGCTTTGATTCTTGTCTCTTGAGATAGCTATCCCTGAAAACCAGGATACGATGACAACTAAGTTAAACTTTTTTGATACCAGCTATCGAGAAATAAGTTAAAAGTGGATGCTTATACTTTGCTGTTAAGTAGGTCAGAAGATTCTGCAGAAGCAAAATGAGCATTATATGGATCAGAGAAATAATTGCAAGCACATAGGTTAACAAGGACTGAAGGCTGGAAAACTTTGGCCAGGGGTTGAAAGCGCTTGCTTTTTAGATAAAGGTGATGCATCCTGAAGAGTCTAGATTAATTTTCTTTCCATTTCTAGGGTCGGCAGGCTGGTGGGCATAAGAGGTAATGGCTAAGTGGAACGTGGAATGGCTTTCAGCTTTTACTGGGGAACCTATGTACTAGTTCTCCAGGAATGTTAAACCTTGCTAACTTGTAAGGGGTGATACTTAGGACTGGAGGTCAGCTGAATCTTCCCTGTGTGTTGATGAGAATAAAGGGACAAAAATTAATAATATAAGCAAGACAACTGAGAGAATATTCAAAAGAGCAAACAGTTTTAAGTTCTCTCAGCTACTATAGAAGCACTTACTTATGTAGAAACAGCTGACCTGCTAATTAGAAAACATCCTTGCCTATTCATTAAACTAATTATCCTAAGGAATTCTGCTAGGCAACATTTAGTCTACTTCTAATTATTGTGTGCCCTTGAAAGCAATAAGCTCCACTTTTAGAATAAAATTTTATAATTTAGATATGTACATGGTTTACTCAGACAGTTCCTGTAAACAGAGTGAGGTGGTAATGAGGGGTTTCACTTTGGATTTTACGAAAAAGGCTTATCTACCACTTCACAGGGAGGTTATAATGAATTATTAAATAACATGTTTAGATCTGAGAACTCCTTGGAGATCATTATTGTTTAAATATGAGAGGTGTTTTTTTCAGGGGTTTTTTTTGGATTACCTTGGATTTTTTTTTTTAAGAGGATGAACATTACATTATGACTTAAGACAGTGGTAAAACTTTTCTGTCATGAACTGAGACATTATGTTCAAATAAGATTAAGGTGGATCATTATTCACACAGCCTCTTTACCCTGCAGAGCTTTTTCTGACCTTAACCAGAACACTGGTTAAGAAGTGTAGGAAAAGAGCACTTACTGCATACCCAGTGGTCTGCTGGTAACAGCAGTTATGTAAACAAGCAAGCTGGTGCTGTCAAGGAAAACTCAGCCAGCTCTTTTTTAAAAATTTTATTTTATTTTATTTTTTGCGGTACACAGGCCTCTCACTGTTGTGGCCTCTCCTGTTGCGGAGCACAGGCTCCGGATGCGCAGGCTCAGCGGCCATGGCTCACGCTCTGCGGCATGTGGGATCTTCCTGGACCAGGGCACGAACCTGTGTCCCCTGCATTGGCAGGCAGAGTCTCAACTGCTGCGCCACCAGGGAAGCCCTAAATTTTATTTTTTAACATCTTTATTGGAGTATAATTGCTTTACAATGCTGTGTTTCTGCTGTACAACAGAGTGAATCAGCTATATGTATACATATATCCCCATATCCCCTCCCTCTTGTGTCTCCCTCCCACCCTCCCTGTCCCACTCCTCTAGGTGGTCACAAAGCACCGAGCTGATCTCCCTGTGCTATGCGGCTGCTTCCCACTAGCTATCTATTTTACATTTGGTAGTGTATATATGTCCATGCCACTCTCTCACTTCGTCCCAGCTTACCCTTGCCCCTCCCTGTGTCCTCAAGTCCATTCTCTACATCTGCGTCTTTATTCCTGTCCTGCCCCTAGGTTCTTTAGAACCATTTTTTTTGTTTTGTTTAGATTCTGTATATATGTGTTAGCATATGGTATTTGTTTTCCTCTTTCTGATTTACTTCACTCTGTATGACAGACTCTAGGTCCATCCACCTCACTACAAATAACTCAATATCATTTCTTTTTATGGCTGAGTAATATTCCATTGTATATATGTGCCACATCTTCTTTATCCATCCTTCTGTTGATGGACACTTAGGTTGTTTCCATGTCCTGGCTATTGTAAATAAAGCTGCAGTGAACATTGCAGTATATGACTCTTTTTGAATTTTGGTTTTCTCAGGGTATATGCCCAGTAGTGGGATTGCTGGGTTATATGGTAGTTCTATTTTTAGTTTTTTAAGGAACCTCAATACTGTTCTCCATAGTGTCAGCCAGCTCTTGATCAGTGTTTGGACTGGGCCATCTGCTTCAGTCTTAGGGGTGTGTGCTTCAGAGCCAGTGCCTGGGTTCAAAGCTTCCATCCAGCACTATGATCTGAGCATTCTCCAGCTGGGTGACCTTGGACAAGCTACTTAAAGCTTTGTGCTTCAGTTTCCTGATCTGTAAATGGGGCTAACAGTAGCTTCTGTCTCCAAGGGCTGTTGTGAGGATTAAATGAGTTACTTCTCATAAAGTGCTCTTACATATCAAGGGCTCCATCCATGCATCCATCCACCCACTCATTCAGCCCTTATCTGTTGCACACTCACCATGTGCTGGGCCCTGCTGTGGAGGCTGGTGTTAGGGGTACAGCACTCAGACAGAAGAGGTCCCTGTCCTATTGGAGGCTACATTTTAGGGGGAAGAGACCATAAAAACACACACAAATGAACAAGTCTAGGTACTAATAAGTGTTACAAAGACAATAAATAGGGAAATAGAGAGTGACTGGGCTAGGGGGAGAGAGGCCAACATTGGCTAGGGTGGCAGGAGTGGATTTGGACGAGGTGATGTTTGAGCTGAGATCTGAATGACAGGAGATAAATGTCAGCTCTCATTAAATTAAGAAAGTTTTCCTTTGTGTTGGTGACTCTTTCAAACATCCTTATTTAAAAATCTCTCATCAATATAAAATCCTTTCTAGCAGGACACCACTAGGAGATCCTGAGCCCCTCTCCCATAGCACATGACTGTGTTCAAACAAGTCATTGTCAACATCTTGGAGCTTTTCCCCTGAACTTCATCTTGACAGTACCCAGATGTGCCCACCCCTGGGTCTCTCTCCCTTGGCTCCAGCTGGGTGCTCACCCACCTTGTTATGCCTCAGTTCCTGGAAGAGCCTGACTCTGTTGTTCCCACCTGACAGCAAGTACAGGACTGGGTTGAGGCAGCTGCTCAGGCTCACCAGAGGCCTCCGTATCTTGTAGGCCAGGCTGGCCACCTTCAAGAGCTGGCAGTTCTGTGAAGGTAGGAAGCGGAGCGTGACGTAGAGGGAGCGTGTGATGCGGAAGGGCACAAAACAGAGGGTGAAGAGGCCGCACACCAGCAGGGTGGTCCGGAGGGACTTGGCCTGGGCCGCGCTGCCCACCCTCATGAGGGTCTCCCTTAGCTTGGTCAGGCTCCTGACCATCAGCGAATAGCACACCAAGATGACCAAGGAGGGAAAGACAAACAGGACAACATCAGGACCACGCCATAGGTGGAAAACTGATCAAAATGCTCTGGGCTGGTCATGTCGTGGCAGACCATCTGGCCGTTGATGTAGTCCGTTTGGGAGAAGACCAGCGTGGGCAGCAGCTAGAGAGCCACCGGGGCTCACGTGGCGGCGGTGCCCAGCAGGACATGCCGGCAGGTCCGGTAGGGCAGCAAACGCAGCAGGTGGCACACGCCCAGGAAGCGGTGCACCGAGATGCAGGTCAGCAGCAGGAAGCTGCTGTAGAGGTTGGTGTAGAACAGGAAGCGCACCAGCTTGCAGAGCAGCTCCCCGAAGGGCCATCTGTCACCCAGGGAGCAGGTGATGATGAAGAAGGGCAGTGTCAGCACATAAAGTAGGTCGGCTACCATCAGGTTCACCAGATCGATGGTGGCACAGCTCCAGCGCTTGGTTTGGTGCCAGGAGAGTCAGAACAGTGCCATTCAGGGGGAGGCCTAGCACGAAGATGATACTGTAGGTCAGGGGAGGTAGATTTGCTTGTAGTCCTCCGAGAAATAGCAGAATCTTTCTGCCTTTGAGATGTTGGTATCCAGCTTCTCTATCTCCTGGGAGGCCCCCTTCTGGGAGCACAACTATTCCTGCTTCTCCTTCCCCTGGGGAGAAACAAAGTGGATGGCAGAGCATCATGACCTCAGCTGGGCGTTAGTGTCTGCGCGTTAGTGTCTGCCTTGATGTGGCATCCAATTCCCAAAGTCTGGGCAGAGTCCTTGTTTGAGAGAGACCAGCTCCAGTAAAAAAAAAGTTAACCCCAAGGGCAAAGCAGTCTTCAAAAGCAGGGCTTCTAGACTTACCAGGTCCACAGGGCTGCCCTTACCCTGACTTGTATGCTCTTGGCTCCAGGCTGGGTTGGTAGGAAGCTCAGATATAAATGGTGGCAGGAAGATGCTGCTGTCATTTGAACAGCACACACCATCTCCAACGCTGTGACTTGTTCTCTGGCTAGGCTACTCTGCATAGAGGTAGGAAACCTCCAAGAGGACCTTCTGCAGCCCGAGATGCTGGTACGCTCCTAGGGGGTTAGTATTGCCTACAGTCTGGCCCTAGCCCCACGTGCCACGGTGGAGTAGAAAGTGATCCTTGGGGGCTAGGGAGGATTAGGGAAAGCACAGGTTTTGCCTGCAGGCTCTACGGGAGGATTTTGATTTGTATCTCTTTCAGGATTTATTAACTGCGTATCTGAATCCTGAGGCTGATGTGCTTATTAACCATCTCAGCATCCCGGACATCCAAGAAAACAGATCTGAGCCATGAAGCCAGGTGCATCTTCTTTCCTACCCCGTCCCTGCTGACAAAACAGATCCAACAGGCGGACCCACAGAGCTGAGGCAGCTGTGCGTGGAGCCTGCAGTTTCTGGTGCGTTGGGAAATCAGTGGGCCAGTCGGCATGGAGCCTACAGGGGTGGAATGAAGTTGATTTCTAGGGGTTAACCTTCAGAAAGATGAGTTAATATGGGGCAAGAGAGAAAAGTTTAAGTTGGGTAATTTTGGGGTAAATTGAGTGTTGGCTGTAAACTGTACCATATAGATGTTTACTCACAACAGAAGGAACAGAGACCTCATGCATTCTATCAGTCAACAAACACTTACCGAGCATCGATTGGTCAGGCACTAGGGAGGAAAGATGAATAAAGCACGGTCCTCGCTCTCCAGGCTCTCACAGTCCGGTGGAGAAGACAAGCAGGTGATAGCCCTGCAGTATGGGAAATGGTCAACCAAATGCTGGGAAAACCAGCAGGGTGCTGAGGGAGTCGAGTGAAGGCTTCTTAGACTAGTGCCACGGGAGCTGCTTGGGGGAACAAAGGGGAGCTTGCTGGGAAAGAAGGGTGAGGGGCATTTGGGGCAGGGTTGGGGGCACAGCACATGCAAGGAGACAGAGCCGAAGGGTCCTGGGATGGCAGGATTACCCGTGTGGAGGGTGAAAACTGAGGGTGCATAAGGAGGATGATGGATGTGCTTAAGCAGGACAGTGACGGGATTAGGCTGTGTGGCAGGAAGACACCTGGCAGCAGCATGGAACCAAGGCTGGAACAGTCAGACTGTAAGGGGGCCGGAGCAGTGCATGCAGGTGAGAGATGCTCGGGACCCCAAGTGAGGCCATACAGGGTTGACGAGGAGAGAGGACTTGACCCCAGAGGCGCTGCTGAGGCAGGAGCAACAGGACAGATTGCATGTGGGGCGTGAGCCAGAGGAGGTGTTGAGAGTGTCCCTGAGACCGGACAGGTGGTGAGGCCAGTGCCTGAGCTGAAGCCTGAAGCTTGAAGGCTGGGGCCGATGCTCTGAGGTGGTGGGGACAGTGGCCGTCTGTGCTGCAGCCTGCCAAGGGGCTCGCCACCTCGTCACCTGACTTGAAGATCTGCCTGACTGGGAGGGCAAAGCTTTTTGGCTGGGTGGGTAAAAAGAATCTCGTTTTCATTCATTTTGTCCCATCACCTTCCACGTGGAGGGCTGGCAAATGCTTAGTTATTTCCAGCGAAGCTGCCTTCCCAGCTTGGTGTGGGCTCTCAGACGGAGGTTGAGGAGGGGAACCGGCCTGGTTCAATGCAGACTCGGGCCTGCCACGTCACACCGTGATTTTGTTCAGTCCTCAGAACAACCGTGTGGATGCAGCATTAGCTCCATTTTACTGTGACGAAACTGCGGGTCAGAGAAGACCCCCTGGTGGGGCTTGCTAGGCCCCCCAGTCTGGTGGGTTTGCCCCTGATGGGGGCTGTGGGCTTCTGCCCCCTCACACCTGTGGTGAAAAGCACTCAAATCCCAGCTCTGCCGGGGACCATGAGTACAGTCTGAAGAAGCAAGTCACCTTATCTCTCTCAGCGACAGTCTCCCCAGTTGTAAGATGGGACAGTGTGTCTGGTGAGGTTGCTGTGAGAATTAGCTGGAAGAAAGGCACACTCACAAGGGAGTGACCCAACATGCTTTGGTTCTCTTCCCTCCCCTCATCCCTCTTCTGCTAGAGACCATGGTGCCCTGGAAGCCTGAGCTCTTTGGTTTATGTGGAAGGATGGGAGGACGAGTGTGACTTTACTACCTCATAACTGACAAGGTCACTTTTCTTCCTGGCTATGACCTGCTGTGGTCTGAATTGTGTCACCTACGAATTCATGTATTGTACCCCTAACCTGTAGTGTGACTACATTTGGAGTAAGGGAGTAATAAAGTCAAATAAGGTCATAAGAATGGGGGCCTACATATACCTGGAGAAAACCATAATTCAGAAAGAGTCACGCACCACAATGTTTATTGCAGCTCTATTTACAATAGCCAGGACATGGAAGCAACCTAAATGTCCATCGACAGATGCATGGATAAAGAAGCTGTGGCACATATATACAATGGAATATTACTCAGCCATAAAAAGAAATGAAATTGAGTTATTTGTAGTGAGGTGGATGGATCTAGTCTGTCATACAGAGCGAAGTAAGTCAGAAAGAGGAAAACAAATACCATATGCTAACACATATATATGGAATAAAAAAAAAATGGTTCTGAAGAACCTAGGAGTAGGACAGGAATAAAGACTCAGACATAGAGAATGGACTTGAGGACACGGGAGGGGGAAGGGTAAGCTGGGACAAAGTGAGAAGAGTGGCATGGACATATATACACTACCAAATGTAAAATAGATAGCTAGTGGGAAGCAGCCATATAGCACAGGGAGATCAGCTCGGTGCTTTGTGACCACCTATAGGGGTGGGATAGAGAGGGTGGGAGGGAGATGCAGGAGGGAGGGGATATGGGGATATATGTATATAGCTGATTCACTTTGTTATACAGCAGAAACTAACATACCATTGTAAAGCAATTATACTCCAATAATGATGTTAAAAAAAAAAAAAGAGTGGGGCCCTAATCCAGTATGATTAGTGTCTTAATAAAGGACAGCAGAGAGCTTTCTCTCTCTCGTGAGGACGTAGCAAGAAGGTGGACTGTAAGCCAGGACGAGAGCTCTCATCAGGAACCAAACCCTGCAGTTCTTGAGATTTTGGACTTCCCAGTTTCCATAACTGTGAGAAATACATTTCTGTTGTTTTAAACCACCCAGTCTGTGGCATTTTGTTCCAGCAGTTTGAGAAGACTAAGATATCTTCCATGCATTTCCAGGCCTACCCAGTCTGGAGGGACAGCTTTTGGTGAGAGATTGACCATCCTTAGTCGAGACATTGTGTAAGAGAATTACACAATGTTTGGAACAGTGCATTATTGAGGCTGCTATTATGGAGAAAGGAAGAGGGAGAAAAACTCAGGCCATAAGGGGTTAATTCACTTGCCAAAAGCTGTGATGATGTTGACCACCTCCTCCTTGAAGCCTCTTTTCTACCCTCTGCAATCCCCTGACTTTTCTCCTGTCTCCCTAGAACTCCTAGCTTCTTCCATTCATTGGGATGCAGCATTGAGGGGCTATTAGCTATTCACAGAACAAAGGAAAAGACTTAGTGGAAGAGAAGCAGGCTGGAGTTTTACAATAGAAGAGAAGTTGGGGGACAGTTGCTGTGATGAATGGAATTCTCAGGAGAGAGATGTCCTCACTTCTAGAAAGTGTATGTTGTAACATGTAGTTTCCCCTCTTTTTTTTTTTTTTTTAACAAGATGTTGGGGGTAGGAGTTAAAATTTATTTATTTTTGCTGTGTTGGGTCTTCGTTTCTGTGCGAGGGCTTTCTCTAGTTGTGGCAAGCGGGGGCCACTTTTCATCGCGGTGCGCGGGCCTGTCACTGTTGTGGCCTCTCCCGTTGCGGAGCACAGGCTCAGGACGCGCAGGCTCTGTGGCCATGGCTCACGGGCCCAGCCGTTCCGCGGCATGTGGGAACTTCCCGGATCGGGGCACGAACCCGTGTCCCCTGCTTTGGCAGGCGGACTCTCAACCACTGTGCCACTGGGGAAGCCCTTTAATACAAATTTTAAAGGTTACACTCCATTAACAGTTATTACAAAATATTGGCTATATTCTCCGTGTTGTATAATACATCCCTGAGCCTCTCTTACACCCAAAAGCTTGTACCTCCCACTTCCCCACCCCTATATGCCCTTTCCACAGTGGTGTGGAAAACAGTATGGAGGTTTCTCAAAAAGCCACTGTAATATATGCATTTCTTAATTTCCAGAGATGAATTAGAAATATATTATTCATATTCACAATGTAATTATTCTATTTTTCAATAAGTTTTAAAAAATGGGGCCCCAAGGTACATTTAATTAGGTGGTGGATTACAGTAGTCGGTGGTTTACTTTGAATTACTTTTCCTAAGTGTTTCAAATCCACTAGATAGTTTGGTGTTATTTGGCCAATAGACCACTGGGTGGCGATAAAGACTGACAGACAGGTTACAATTTTTTCCTCCACAAGGAAGCAGAAATTGGGATTGGGCTCAGGTCCAGCCATAGCAGCTGTGGATAAGATATAATTCATTGAGGACATACAGAAAATCACACCAAGCAAACCACCTCCTGTCCAAAGTTACTATGTTAGGTTCACACAATGAAATGGTGTTGCAATCAGCTGAAAGCAGCCTTTCTGGGATTGATTTTTAAAAAGATCTTGTGAGATAGGCATGGCTGGCATTATTTCCCCCATTAAACAGCTGAGCAAACTGAGGTTCAGTGGAAGTCTTATTTGCAATGATTTGGGAAAAGCCTGGGCTTCTTTCACAAAGCAGAGACTCAGCAAATTTCCAGATTTCCAGGGAATTTTTTTTTTTTTTTTTTTTTTAGCTACCTTCCCCCTTCTCACCCCCCTAATCACATAAGAAAGAAAGAAAACAGGGAAATAAAAGAGCAGGTCATCCCAGAAGTCACTAGATGTAGTGTCTTTGTTATAGATAACTGAACCCTAGCTCAAAAAGCATGGTCTAGAGATAATGGTAAAGAGAAAGAGGACAAAACAGAGTTTTAAAAAATTGTCAAGAACGAGTTCTACATAGCAACCCAGTTGTTTTTTTTTTAATTAATTAATTTATGGCGGCATTGGGTCTTCATTGCTGCATGTGGGCTTTCTCTAGTTGCGGTGAGCAGGGGCTACTCTTCGTTGCGGTGGGCAGGCTTCTCATTGCGGTGGCTTCTCTTGTTGAGGAGCAGGGGCTCTAGATGCACGGGCTTTGGTAGTTGCGGTGCGTGGGCTCAATAGTTGTGGCTCGCAGGCTCAGTAGTTGTGGCTCACGGGCTTAGTTGCTCTGCGGCATGTGGGATTTTCCCGGATGAGGGCTCAAACCCGTGTCCCCTGCATTAGCAGGTGGATTCTTAACCACTGTGCCACCAGGGAAGTCCAGCAACCCCGTTTTAAACTGTACCTTGAGTCTTAAGATAAAAGGCACTTGTTAGCCTTTTAATGATTTTGTATTATATTTTTCCAGTGTGGGCTTATGCCTGCTGTGTACCTAGATCCCTCTTCCATGTCTGAATTGTCCCAAAACCTAAGAGCCCAAGGGCTTTTATTTTTCACATGGGAAAGCAAATTGGATCCTTTAAATAATTAGAAGACTGTCGAGAGACAGTGAGTACTTAATTTCAATAATTAATTTAGCAGCTTGTACATTTTTGTTTTCTGTTGACAAGGATCTGACATAATTGGCAGCTTCAAATTAGTGTAAACACAGGGAGGGATTGGGAAACATCACTCTGACATTGTATTGTCACAACAGAGAAGGTGGCTGCCCTGAAACTGATGTTACTCTGCCTGGAAAAATAATCACTACTGAAAAAATTATCGTTTTACTTCATCTATACAAATGTGTAATACCACCCCTCCACTGACTTTGAAATCAGAATTTTTAACATTAATGATGCAGTAAAAATGATCTTGGCTGCAACATCCTGTGGCTCTGGAAGTCCACCATTGCCTCTAGGCTCACGACCCTGAAAGGAGATCTTTATGAAACTTTTTCCTTTTCCTTTCATTTGGCATCAAAGATATTTAAACGCATCACGACTGAGTCTTTGCCTGTGTGCCCTGTGCAGAAATGTAGAAAGCTGGTTTGGTTTGGGGCAAGAGAGGAGATCAGTGGTAGAGTCTGGGGCTTGAGGACTAATGGTAAAGTTGCCCAAGGCATCTGCAGAGTAGAGGGCTTGTATCTTAGGACCCTGTTTTCATCCACTCTTCCCCTTAGGCATCAGGTTCCACCCACAGCTTCCCTAAAATGCTCTTTACAGCAGTAACACGCTGATGGATGTGCGGTCCACTGTCAGAGTCTTTCCTGTTGCTAGGGTGTTGCTGGGGTCTGGGGGAGGAATCCACGATGGCTTCAGACATTCAGCACAGTGGGTGAGAGGGAGTAGGGTGTGCTACCATCGTGTTTGGGAGTGCAATCCCAGGGAGCAGGGTGAGGGGCAAGGGGAGTGACCGGCGAAGGAGGGACCCTGCCTTCATCCACTCTTACCCTCAGGCATCAGGTTTTCTCACCAAACCCCAGGTTTTTTTTGCCCTGTGAGGTGTTCCCCCTTCCTCCCCACACACTTCTGTGCTGCTTCTACGTGGGAGATGAGGGGCTCCTGCTGTATCTGGACCGGGATCCTTTTGTATGAAGTGATTCTTCTAGTTTTTTCTTGCTCATTTTTTCTATTGAGTTGTCTGTCTTTTTGTTATTGAGTTTTAGGAGATCTTTACATATTTTCAATAAAAATATTTTCTGTTACTCATGTTACAACTATTTGTTTTCCTACTCTGGCTTTCCCTGACTTAACTGCATATATATATATAGTTTTTTTTTTAAGGAATGAAGTTTTTAATTTTAACATAGTTGAAATGATCAGTATTCCTTTTGTTTGTGCTTTTTGTATCTGGTTTAAGACTTTCTCTACCCTGAGGTCATAAGGATATTCTTCTGGATTAGCATATGAAAGCCTTTCCCATTTAGATCTATTTGATTTTTCCTACTAAAGGGTTTAATGTGTGTGTGTGTGTGTGTGTGTGTGTGTGTGTGTGTGCGCATCTAAGAAACACAGAGAAAGATGATTAGATTAAATGCTGTGTGGAGAGCACAGAGCATTGGAAACAGGTGAGGGAGCATTTGCTGTAGTCTAGAAGGGACATCATGGTAGCTTTGACCTGAGTGGTGAGGGTGGGAACAGAGAGAAATGGGTGTATTCAGTGGACATTTAGGAGGGAAATGAGTGTGACTTGGTGTGAATTGCATATGGGGGAGGGGCTGAGGACTACCCCTAGTGAACCCTTTTTCTGCTGCTCTAACCAATGCACTCACCCTTTTCTTTTTTTTCTCGATTTCATTGCTTCTCCATTCAGTTTGTGCTTCCTCCTTGCTTCTCCTGACTCGGCTTTCCCTCTGGGCTTCCTTCGACGTCCAGCACTGCTGCAGATGGCTAACTCTGCCCACAGAGCCATAGAAAATTTCCCAAGAGGCTCTGATTGACCCAGGTCTTCACCATCATTCCTGTTTGGATAGGACTGCCGCAGCCAGGCCTCTGGCATGCTGTGGGTCTGCACACACATGGGCTGCCTGGGTGGCCCCTTCATTATGGCCAGGGTCTGCTGTGATGGGATCACAGAGTTAGGAGCAGGGCCACACTTGACGGATGAGCACCAAGGGTTGCTCTTTCTGTGGAGGTTTTGAGAAAGACAGTTCCCCTCAGAGGAGGGCTGTGAGCAGCTGGCACTCGGTGTGTTCTGTGAGCTCAGCAGAGCATTAGAAAGAGAAGGTACACCTAAGAGAATGGATTTTCTTTTTCACTAAACCCGCTTTTTCTTTAATGATGTCTATACTATGAACTTGCTTTCTAAAACACATATTTATATTAGAAACTTCTCATGACCCTTAAAGCAATTGTAGATAGCAAACATAATATTTGAAGATGGTCTCCAACGCAGAGTTTCATTTATTAATAGTATACCAATCAGAGCTTTGACTGTGAGATATTTTGTTCATGCATAAACCATACATTTGAATTGACAGTCCTATTAATGAAGGAATGCAGTTATGTATGTTTATGGTAAAAAAACCAACTGGATAGTTTTTGAACCTCATTATATGCAAGACGTATTAAAAACAGGAGTTGTAGAGAGTGGAAACAGGCCTTGATGTCATGTTCAGTAAAACACGTCAGAGGTGAAGTTTCAGAAAGCACTATGGTGAAATACGAGGGGAAGGTGTGGAGTTGCAAGGGGTTTCATTTAAACACAAGCCTCATGTATTAATATCTTCATTGATTTATTTTTATGCCAATATGTTCTGACATAAATATGGTGATCTATAATGTATCGACCATAAAAGTCAACATTATTTTTAAAGCTGACTCAGGGAAATAAAACCTCATTGTTAGTGCTGATATATATGGTATGTTACTCTGTGGAAAAATTAACCTCTCCTGTCCTGTTCCTGACTGAGCTAAGTAAGAGGGATTCATTTTAATAGTCACTGACCTTTGGTGCATGTTTTGCTTCCTGGCCTATGTCCAGTTTGCGATGGGATTGGCCCATGGTGTGAAGTAAAGAGCAGGGCATGTTCAACATTCCAGAAAAGACTCTGCCAAGCATGGAAGCCAGTCAGCAAATATCTTTGCCTTTTAGAAGGTCAGAAGGCCTGTGAAACTCTCCTGGTCAGGTATTGTGGAGCCATAACTTGTGTCTTCTGTATGAGAGCAACAATGAGAGCGGAAGTGGCATGGAGACCCCAAAACAGAGAGGACACGTTCGGACAGTGTCAGCCTTGGATGGTCACAGAGAAGAGACTCCGTCTGGAATGCCAGAGGCAGGGAGCACACTCCAGTGCTCTGCTCAAGCCAGTCACATTAGTGCTGTGGACTTCAGTGAAATGATTCTATGAAATGAAAACCAAGCCAAGGAGAATTTAATTTAGCAGCATAGTAGAGAATGCTAATGGGACTGGGGCCAATTTGGACGACTTCCACTTCCACTAAATTTCAGAACAGAACAAGTTTGCTGAAAATAACAAAATGCTGAGAACTTTAGAGCTAGAGGGCCCCTGGGTGCAAGGCAGGGGTAATCACTTGATAGATGAGGCAGCTGTTAAACCCCAAGAGATTAAGTGAGCAGTTTGCCCAGGGAGACACAGCTGGTTAGTGGCTGCACTGTATCTGAGGTCCAGATCTCCCAGTTCTCTATGCAGGGCTCTTTCTGCTCCATTTTATCGATTAGGAGCCATGACTGATAATACACATGCTTGGAGGATATTCCACAGAACCACCTGAATCTGGTTGCAAACGTACCAGTGCACTGAACTGGTCTTTTCAAGGTTCCCTATGGTCCCCATGCTGCCAAGTTCTCTGCATACTTTTCTGACTCAATTTAAACTTCTAATCAGCATACTGCAGTTGAGCACTCCTTGAAGCATCTCTTCTCTTGCTTTCTCCATTGGTTAAGATTCGTTGCTGGTGAGAGAAACCCATGCCAAAAGTGACAAAACTAAACGATAATTGATTCGCTCATGTAATCACTGTCCTGCGGAGGCTGGCTTTAGGCACGGTCTGATGCAGGAGCTCAGATAGGGTTACTAAGACTGCTTTCTTTATATATATTTCTTGGCTCTATTTTCTCCAAATTGGCTCCATTCTCATACATACGCTCCCCTCATAGTGACAAGACGGCTGCCATGAACTCCACTCTTTCATTTAATTATATGCAAATCCAGCAGGAAAAATTATGCCTCAACCAGAAAGTCCTGGGATTAGCAATGATTGGTCCTGTTGTCTTGTCCTAAGCTCAGTGTCCATCCCTGAGCCAACCACTATGGCCAGGGCATGGGATGCACTGATTGGCCCAGGCCTTGGTTAAATGTTCCACCCCTAGGACCTAAGGGAGAATTGGCTTCACCCAAATCACATGTATTTGAGTGAGGAAAGGGTGGTTCCCCTAAAGCATATTTGGGGTCCTGTTACCACAAGAAAGGGACTGAATACTGGACAGCAAAAATAACAAATGCCCAGAGTAATTTCTCTGATACCACACTTTCCTAATATGCATAATACTTCTCTCTTTTCAGTCTCACTCACTGTGTCACCCACTTCAACTTGATCTCTCATGTTGGATATCCCCAGGGCCCAGCTCCAGAGCTTCTAACCTTCCATGACTATACTTGTTCTCAAAGCGATTTCATCAAGTCCATTGTGAAAGGAGAAGATGGACATAGCCCAAGGCACTTTGAGTCAACCTTGGCTCACATGGTAGTTGAGACTGTAGGCCATGGAATTTAATGAGAAACGGTATTTAAATGGGAAATCTTAAGAGGAAGGAAGACTGTTGACACAAGTGTATCTGAGAAAGCAAAGCACTGAGCTACTCCTTATCCTTTGCTCCAAAGATAAGGGATAATGTTGGAGAATATTTACAAGTAGTTACCATAAAGGCACAAAACATAGAGTGTATTAGCCAGGTGGGTTAAAAGTCTTGTTAAGGTTAGATCTATAAATACTTGCTCTTCTTCTTGTGAAATTGAATTCCTGGCGTGTTTGCTGAGAAGGTAAAGAACTCTCCTGGGATATTTCCCTTCCTTATTATAGAGGTTTATTGTAATCATCTATGGACTACAATCTTTAACCTCGAGGCTATAGTAACTGCAAAGCTTGTTTTACATATTTGTTGTGGAGAATTGCATTTATTCACTGTCTGGTATAGAAATTGTATATATTAGAATATGTCTGGGTAGGAGATTGTTTATGACTTCACTAACTGTCCCATAACTCTATTTCTACATAAATTCATAAACCCAGTTTCTAGCAGGAACTGTTAAGCCCCTTTGTCTTGACTTCCTTGTTATAGGGTTTATATGAGAAAAATATATTTGTGATTCTAGAAGAATAATTTCTAAACAGTATGTAAAGCTTGTTTTCTTCACACCATCTGTGTCTTGATAACTCCCTAATCCATACCCGCAGCTCTGTTCTGTGCCCTGAGCTCCAGACTTGTATATCCAATGGCCCACTTGGAACTACCTGCATAGTTTGCAGATTTCACCAACCTAATGTTGCCAAGAGTGAACTCCTAATATCCTCATTTTTCTCCAACCAAATCTGTCTCTCTGCTCAACATTCTTTATCATTTCAGTAAATGGCACTGTTACAGATCCAGTCGTTCAAGCAAAGATCCCAGAAATCATTCTCCATTCTTCTCTTTACCCTTCTCCCATATCAGTCCATCACCAAGTCTTATCAAATATCCGTCACACCATCCACTACTGCTGATTCACTTCCACCACCCTGGTGTTTGCACTGTAATCTTTTGCCCACTTCAGCTGTACCCCTCACTGGTCTCCATGCCTCCTACCTGCTCCATGCACAGCAGCCAGGGTGATCTGTATGAGGCATAAGTCAGACTCTGTGCCCATCTAAAGGCATCCTGTTGCCTTCCTATTGTCCTTCAGAATAAACCCCAAATGTCTTCCCATGGACTATAAGGTCCTCTGTGGTCTTATCCCTGCTCCACACTCCAGCCTCGTCTCATCTTCTCTATCCCCTAGTTACGGGGCTGTAGCCACACCAACCACCACCTACCTGCAATGTGTCAGGTGGGTTATGGGTTAGCAACAGGCAATCTCTCTCTCATACACACACACACACACACACACACACACACACACACCCTGATTGGTGGAGTCAAGGCCCAGAAACTTTTCAGAAAAAGGGTGGCCATAGAGGACAGGAGCAGATGCAATCTATTCTGGTTGGGCTTTTTCCTCTTTACTAGTTCCCCCATGGCATGTCCACACAGAACAGGATAGGGGCCTGCTGTTTCTAAGTAAACGGCCAGATTTTTGCTGTACCACAAGTCTTTTATCTTCACATGAAGACTTAGCCTAACCTTCTGTATATGGTGCCCTTAGATTTTCCAGATTTGAACCAAATCCAGCATCAGCAAAACCACATTATCAGTGGAGGAGAGACAATATTCAGTTAAGCCTGAGAAATATGTCTGCCTGTAGCTTTTAAGCATTCTAGAAAACCTGTTTCCCCATAGTCCATTCCTTGACTCTCATTCAGTCTGGATTATTCTCATGCCGAATTTGGTTCCAGGACCCAAATCACAAGTCCATTTCCCTGAAGGCCTATCTGTCCCCTGAACACGTCATGCTCATTCATGCCCCAGAGTCTTTGTTATTCCTGCTCCCAATTGCTTGGAGCACACTTTCCCCAGCTTTTTCTCTGTATGATCGTATTCATCTTATCCTTCAGATCGAAATATGTTCTGAGAGGGCTTTTTACTATCTAAAACAATTTGTGCTGTAATTCCTTCCTATGGATCTTATTTACTTTCCATATTTTGATGAAATCTGTTTATTATTTTGCTTTTTTTTCTGTTAAATATAATTTAATTGAGGTCAGAGACCTTGTCTGTCTTGTTCTTTTTTATATCCTTGGGCCTAACAGCACTTTGCAATTAGTTGGCACTCAACAGATCTTAGCTGAATGATGGAGTGCCCTGTTTAATGTCCCAGAGGGAGGGAGGCAAGTGTGTTGCTCCGTTGAGCGTCATGCTGCCTTTCTTATCCCAGCAGGGTGGACTTTATTGCTGGATTCATACAGACAATTACAGGCTAGCCTCTGAGACAATGGTTGTTGGGTAACCACCATCATGGATGGACACAGGAAGGTAGCTTGAGCCTTCAGCCTCCAAAGTCTTGACTTTTGGTGTGTTGAATTTCTTTATGGCCCCTGCTCTTCAGTCCCTTCTCTAGAAGCCATAGGTGATGAGGTAGAACATTACAATTTCATGCTCTCAGGTCTTGATTCCCTTAATATGAGATGTGTGTTCTTGAGGATAAGTGAGAAGAACCTATTGGGTTGGCCAAAAAGTGCCTTCGGTTTTTTTTTTTAAACTGACTTTTATTTTATATGCAATTGTAACAATTTTTTTGTGTTCCTCTTTTTTTAACTTTTTTTTTTGTTTCTTAGTGTGTGTATGTGTGTGTTTTTTAAACATCTTTTTTAGAGTATAATTGCTTTACAATGGTGTGTTAGTTTCTGCTTTATAAAAGGGAATCAGCTATACATATACATATGTCCCCATATCTCTTCCCTCTTGCATCTCCCTCCCTCCCACCCTCCCTATCCCACCCCTCTAGGTGGTCACAAAGCACCGAGCTGATCTCCCTGTGCTATGCAGCTGCTTCCCACTAGCTATTTGTTTTATGTTTGGTAGTGTATTTATGCCCATGCCACTCTCTCACTTTGTCCCAGCTTACCCTTCCCCCTCCCCATATCCTCAAGTCCATTCTCCAGTAGGTATGCATCTTTATTCCCGTCTTGCCCCTAAGTTCTTCTGACCATTTCTTTTTCTTTTTTTTTTTAATTCCATATATATGTGTTAGCATATGGTATTTGTTTTTCTCTTTCTGACTTACTTTACTCTGTAGGACAGTCTCTAGGTCCATCCACCTCGCTACAAATAACTCAGTTTCGTTCCTTTTTATGGCTGAGTAATATTCCATTGTATATATGTACCACCTATTCTTTATCCATTCATCTGTTGATGGACACTTAGGTTGCTTCCATGTCCTGGCTATTGTAAATACAGCTGCAATGAACATTTTCATACATGACTCTTTTTGAATTATGGTTTTCTCAGGGTATATGCCCAGTAGTGGGATTGCTGGGTCATATGGTAGTTCTATTTTCAGTTTTTTAAGGAAACTGCATACTGTTCTCCATAGTGGCTGTATCAATTTACATTCCCACCAACAGTGCAAGAGGGTTCCCTTTTCTCCACACCCTCTCCAGTACTTGTTGTTTGTAGATTTCCTGATGATGCCCATTCTAACTGGTGTGAGGTGATACCTCATTGTAGTTTTGATTTGCATTTCTCTAATGATTAATGATGTTGAGCATTCTTTCATGTGTTTGTTGGCAATCTGTATATCTTCTTGGGAGAAATGTCTATTTAGGTCTTCTGCCCATTTTTGGATTGGGTTGTTTGTTTTTTTGATATTGAGCTGCATGAGTTGCTTGTATGTTTTGGAGATTAATCCTTTGTCAGTTGCTTCATTTGCAAATATTTTCTCACATTCTGAGGGTTGTCTTTTCATCTTGTTTATGGTTTCCTTTGCTGTGCAAAAGCTCTGAAGTTTCATTAGGTCCCATTTGTTTATTTTTATTTCCATTTCTCTAGGAGGTGGGTCAAAAAGGATCTTGCTGTGATTTATGTCATAGAGTGTTCTGCCTATGTTTTCCTCTAAGAGTTTGATGGTGTCTGGCCTTACATTTAGGTCTTTAATCCATTTTGAGTTTATTTTTGTGTATGGTGTTATTAAGTGTTCTAATTTCATTCTTTTACAGGTAGCTGTCCAGTTTTCTCAGCACCACTTATTGGAGAGGCTGTCTTTTCTCCACTGTATATTCTTGCCTCCTTTATCAAAGATATGGTGACCATATGTGCATGGGTTTATCTCTGGTCTTTCTGTCCTGTTCCATTGATCTACATTTCTGTTTTTGTGTCAGTACCATACTGTCTTGATTACTGTAGCTTTGTAATGTAGTCTGAAGTCAGGGAGCCTGATTCCTCCAGCTCCATTTTTCTTTCTCAAGATTGCTTTGGCTATTCGGGGTCTTTTCTGTTTCCATACAAATTGTGAAATTTTTTGTTCTAGTTCTGTGAAAAATGTCAGTGGCAGTTTGATAGGGATTGCAATGAGTCTGTAGATTGCTTTGGGTCATAGAGTCATTTTCACAATGTTGATTCTTCTAATACAAGAACATGGTATATCTCTCCATCTATCTGTATCATCTTTAATTTCTTTCATCAGTGTCTTATAACTTTCTGCATACAGGTCTTTTGTCTCCTTAGGTAGGTTTATTCCTAGATACTTTATTCTTTTTGTTGCAATGGTAAATGGGAGTGGTTTATTAATTTCACTTTCAGATTTTTCATAATTAGTGTATAGGAATGCCAGAGATTTCTGTGCATTAATTTTGTATCCTGCTACTTTACCAAATTCATTGATTAGCTCTAGTAGTTTTCTGGTAGCATCTTTAGGATTCTCTATGTATAGTATCATGTCATCTGCAAACAGTGACAGCTTTACTTCTTCTTTTCTGATTTGGATTCCTTTCATTTCTTTTTCTTCTCTGATTGCTGTGGCGAAAACTTCCAAAACTATGTTGAATTAAGAGTGGTGAGAGTGGGCAACCTTGTCTTGTTCCTGATCTTAGTGGAAATGGTTTCAGTTTTTCACCATTGAGGGTGATGTTGCCTGTGGGTTTGCCATTTTTGGCCTTTATTATGTTGAGGAAAGTTCCCTCTATGCCTACTTTCTGCAGGGTTTTTATCATAAATGGGTGTTGAATTTTGTCAAAAGCTTTCTCTGCATCTATTGAGATGATCATCTGGTTTTTCTCCTTCAATTTGTTAATATGGTGTATCACGTTGATTGATTTGCATATATTGAAGAATCCTTGCATTCCTGGGATAAACCCCACTTGATCATAGTGTATGATCCTTTTAGTGTGCTGTTGGATTCTGTTTGCTGGTATTTTGTTGAGGATTTTTGCATCTATGTTCATCAGTGATATTGGCCTGTAGTTTTCTTTCTTTGTGACACCTTTGTCTGGTTTTGGTATCAGGGTGATGGTGGCCTCATAAAATGAGTTTGGGAGTGTTCCTCCCTCTGCTATATTTGGAAGAGTTTGAGAAGGATAGGTGTTAGCTCTTCTCTAAATGTTTGATAGAATTTGCCTGTGAAGCCATCTGGTCCTGGGCTCTTGTTTGTTGGAAGATTTTTAATCACAGTTTCAATTTCAGTGCTTGTGATTGGTCTGTTCATATTTTCTCTTTCTTCCTGGTTCAGTCTCAGAAGGTTGTGCATTTCTAAGAATTTGTCCATTTCTTCCAGGTTGTCCATTTTATTGGCATATAGTTGCTTGTAGTAATCTCTCACGATCCCTTGTATTTCTGCAGTGTCAGTTGTTACTTCTCCATTTTCATTCGTAATTCTATTGATTTGAGTCTTCTCCCTTTTTTTAAATTTTGTTTATTTATTTTTTTTGCGGTATGTGGGCCTCTCACTGTTGTGGCCTCTCCTGTTGCGGAGCACAGGCTCCGGACGCGCAGGCTCAGAGGCCATGGCTCTCGGGCCTAGCTGCTCCGCGGCATGTGGGATCTTCCCGGACTGGGGCACGAACCCGTGTCCCCTGCATCAGCAGGCACACTCACAACCACTGTGCCACCAGGGAAGCCTTCTTCTCCCTTTTTTTCTTGATAAGTCTGTCTAATGGTTTATCAATTTTGTTTATATTCTCAAAGAACCAGCTTTTAGTTTTATTGATCTTTGCTATTGTTTCCTTCATTTCTTTTTCATTTATTTCTGATCTGATCTTTATGATTTCTTTCCTTCAGCTAACTTTGGGGTTTTTTTGTTCTTCTTTCTCTAATTGCTTTAGGTGTAAGGTTAGGTTGTTTATTTGAGATGTTTCTTGTCTCTTAAGGTAGGCTTGTATAGCTATAAACTTGCCTCTTAGAACTGCTTTTGCTGCATCCCATGGGTTTTGGGTTGTCGTGTTTTCATTGTCATTTGTTTCTAGGTATTTTTTGATTTCCTGTTTGATTTCTTCAGTGATCTCTTGGCTATTAAGTAGTGTGTTGTTTAGCCTCCATGTGTTTGTATTTATTACAGATTTTTTCCTGTAATTGATATCTAGTCTCATAGCATTTTGGTCCGAAAAGATATTTGATACGATTTCAATTTTCTTAAATTTACCAAGGCTTGATTTGTGACCCAAGATATGATCTATCCTGGAGAATACTCCATGAGCACTTGAGAAGAATGTGTATTCTGTTGTTTTTGAATGGAATGTCCTATAAATATCAATGAAGTCCATCTTGTTTAATGTATCATTTAAAGCTTATGTTTCCTTATTTATTTTCACTTTGGATATTCTCTCCATTAGTGAAAGTAGGGTGTTAAAGTCACCTACTATGATTGTGTTACTGTTGATTTCCCCTTTTATGGCTCTTCGTATTTGCCTTATATATTGAGGTGGGCTTATGTTGGGTGCATAAATATTTACAATTGTTATATATTTTTGGATGGATCCCTTGATCATTATGTAGTGTCCTTTTTTGTCTCTTGTAATAGTCTTTGTTTTAAAGTCTGTTTTGTCTGATATGAGAATTGCTACTCCAGCTTTCTTTTGATTTCCATTTGCATGGAGTATCTTTTTCCATCCCCTCACTTTCAGTCTATATGTGTCCCTAGCTCTGAAGTGGGTCTCTTGCAGACAGCGTATATACGAGTCTTGTTTTTGTATCCATCAGCCACTCTGTGTCTTTTGGTTGGAGCATTTAATCCATTTACATTTAAGGTAATTATCGATATGTATGTTCCTATGGCCATTTTCTTAATTGTTTTGGGTTTAGTATTGTAGGTCTTTTCCTTCTGTTGTGTTTCCTGCCTAGAGAAGTTCCTTTAGCATTTGTTGTACAGCTGGTTTTGTGGTGCTGAATTCTGTTAGCTTTTGCTTGTCTGTAAAGATTTTAATTTCTCCATCAAATGTGAATGAGATCCTTGCTGGGTAGAGTAATCTTGGTTGTAGGTTTTTCTCCTTCATCACCTTAAGTATGTCCTGCCACTCCCTTCTGGCTTGCAGAGTTTCTGCTGAAAGATTAGCTGTTAACTTTATGGGGATTCCCTTATGTGTAACTCATTGTTTTTCCCTTGCTGCTTTTAATATTTGTTCTTTGTATTTAATTTTTGATAGTTTGATTAATATGTGTCTTGGCGTGTTTCTCCTTGGATTTATTCTGTATGGGACTCTCTGTGCTTCCTGGCCTTTTTAAACTATTTCCTTTCCCGTATTAGGGAAGTTTTCAACTATATCCTCTTCAAATATTTTCTCAGTCCCTTTCTTTTTCTCTTCTTCTTCTGGGACCCCTATAATTCGAATGTTGGTGACTTTAATGTTGTCCCAGAGGTCTCTGAGACTGTCCTCAATTCTTTTCATTCTTTTTTCTTTATTCTGCTCTGCAGTAGTTATTTCCACTATTTTATCTTCCAGGTCACTTATCCGTTCTTCTTCCTCAGTTATTCTGCTATTGATCCCTTATAGAGAATTTTTAATTTCATTTATTGTGTTGTTCATCATTGCTTGTTTCATCTTTAGTTCTTCTAGGTCCTTGTTAAATGTTTCTTGTATTTTCTCCATTCTATTTCCAAGATTTTGGATCATCTTTACTATCATTACTCTGAATTCTTTTTCAGGTAAAGTGCCTATTTCCTCTTCATTCGTTAGGTCTGGTGGGTTTTTGCCTTGCTCCTTCATCTGCTGTGTGTTTTTCTGTCTTCTCATTTTGCTTATCTTACTGTGTTTGGGGTCTCCTTTTTGCAGTCTGCAGGTTAGTAGTTTCTGTTGTTTTTGGTGTCTGTCCCCAGTGGCTAAGGTTTGTTCAGTGTGTTGTGCAGGCTTCCTGGTTGAGGGGACTAGTCCCTGTGTTCTGGTGGGTGAGGCTGGATGTTGTCTTTCTGGTGGGCAGGTCCACGTCTGGTGGAGTGTTTTGGGATGTCTGTGGCCTTATTATGATTTTAGGCAGCCTCTGTGCTAATGGATGGTGTTGTGTTCCTGTCTTGCTAGTTGTTTGGCATAGGGTGTCCTGCACTCTAGCTTGCTGGTCATTGAGTGGAGCTGGGTTTTGGCATTGAGATGGAGATCCCTGGGACATTTTCACCGTTTGACATTACATGGAGCTGGGAGGTCTCTTGTGGACCAGTGTCCTGAACTTGGCTCTCCCACCTCAGTGGCACACCCCTGATGCCTGGCTGGAGCACCAAGATCCTGTCCTCCACACGGCTCAGAATAAAAGGGAGAAAAAAAAGAAGGAAAGACAGAAGAAGATAAAATAAAATAAAATAAAGTTTTTAAAATAAAAGATAACTATTAAGAAAAAAATTTTTTAAGTAAAAAACAAACAAAAAAAAGGACAGACAGAGCACTAGGACAAATGGTAAAAGCAAAGTTATACAGACAAAATCACACACAGAAGCATACACATACACACTCACAAAAAGAAAAGGGAAAAAAATATATATCCTTGCTCCCAAAGTCCACCTCCTCTATTTGGGATGATTCATTGTCTATTTAGGTATTCCACAGATGCAGGGTACATCAAGTTGATTGTGGAGCTTTAATCCGCTGCTCCTGAGGCTGCTGGGCGAAGTTTCCCTTTCTCTTCTTTGTTTGCACAGCTCCTGGGGTTCAACTTTGGATTTGGACCCGCCTTTGCGTGTAGGTCACCTGAGGGTGTCTCTTCTTCGCTCAGAAAGGATGGGGTTAAAGGAGCAGCTGATTCGGGGGCTCTGGCTCACTCAGGCCGGGGGAGGGAGGGGCACGGAGTGCCGGGCGGGCCTGCGGCGGCAGAGGCCAGCGTGACGTTGCACGAGCCTGAGGCGCACCGTCGCCGTGCGTTCTCCCGGGGGAGTTGTCCCTGGATCCCGGGACCGTGGCAGTGGCGGGCTGCACAGGCTCCCTGGAAGTGGGGTGTGGATAGTGACCTGGGCTTGCACACAGGCTTCTTGGTGGCGGCAGCAGCAACCTTAGCGTCTCATGCCCATCTCTGGGGTCCACTCTGTTAGCCGCGGCTCGCGTCCGTCTCTGGAGCTCTTTTAGGCAGCACTCTTAATCCCCTTTCCTCGCGCACCAGGAAACAAAGAGGGAAGAAAAAGTCTCTTGTCTCTTTGGCAGCTCCAGACTTTTCCCGGACTCCTTCCTGGCTAGCTATGACGCACTAGCCCCCTTCAGGCTGTGTTCACGTTGCCAACCCCAGTCCTCTCCCTGCACTCCGACCGAAGCCCGAGCCTCAGCTCCCAGCCCCGCCCGCCCCGGCGCGGGAGCAGACAAGCCTCTTGGGCTGGTGAGTGCCGGTCGGCACCGATCCTCTGTGCGGGAACCTCTCTGCTTTGCCTTCCGCACCCCTGTTGCTGCGCTCTCCTCCGCGGCTCTGAAGCTTCCCCTCTGCCACCCGCAGTCTCCGCCCGCGAAGGGGCTTATAGTGTGTGGAAACCTCTCCTTCACGGCTCCCTCCCACTGGCACAGGTCCTGTCCCTATCCTTTTGTCTCTGTTTATTCTTTTTTCTTTTGCCCTACCCAGGTACGTGGGGAGTTTCTTGCCTTTTGGGAGGTCTGAGGTCTTCTGTCAGCGTTCAGTAGGTGTTCTGCAGGAGTTGTTCCACGTGTAGATGTATTTCTGATGTATCTATGGGGAGAAAGGTGATCTCCGTGTCTTACTCTTCCTCCATCTTGAAGCTCCTACTGTGTTCCTTTGTTGTTTGTTTTGGTGGTCCACACAGGCTGACCTTCAATTCATCGCCTGGTGACATGGTGTACAGATTCCAAGTCTATTTCTTGTAAGATGTTAAGGATCCCAGGGAGCAATCTCATGCACATACTGAGCTTAAGCTTAGGTAGCTGTCTCTCTCTGGAGTTTTTGCTGAGGACGCAGTGGGGTTTGATGCACTGAGATTTGAGGTAGATTTTACAAAAATTTTCACTGTCTTGCCTTGTCCTGCTAGTGTTGGAGGGTCTCCTGCAGAGGTGGGGGTGGCTGTGGCTCACTGTGAGGACAAAGACGCTGGCAGCAGAAGTTCTGGGCAGTACTCCTTGGTGTGAGCCTTCCCAGAGTCTGCCATTAACCCCACCAAAGGGCCTGTAGGCTCCAGTGCTGGGTTGCTTCAGGCCAAACAACCTCAGTTTTTAAGTAAAAATAAAAGACACATTTTTCATTTTCACCAAGAACTTTATTGAACAACGTATTCTCCCTTTTTTCCACTACCTTCTGCCATTTTTCAGGCAACTTCATAATTCCATCTTCCCAAAACTTTTTATCTTTTTGACCAAAGAACTGTTCCAGGTGCCTTTTACAGTCTTCCAGGGAACTGAAATTTTTTCCGTTAAGAGAATTTTGTAAAGATCAAAATAAATGGAAATCTGAAGGTGCAATGTCTGGTGAATATGGCAGATGAATCAGAACTTCCCAGCCAAGCTGTAACAGTTTTTGCCTGGTCATCAAAGAAACATGTGGTCTTGCGTTATCCTGATGGAAGATTATGCGTTTTCTGTTGACTAATTCTGGATGCTTTTCATCGAGAATTAGTTGCTTTCAGTTGGTCTAACTGGGAGCAGTACTTGTTGGAATTAATCGTTTGGTTTTCTGGAAGGAACTCATAATAGAGGACTCCCTTCCAATCCCACCATATACACAACATTACCTTCTTTGGATGAAGACCGGCCTTTGTTGTGGTTGGTGGTGGTTCATTTCACTTGCCCCATGGTCTCTTTCATTCCACATTATTGTACAGTATCCACTTTTCATGACCCATCTCAATTTGTTTTAAAAATGGAATTTTTCATTATGTTTAAGTAGAGAATCGAATGCGGAAATATAGTCAAGAAGGTATTTTTCGCTTAACTTATGTGGAACCCAAACATCAAAGCAGTTAACATAACCAAGCTGGTGCAAATGATTTTCAACGCTTGATTTGGATATTTTGAGTATGCCGGCTATCTCCTGCGTGGTATAACGACCGTTCTCAACAATGTCTCGATTTCATTGCTATCAACTTCAACTGGTCTACCCATCCAGTGAGAAATCTCCAGCATGAAACTTCACAGACCACTTTTGACACGTTTGATCAGTCACAGCACCTTCTCCATACACTGCACAAATCCTTTTTTGAGTTTCAGTTGCATTTTTACCTTTCTTGAAATAATAAAGCATAATATGCTGAAAAGTTTGCTTTTTTTCTTCCATCCTCAATATTAAATTGGCTACACAAAAATTCACCAATTTTGATCTTTTTTTAAATGCACGCTGATATGACAGCTGTCACATACAATCTAACAAAATTATTTTAAATGAAGTTAAAGATAACCAAGTGCTACTAGAGCCATCTTACAGAAAAAACAGAATGAACCTTTTGGCTAATCCAATATTAATGATTCCATAGCCAACTTTTCACTCTGCTCTTGGAAAAGAAGTTCTGTACAATGTGAAAGTGAATAGATAAAAGAAAAAAAGAAGAATGAATTATGACTTGTCTTCATCTTCAAAAATAATGTATTAGGTTGGTCTCTCTACTCACATTTTTTAAAAAAAATAATTTTATTTATTTATTTATTGGCTGCATTGGGTTTTCGTTACTGTGCATGGGCTTTCTCTAGTTGCCGAGAGCGGGGGCTACTCTTTGTTGTGGTGGCTTCTCATTGTGGTGGCTTCTCTTGTTGCAGGCTTCAGTAGTTGCAGCACGCAGGCTCAGTAGTTGTACTCACAATTTTATATGAGTTGTTTTGTGATGACTGACCAATAATTTTTGTGGTTTTTGCTGTTTGTTGGTAACTGTATCAGTCAGCTTTTATTAGGTTATGCTGCAATAACAAAGAACCCTAAACTCTTAATGGCTTAAAACAGCAAAGGTTTGTTTCTCATTCCCAATGTTCTGGTGTGAGTGAGGATCAGCTCTTTTCCATTCTCTTCTTCATCTTAGGATCCAGGCTGAGGGAATGGTCCCTGTCTGGGACATGTTTGCCTTATAGCAGAGGGAAAAAAGAGAGAGGAAATATGCAATGCCTTTTAAAGCTTCTGCTTAGAAAGGCATGCTTCACTTCTGCTTGCATGTCATTGGGACAGTTTAATTCTCTCATAGGGAGGCAGAGCAAATGATTGAGAATGTTAATATAATATTCCACAGGAAGTTTCTAATGATCTAAAAGTACTGCTGCTGAAAAGTTTTGGCAACTTCTAATGAATGAAAATTTAATAAAGAATAAATATTTTAAATTGTCATGATATATCAGCAGTATGTGCAAACCACATAATGCAGGAAAAAGAGCATGATATGGAGCATTTGGAGTCTTTGTATGCCGATAGTTTACTGAGTGAGCCTGGGCAAGACATTTAGTATCACTGGGTTCCCATTTCTGCAAAACAAGGGGTTTAAATTAGAGGATCTCCAAGTTCATTGTAATAAAAACATCTATGTTCCTCTGATTTCAGGTACATGCTGTGTGGTGTGTCTGGGTGACAGTAGTGGTAGTATTGAGGGCACGTCTCCAAGTTTATTGTAATAAAAAACATCTATGTTCCTCTGATTCCAGGTACATGCTGTGTGGTGTGTCTGGGTAACAGTAGTGGTAGTATTGAGGGCGTGATTTGTGGGGCCTCTTTGGGCTGTTAGAAAGCGTTGCTCTGCACTTTGTAGGCAGGTGGGGAGATGTAAGGCTTTCACCCTTAGCCAGCCTTAGAGTGGATGAATCCTCTACTTAATTTCTTCCCACTGAAGCCTTGCCACTCGCCCACATGGGACTGCTGTTCAGTTTAGAAGGATTTTTCAATCTCAATTCACTTAGCCAAAGGGCAATTTCTGACAAGGTGGTTGTTTGAGTTTTGTTGATGAGTGATGATGAAAAAAGCAGCAGTAGGATGTGAATGGAAATCCTGACTCCAGCCTGGCCCTAAATTGTTAGCTTTGGGAAAGAAAAAAAATCAGGAAAGAAAAATCAGACTTTGAAAATCTCATTGGTCTATATAGCTAATTCAGTATAATTCTTCGCGTTGGATGAGCCTCAGGGGTTTGGGAAACTTATTCAGTGAGAAGCTAACCTGAACATGTCAAGATTTTTTTCTCTCAGTACATCTATTTCCTTTTTTCCTTGCTATTTAGGTGTACTTGGCATATATCTTAAATTAGAAATGCTCAGCTTTTTCAACCAGAGTTTCAGCTTAGATCAGACCCTGCAGAGCTTCAGCCACTGGATTAAAAACTTGACCAAGTTCTAGTTGACCTCTAAATGCCCATTCTTTATCTCTACAAAAGTGATTTCGTTTATTTTTGAATACGTGTCCTGAAAATGGTGGCTTCGAACTATTCCCTGTAACCGAAATATATCACTGTCATTGTCATCACTGCTAGCAATTAGAATATTAGTTCAATTTAGTGGACTACCATCCTGTAATGTGTTAAAACATTTTACATAAACATTGTCTCTCAGAGGAGCTCTCACACATGTGCATCAGGAGATAGATAAATGCAAGGATGTTCACTGCAGTTATTGTTTGAGATCAGGAAAAGAAAAGAATGCCTAAATATCCACCAATAGGAGAATTGATAAATATATTGTGCTATAATCATACAGTATTCATGCAGCAGTTAAAATTAATGAACTAGAACTAAATGTATCAATGTGAAAATATCTCAAAAACATGTTGGGTGAAAAAAGCAAGTGGCACAATTATACATATAGTATGAAACCACTTAAAGTTTAAAACCGTACAGGACTCCATATTATATATAGGTATACACATTTATAATTAAAGTAAAATGTAGAAGAAGGATACACAAGAATTTCAGAATGGTCACCTTTGGGGAAATTAGTTTATGTCTGTAATGTTTTATTTCTCAAAAAAAAACACCCATAAAAACAAAAAACAAACAAAAAAAACCCCAAATATTATAAGACGTTAACCTTGGCTAAATCTTGCTAGTGGGCATGAGGGTATCTGTTATTTTTTTTTTAATGCTTTTTGGTATATGGGAAATACTTAATAAAATGGTCATTCCCCTTTCCCTTTTCCCCCCTTTTCCTCATATCAACCCCAGAGAGATGTTGTAGCATTGCATGTGGAAAACAACCTCTAGAAGACTAGGTTACCTTCATGTGGTTTTGAGAAGGTGACCTCTTCTTTCTTTTTAATTTAAAAACATTACCTCAAACTCAGATTCAAGATACATTTTGAAAAAGAGCTGGACTCTCAGGGCCTTTTCGTTCATAATGATTATTTTTTCAGGAGTCCCTGAGGTCCTTCCCCTGCTTCTGCCACTCCCATGGTCAAAACCCTCCAGTGGCCCCCTGCTGTCCTCAGAATGAAGTCCTGCAGCATCCGGCCCCAGGTACCTCCCCTGCCTCTTGGACTTCGGTCTCCTACCACATTCCCCCTTCTCTCCCACCAGGTCTTCACAGGGCGGTGGCCTCTGCCTGCCTTACTGTTGTCCCTCATCCCCCTTCAGCCCTAATCTCCAGGTGCTTCTCCAAGGACGTCTTCCCTGAGCCCCTCACTGGGGTCTGTGTTGGTCTCGTTTTCTGTTGGATCCCCAGTGCTGGGCAGATGATCTAAACATATTTATTAACTGTCACTAACTAACCTGAAATGAGAATTGTAGAGATTAAATGAATCAGGTCACACTCTAACACCCTCTTATCCCTCTTTATGAATGGAGATATGTCTATTTATTCTTGCTTCATTTTTGCTATACATAAGACAACAATAGGTGTAAAGTTAATTACCTTACCAGATTAATAGAAATTCCTACCATGTTTTTTGCATATATCTAAATTTAATATTATTTAGTATTAGTGACAGCTAATATAAAGGGAATATTGCCTCATGAATTAAGTATTAGTAGTTATTTTTAAGTCAGTTACCTCTAAAATAGATGATCTGTCCTCCAATTCAGTAGCATGTGTTGGTAATAAAGATTCCTAAGATTTTCTGTTGAGTTTACTAGCAGTATTGGCAAGCACTATGCATGGGAAGAAAGTCACTGAAACACATTCCATGTAAAGCAGGCTTGTTTTAAACCAAAGACTTTAATTATTGAAGTAAGGGTAATTTTTTTGATAGTTTCATTGTATTAGGCAGTTCCTTGGAAAGGATTCATGGGGTGGTGTTTCAGTCAGAATCCTCTGAGCTTAATAACGCAAGTGAAAATTTACATAGTGTCTTTCTTGACTTTGTGTAAGGGGCTGAAAGTCTGCAGATCTTAATAGGGTATGTCTAATAACATGTTAATAACTCACAAATTGTCAGCTTTGGACTACAGACCTGGAGTGAAAGGGCCTTCATAAATTATACATGTCTGACAAATAGGCAATACATTTTTCAAATCACATAAGCTCTTCAGAATCAAGTCTGCTCTGTAGAGATAATTAAAGAAAATCAGTGTGTGTCGATTGATAGATATCTGACTTGAAAACACATTCTCCACGCTGCCTCAGACAGTGGGGCGCCTGAGCTTGAAGACCGCTGTTCTCTGAAGATGGCTCGAGGCGGCGGGGTCCAAGGCTTGAGTGTGCTGGGTACGGTCCTCATGACGCCACACGCCAGGTTCTCACCTTGGTGCTGGCCCTGACCCTCACCCCACAGAGCTGAGGGCACCTGACTTGACCTCCTATCTCTGTCTCCTTCCCGGAGTGAAAGAGTATGACTCTGTCTTTTTGTCTCACTAGGACCGTGGGAGGCTTAATTCATCAATGTTGGTAAAGTGCTAGGAAAATGAGAAGTGCTGTGTCCATTCTAAGCAACATTATTGATTCCATTTTTCCCTTGTGGTTAACATAAAGTTCTCCACATATCAGATAATGGCTCAGCATTGCATAAACAGCCAAGAATTGCTGGCAGAAGAGATGTGGCCTGTGTTTTCCCCTAGGAAAATTGATGTCTGTAAAATGCCTTCTCTTTCTCTGAAAAGACATTATTACTTGATTTAAACTGATTAAATTGTTACTGGATTTTTATTTGCCTATCAGAGTATTTTCTTTTTGTTTGTTTTGGTTTGCTTTTCAGCAACTATCAGTGGTAATATTGAGCCCAGTAAATGCTTTATATTATGGAAGGCCTAGATTGGTAAACATTTTGCTTATCCATTTAATTTTTTTATTTATTTTTGGCTGCATTGGGTGTTCGTTGCTGTGCGTGGGCTTTCTCTAGTTGCGGTGAGCGGGGGCTACCCTTCGTTGTGGTGTGCAGGCTTCTTATTGCGGTGGCTTCTCTTGTTGCGGAGCACAGGCTCTAGGCATGTGGGCTTCAGTAGTTGCAGCACACAGGCTCTAGGCGCACAGGCTTCAGTAGTTGTGGCACATGGGCTTAGTAGTTGTGGCTCACAGGCTCTAGAGCACAGGCTCAGTAGTTGTGGCACATAGGCTTAGTTACTCTGTGGCATGTGGGATCTTCCCGGACCAGGGATAGAACCCATATCCCCTGCGTTGGCAGGCGGATTCTTAACCACTGCGCCACCAGGGAAGTCCCTGCTTATCCATTTTAGATAATCCTGTTCATCAAATAATACGGAGGATACATACATACCTACATACACAAGTGTGTGTTCATATATGTGTGTGTGGGTGTATCTATCTTTATATTTAGTGTTTGTGTATACATACATAGAAATATAAAATGGTAATTTGCATTATCCACAATGTGTAATCCTGTTCATTAAATAACAGGATGTATGTATGTATGTATGTATACATAATACATATGCATGGTATACATATATTATGCTAATATGCTTATATATGTCTGTATTATTATTCTACAAAAATAATGTAGCATGGTAAGTAACTACTAATTATGACATTTAGTTAATTCAGCATTCTTGAAAAGATTTTACGAATTGCACTCCTGAAATTAGTTTCCACAGGGATTTTAAAAGTGTATGAGGGGGCTTCCCTGGTGGCGCAGTGGTTGAGAGTCTGCCTGCCGATGCAGGGGACACGGGTTCGTGCCCCGGTCTGGGAAGATCCCACATGCCGCGGAGCGGCTGGGCCCGTGAGCCATGGCCGCTGAGCCTGCGCGTCCGGAGTCTGTGCTCTGCAACGGGAGAGGCCACAACAGTGAGAGGCCCAAGTACTGCAAAAAAAAAAAAAAAAAAAAGTGTATGAGGAATCTAGACTAGTTACTTTATCATAATAATTAAAAAACACTGAAATGGTGTGATATAGCTGGATCATCTAGCTTATTATTCATCAGACTTGGTTCTGGATCACTTTTCCAAATTCCAAGCACATCCTAACAAGATAGAAGGTTCAACACCGTTGGTTACTGTGAAAGAGAAAGTGCAGTGGGCTGTGAAGATTGCATTGAAGGTGAAGACTCTTCTTTGTTACATAGGGTCTGGTTTGATAAAAAAATTTCTGTTTCTAATGGTATTATGATCATGGCTTTTAAAAAGTCCTTATCTTTCCAGGATACATACTGGAAAAAGAAATCGGTTTCATTATCTTATGGTCACACTATTTGTGTGTAGCTCAGCCATGAAAATAGACAGTCTCCATAAACACTACCAAGATTTTAAGAATTTGCTTGTTTCATTTGTCATTCATCAATTCTTTTCCTACATCATTTATTGGATGCTTGGTATGTGCTAGATGCCATGTAACACATTCAAGAGGAGAAGGTAGTCCTTACTCTTAAGGAAGTTGTGATCTGGTTGAGTCAAAGAAAATGTTCTAGAAACAGGAGATTAAATAAATTTTTATGGACAGAGGCTAGTAGGTGTCCCCCAACATCTATTCTCCCCTTCTTCCTCAGTAACGGAATTCCAGGTTTTAGCTGGGCACATGGCCGCCCAGAGTAAAAATGCATCTCTCAGCCTCCCTTGCAGGTAAGTTGTGGGCAGTGCCACGTCTGGATGATCCTGTATAAGAGGAACTGATCTGTGGCAGCTTCCGGAAGCTCCCTTATATGTCAGTTATGTCTCCTTTGGCCCTTCTTTTTCATGTTTTCTTCTTGTTCATTGGATGTGGATGTAATTGCTGGAGTGCCTGTGACCATGCTGGATCACACAGATGAGGCCCTCACCCAGGAATGGTGGAATGGAGTCCAGGAGAGGCTGGGGGCCCTGCATTTGTGGGACTGCCATACGGCCGTGGGGCAGCTACACCTGGGCTTCTCCACGAAAGATCAACAAACTGCCATCTGTGTTATTTTGGGTGTCTGATACTTTCAGCTAAATGTAATCCTGACAGGCACTTCCTACAAAGCGTGCATTTTAAATGTGGAGGGGACAATATACAGAGCAGTGATCAGAATGGGGACTTGCCATGAGGGAAGGCTTCTTGGAAGAATATGCTATCTCATTATTTCTTCTATCTCACCATTTCCTGAACATGATAACACTTTCTCTCTTCCTTACCTTTGCTCATGCTTTTCCTTCTGCAACGCTTTCTCTACATACCTTCTTTCCCATCTCATTTTATAATTATATTAAATTATATAATCCACATAAGCACTTAACACAGTTAATTAAACTGTGTAAACACGCAGTACATTTAGCTGTTATCCTCATTGTCATTACTGGCCAGCTCAAATCTGGCTTCTGTTCTGAAACCAATCTCAAGCCTCCCCCACTTTTATCAGAAACAACTGTCCCCTTAGTGCCCTAATACCAGGCACTGAGCAGTACTCAGGGAATTGTACTGTTTGGGGAAAGCGGCTGGCTAGTTATTTGTGTAGTTACTGCTCAAGAGGAATGGAGCGACAGGAGGAATGTTGCTCTCCCACGTTCCTTCTTTGTCTTCTGGCTGCTTCTTTGCCATTGTGGGCTCCCCATCCCCAGGCCGCCGTTTCTGTGGCCACTTCTTCGTGTTCCATAGCAACACAGCTTCAGCAACACAGTTTCAGCTCTGCTTTAGCTTTGCCAACTTGAATTCTAACCTCTGCCATTTGGAGGGTCAGGGACATGGTGGCAAACAGATCAGAGTGTGGGGCCGAGGGCAGGCAAACTGTGCTTGCAAGATTACCCCACCTCCTTTTTGATGACTACAGGACTGGCATTGTAGGACCAACGATGCTGTGCTGCTCTTTGATTTCCAGGTGTTTCTGCTCAGATGGGATTGCTATGCCAACACAACAGATTTGTGGGGTTGCGTCTCAGACACACCCGCACTCAGCTGTGCTTAGGCGTCCTCCTGGCACTTTCCCCCCTCCAGCCTGTCCTGTGGGCTTGGGGCACAGTCACGCAGGTGTCTGTGCAGCTGACCATGGGTTGGGCTTGTACAGAGACTTCTTGCTTGGTCTTTGGGAGTTCAGACGCACACACACAAAATTCCCCTGTCAGGAATAATGAGGGCCTTGACGCTGATGGGATGAGGCAGATTTCACTCCATATGGTGGTCTTTGGAAAAAGAAAGTGGTGCTGTCGGATTTGAGGTGTTCAGTCACTGAAAAAGAAGGACTGATTTCGAGGGTCATTTACACAGTCCCTCCCTGTTTCTTGGCCTTGTCGGTTTAGAGGACTAAGTGAAGAGGTCCGTCCAGCTTCCTCCTGTTGTTGCTGCTATACCTATATTGGCTGGGTTTTTGTACCACATTTCACAGTGGCATGTCCCTAAGGCCGGCATACATGGGGGCCATATTCCATTGTAATTGCCAATTTCATTGAGGCCCTTTTACTCTTGGCTAATTTACCCAGTAGGGAAAATTCTTACTTCCTTATTTAAAAGCTTTCTCCTGATAACAGGTGACTACAATATGGCCCTTCTTCTAAGCCCATCCACCTGTGATTCCCAAAGAGCAAAGTTCCCCAGGTGAATATTTGCTATCTTTTTATTAAAAACATTCTTTAAAAATAAAGAGATTGGGAAGATTGAGCTCTAATATTTCTCTCAGTGCTATTGTTTTCTCAGTCTTGTTTTATTGAGTTAATGGCATTTTAAAAAAATACAGTTAATCCAGGCCTCCAGTATGAAAAACTGCATAACTTTGGTTTAGTAAAAAGTACCAATTGAAAAGGATAACTTAAAGTGTTTCTGGAATTGTTAAACTAGAAAATACCCTTAAAGAAATCCACAGCATACAATGGGTTAGGAACCACCTAATAGCTGAAATATAAACTAAGGGTATCTGATGTTTTCTTCTGGGTTTTTCAAAAAACCCAGATTAAGTAGGATTTACAGATGGGGGCAAATCTGGCCTCCAAATACTGGGGAGAATGCTTTTGAGTTTCATCGCTTACATCTCATTGCTTTGCACGGGAGGAATTTCATGATTTTCCAAACATCTCTACTGTTTCATCAGGACAGAGTACGAAGAATGCTTCTCCCTTTTTTATTTACTGAAATACAGAAATGAGGGGAACTAACTATAATATTTCTCCTTGCCGAGAGAAGGCCGCTCCGCGCGTCGTTGCAACCCTGCGGCTCAGCCGCCTTTGCGGACCCTGCGTCGCGCAAAGCATTGTGGGAGCGACGGAGGCAGGGCCTGGAGATCCGGCAGCGGCGCGCGAACCCGGCCAAAGAGCGCCCCGAAATCCGGTGACATCAGCTGCCTTGGGAGAAGTTACAGGCTTTAGCGCTTCCTGTGTGCCCGTTTCTCTGGAAGACATACTCCAGGATGAAAAGGCAGGTGATTTAAGTTTCTGTTCAGAAATGTGGGGTCCCCTCCGAGTAGATGTGGTGTTGGGGTCAGGTGTCAGTGAATGTGGTATTCTCAGGACCGTTTTTTGTTGGATTGAGGAGCCCCCCAAATTGCATTGCAGTGCAATTTGGAGAGCAAGACTCGAAGCTGCCCGGATTAGCTTTGCCTGCACAGCAGTAACCTCTGGAGATGATTGCCTTTGCGCTGCCCGTGCTCATCTTTAATGAGACCTGCACCCCGAAGGCTGGGAAATGGCAGAAGAGCAGTCAGTTCTCTGTTAGGAAGCCAGGTGACTGAGGCTCATGTATGCAGCTGTCAGAGGTTTGTCATCCTGCCTCAAAATCCAGGGACCTGGAGGCTGGAGTAACGGTATCGCATTGGACAGCGAGTGCTGTCGAGTGCTTTTTCAGAGGGTTGAAAACTCGTGTTCTGGCCGGTCTTCTCATCATTCCTGCAAGGGAGTTGTTAGTTCTGGTTTACAAGCCAGCTATCTTGCGCACACGCGCGTGTGTGTGTGTATGACATGGGAAAATGGCTAAAAAATGGCCTTCTTAGCATGATTTGCTTTTTCTCCATCCTCCTCCTGGGTAGATACAACAAAGCTTGCAAAATGGCAGCTGTAGGATGGCATGTGGCCCACAGACATTTTATTTGGCTTGCAGAGGATTTAACATTTTTGGGGGGGGATTAGTTCCTAGTTAGTAAGTGGGAGAGTTCACATAAAAATGACTCCCACCTTCTCCTGAAGAGTCGATTTTTGTTTGATGATAGTCAGCTGGCGCTGGGCAATGGCTGCCTCTCTGAGCTGAGGCATCAGCTCCCCAGTTCACCATGGCCCACATTTGTCCAGGCTTGTTCATTATCTGTTTGGCTCTAGAAGGCATTTGACTTTGAGACCCTTGACACAGCCTTCCTCCCAGCTCCCACACATTTTAGTGGCCCCTGTGCTACCCCAGCTGTCACAGGAGCTCCCTCAATGAGCCTGCCTTCCTGTGCCACCAGTGCGGATCCTGTACCATAGCCCTTGGTTCTCTTCCAGAGCTCTGGGCTTTATTGCTCTGTAGACTTCATCACAGGTCAAAAAGCTGGGAAGTTGAGTGCTGATGCCCTGTAACTATTGGGAACCTATTGGCAGATCCCAGCCTGCTGGGTGCAGGTGCTGGTTCCGAGTACAGTGGCACATGGGTCTGGCCCTGCAGTCCTTTACTCTGAACTCCCTGGAGGTGAACTTGACTGCAGTCTAAAATGAGGGACAGAGAAGTATGTTTTTTTTTTTTTTAAATCCTTTTGGAGAACTGTGGGGCTTCTCCATAATAAAGGTTATAATAGTAACACAATTATATATGTATATATATACATGTAATGTATATATATAAATGCCTCCTTGTAAATCATTCCTTTCCACTCAACCATGACCTGCTAAAAGTAGGGATTATTATTGCCCCTGTTTTGCAGATAAGCTCCAGAGAAGGCTCAGAGCACCTGCCGCAGATCTCAGTCACTCAGCCCAGTAGGGCCTTAGAAGCCTATGTTGTGTTTTGTTTTGTTTTTTTAATCTGCACAGTGCAGGGCCACAATTTTAAGCTTGAATGTTTCTCTATATATATAAATGTCTGTAGTCGCAGTTTAGCACACAGAAACATCAGAGTTTCTACTGACATTCATTCTGTCACTGAGTAGGCCATTAAGGGAACTCGAGGAGGAAAAATCCCCAATACTACTTACACCTGTAAATTTCTCAATTTAAGCTTTCTGCATCCTAAACTATTAGATATTAAAAATAAATACATTTTTAGTAACAGAAAAAGTCCTGGCATTTCTAAATATTCAGAAATTTGCAAGCCCACCAGCACCCTTTTTACTATATCTACATACTATTACATTCTTTAAAGTTTTTAAAAATTTTAATTTTATTGGAGTATAGTTGATTTACAATGTTGTGTTAGTTCCAGATGTACAGCAAAGTGAATCAGTTATACCTATATATATATATAATCATTCATTTTTAGATTCTTTTCTCATATAGGTTAGGATCGTACTATTCTTAAAAAAAATTAAATTTAAATTTACACGTTAAAAATATCAACTTAAATTTGAATTAAAAAATTTAAAGAATCTAATAGTCACATCTTAATAATAAAAATATGAGTTTGATGTGCTGGTTGTATTTTTAAATGTCTATGAAAATAATTATGACTACTAATTTCATTTTAAAGTTTGTCCAGGTATTGGTTAAAATTATGGCACATTTGCCACCCTTTGGGAAACCCTGATTCTGAGGAAAAAACCAAGTAAATTGCAGCTTTTTGTATTTGTGTCACTAGCAAGCTTCCCTGGCTCAGTGTTGGAAATGTATAATATATAATACAACAGACATGAAACAAGTTGGGGGACTTGGCCATATCTGTGCAGTTGTCACAATCTGTTGGGTCTTCCTAGGATTTTGTGTGGTGATGGGCAAAGCCAGTGCTTTGGTGGATATGAGATGTGCTGGGCACATGTGATGACACATGTCCTTATGATGAGCCTGCCCCAAAGGCTGGTGAGCTGCATTCTTCACCTGACCTTGTGGAGAATCTGAGTTCATCCCTGGTTGATCATGTCTATCTCCAAGAGCTCACATTAGGAATTGTTATATGAATATTTAATTTCTCTAATCCAGGATGTTAACTTGATTTGAGAGATGGTAGGAAAATATTCTTCATGTCTTGAGTATTGAGTTTAAATGCACTTTAGAGTTATAGCGCTGATTCATTTATTTTGTATACTTAGACTTTGAGCCTTTTGAACTCAAGCAAATTTGTGCACATCATAAGCTAGTTATTGATTTGAACAAAAGGTCCTGATCTTTTTTAAAAAAGATTTCAACTACTGAAGAAAAAATGAGAAAATTTTTATGTAATTATTTAAAAATATCTGAACACTGAAAGCAACTCTGAAACCAACAATAATTCTTGTAGTTAATGTGCTAGAAATTCACCATGCTTGGATCTCACTGTCTTCCCCGGCACTGACTTTATTGAGTTATCCATGTGGTTCATATTGGTAGTAGAAGGTGGGGCCATCTTACAAGATTCAGATCCAAGAAAATAAGAGCCTGGTAGGTGCCCTCTGGGCTACTTGGAGAAAAGAAGACTCTTATAGCTCAAATTGTGGTATATATTAGCTCGACCCTTTGAAGACCAACAAAACAATCATTGCAAACATTTCTTAATACAGTTTTTGAAAAGCTTATATTGTTATTTAAATATGTTACCCATTATAATAGCCATTGTGGTCTTCTAAAAATAATTTGTGGGCTTCCCTGGTGGCGCAGTGGTTGAGAGTCTGCCTGCTGATGCAGGGGACATGGGTTCGTGCCCCGGTCTGGGAGGATCCCACATGCCACGGAACGGCTGGGCCCGTGGGCCATGGCGACTGAGCCTGCGCGTCCGGAGCCTGTGCTCCGCAACGGGAGAGGCCACAGCAGTGAGAGGCCCGCGTACCGCCAAAAAAAAAAAAAATTCGTAATTTGGAATTTGGAAGTCATTATATTTTTAAAATGTATGCATTCACTTCAGAATAGCTCTCAGAGGATGTGCTGCACGTATAAATACCAGGCTACAGACAGGGCTTGGATTAATGGACCATGGAGGGCTATTTTTATGGAGAGTTTAAGTGCATATTATTGTTATCTCTAAATTGTATTAATAATATCCTACACATGTCCAGCATGTGTATGACATTTTACTGATCTACAGAGGGCCATTGCTTGTGTCATCTCATTTGTTTCTCACAACAATCCTGGGAGGGAAGTGGGATGTTTTCAAGTGTTGATACTGAAGTCCTTTGCTTGAGATAAAGTCCTGGTAATGCGTGGGAAGAAAAAGATGCTATAGAAATGCAAACATTCTTTTTACTCTACTTTTGACCAGTGTGGTAACAGGTGTTCAGATTGGCTTTGGACATGTCAGTCTACAGGGACTGATCCTGTCTCATCATTTCTTCCACATGGTAGGAGGAAAAAAGAGCAAAATATATGAGTACTTTCTTGGAGGAAAAACTACAAGATTAAAGGAGAAAACTACCTTCTACTTCACAGAAATTAGCAGTGAACCCTTGGATTCCCTATTGAATACTTATATATATCCTTCTTGTTTAAAAACACTTTTTTGTATCCTTCTTGTGTCATTCGTGGTGAAACCTGGAGAATCAAGTATGTAGAGATTGTCTGAGGAAACAAACCATTTTGTTATTATAGTCAATAGTGATTCAATCTGGACTTAAGTATTATTTATGGAATATTTTGGGCTTTCCTGTTTACCAACAGCAGCATGGGAACTCAGAGACAGCAAGCTGAATGGTATATTGATAGCCAAGCAGGAATATTGAACCCAGGACGGGGGAATCCTGGAACCTGTGTGGAGAAATATTTAAATAATTTATCATAATGGTTATTTCTATAGGATACAACCTCAGGATTAAATGCTAATTTTATTTGACTTACATAAAGGGGAATTATTACTGCAGTTACTTTTAAAGAGCTCCCTGGGTTTGCAGGGAGTATCTGAATTAACAGTAAATTGAGCACCATTACTTATTAATGGGGTCAAGCTGATTTATTGGTGGTCTGTCTGGCAATTAGCCATTCTGCATAGTGTCTTCTGTTTGGCCATTACTTTTTCAGTATTGAGTGCAAGCTGAGGGATGAGCACCTTGAACCAATGGGGAAGTCTGCCTGTCAACCTAATGGGGCCTTGCATCATCTTAATGGTGAGTTATGATCTGTCTTGAAGGATATTTGGACACACTTAATATCTTCTGGATGACAACCATTGGAGGCATAAATGAAAGTACGTGTTGTCATTGAACCACTAAAAATCTTTACTCAGTCACCAGATAGCCATTATATTATATGAATCTCTTTGGATATTTCTTTTATTTTTAAAAATTATACAGTTGCTTTTCACTTCTGTGGCACTTATAGAATGAATTGCTGTGAGTGAACTGTAGCACAGCAAGTAATGGCCAACAGTATTTATTTGCAAGAGTCACTTTGGGGTGCCTAATTTGTCCTCAGGAGAAATATTTTTTGCTCAATCTGCAAAATGTTGTAATAAAAATTCGTGATTGATGTTGATTATAAGATTAAATGGCTGGGCCACAGTGGCCAGCGTCGAAAATCAAAGCAGCCCGAAGTTGTGATTGGCCACTACAGAAGGTTCTAAGTGGGAGCGTTTTTTTAATGAATCAGTATATTTCAAGTCTTTATAGTATTGACTCCTAAAGTTTATTGAAACTGCATTTAAAACAGTTTTACAGTGTTTTTAATAAGTTTCTAATACAGTTTGGTTTTGCTTATCTAAGCATGCAGTAGTGGAAGAAAATACATGAAAATTCTCTTCTTAGCAGGAAAGCAGTTTAAGAATTAGTGAGGGTGTGGGAGTTGCTAAACCCAAGTTTAATCGCATGATCCTTTGATTGGAGAGTTTTGTATTTGGTTGCTCAGAATTAATTTCTCTTTCTTAACAAATTCCTTGGGGAATGGACCCCTGCCCTATTGTCTGTAGTCTGATGCTATCCTTCAGTGTCCAAGGGGCTAGCCCCTGATCTGACATAGCTCCTCTCTGGAATTGGACTCTTCAGTAGAGGCAAAAACACTGGAAAAGTTTGGAGTCCTTTATTTCCAGTATGATCAGAAGGTTCTGGTCACTCCCCTTTTCTGGCCGTCAGAGTGACAATTGTTTTCCAAGTCTGTTTCTCCTATCTTTGACAAATCTGGGAGCTCCATGATAGCATCCCGATAAATCCCCCTTTGTTTAACTAAACCAGAAATGGTTTCTCTTGAATGAAACAAAAAAACCTTAATATATAAACTGGGCATCTGTGAGCCCACAGGAAACAGGATTTCTGATTGAGACTGTGAATATACACTCATTCACCAAATATTTATTGAGTACCTACTATGTGTTAGGCACTCTTCTCAACACTTGGGAAACAGTAGTGAATAAAGCAAAAATCTGTGTTTTCATGAAATTTGCATTCTAATGAAGGGAGATATACAATAAGCAAGATAAGTTAAATATGTAATGTGTATGTTATAGTGATAAGTGCTATGCATATGTAAAATATTTCTCTTCTTAGTGCTTTCCTTGTTAACGTTCCTTGAATCAGATAAGCCTGTTCAGATGTGGGTGAAGATCTGGAATGACCTGGACTGAGGCTCTGTCACTCTCTTGTACTTTGCTCCAACGTATTTCTGCATAACTCTCAAAGGGGTTTCAGTTGGGGTCTGAGCCAAGGCAGAGGAAATTTCCAGCTGAGTGAGAATGAGTGTATGCAGAAAGCAGAGAGCTGGAGAGAGGGGGACTTGGGTTAGATGTCGAAGTGGCAGGAGTGGAGCAAGGGCTATAGTCTTAAGGGAGAAATTCTTCCTTCTGGGACCCTGTCTGGACTGAGGCACTAAGATTGAATCAAGAAAACAGGCTGGGACTTGGGCAGGTGGCCTGGAGCAAGGATACATACTGATATGTGTGGGGAAGGGGAGTCCAGGTCAGAGATGGGAGGAAGCATCATAGGATTGTGTGAGACAAAGCAGGGTAGCAGCTCTCAGAACCCATCAGGGATGGTGCAGGGGATGGGCACCTGCCACCATTAAAGAAGGGGATCCGATAAAGAATGAAGCCCAGAAAAGAGATCAGACTCCATTGAGAAGACTGAGGAGATCGGAAGGAGTGTTTGTCTTCCTGCCTGGGATGAACCCTAGTGAGGTGAGGGTAAACCCTAAGCTGATGTCTATACTTGAAAGTGAAGAGGCTTGGAAAGTGGGGCTGTACGTGAGCTTGTGAGAGAGAAGGAAAAGCAGGGAGACGGTAGTTATGCTAAGGTGGGAGGGATCAAAATCAGCACCAGGGGTTTGGAAAGCAGAAGATGGGACAGAGGAGACAGATGAGGCAGGAGACTCCTGATGGGTGTTGGTCACCTACAGAGGGGAGCTGGATGTTTAGGGGAAGAGTATATGCCAACCAGGAAGAGTCCTAAGCTTTGCCAGCCACCTGTCACTGGCCCGGAATGAAAAGTTGTGGTGTTGCTGATTTCCTGTTAATGGAGAGGCAGGAACAGAGCAAGCTGAACAGGTTCAATTGGGAAACAGGTACACAATCCTGGAAAACAGGATTGTTTTCCGAAAAATACCCACTCCTGGTAATTTTTTTGCGGGGACAAATGACACTTACAGAAGAGAACTTGGAAATGCCTTTGAGGTTTATGGAAACTTGGGCATTTGAAGTAAGTACATGGAATGTTGTTCTGGTTATCCATTGCTGCATAACGAGCCACTCCAAAACTTAGTGGTTTAAAATAACAAATGATTATTATCTCTTCCAATTGTGGAGTCACCTTGGTTCTTGCTTGCAGGCAGATTGTGGTTAGGGCTGTCGCCATCTGAAGGTTCAGCTGGGCTGGAAGGCGTATTTTAAAGATGGCTTTTTCCCTCAAACATCTAGGACATCTGCAACAGCTTGAGGCTGGCCAGGCATTCGTCTTTCCACATAGTCTCTGCATGGTTATCTTGGGGTTCCTCACAGATGAGGATCTCAGTATAGTTGGACTTCTTACATAGTGGGTGGTTTTTCTCAGAAGAAATGTTCCTCAAGAGCAAGAAGGAAGCTGTGAGCCTTCCTATGACCTAGCCTCGGAAGGCACACAGCATTACTTCTACCACATTCTATTGGTTACATAGGACCGGGCCAAATTCACTTTGGGAATGAACTATACAACAATGTGATGCTCAGAAGCGTGATGCATTGTGTGTGTGCATGCACGTGTGTACATATGCACACGTGTGCCCATATGGAGTCTGCTACCACAAGCCTGGTGTTTTTTCTACTTGGCATCTATTTTGACATTGGAAGAGAGAGAAGATCTTTGGGTAAACTGTTGGCCTTGGATTTCTACAATAGGATTTAATATTCCTTAATGGCAGACTGTTGGAAAAGTATCAAGGTCACACTACTCAAATGAAAAGGAATCTGTTTTTCTCAGAGGTATCCCCCAAACTTACTGGAATAGGACTCAATTTTAGGACACAGTGATGGGAAAGTGAATCACATTACAACAAAGAGGGGAGTTTGAATAATATAAAGAAGTTTTATACCTACATAGATATGGATATACTTGGAGGTAGGTGTTCTTTTGGAGAATGTAAATGGCTGAGAATAAATGAAAGAAGTAGAACAAGAGAAGAACTAGAGGAATTGTATTGGACCCTCATGGAGCATGGAAGTGCACTCTTGAAGAAGCTCAGAACTGGCTGCCCTGGTACCTAGAATGGTGGCTGACAAATTCAGTTGGGAAATATGTTATCCTACAGTGTGCAAAAGATTGTTTTCTTAAATATGCTTATCTACTTCTGGTGATTTTTTTTGTGTGGGGGGGTAAAAATGACACTTTTAGAAGTGGTTATTCCTTTAAGGTTATGAAAAACTTGGCCATTGCCATAGCCCAAGATCTGGTAGTAAGGGGACCTTTCATTTTCTGGGTGTCTGCTGAAGCCACTTTTGGCCCAAAGGAAAGAATCTCCAACATTTTTAACCTGATTTTTTTTCCCTATTGAAAAAGAAAGGAAGTCAGAAGGAAACTACCATTCTGGTTCTAAATCAGACTGCTAAGGAGGCACTGGTTAGTGCCATGGGAGGGATAGAGAAGGTCCGGAGGAGGAGGTCTCCCGTGGCAAAGAGTTCATGTTTCCAGGGAGGGCAGGCACAACCAGACTGTGCCAGAGATGTCGAAAAGTTCAGAGAAATGAAAGGCCTGGGCATTTTAATGGAATTATACCCAGAGAGGTAGGATGGCCCAAGAAATGGGAAGCTCAGAAAAATGCAATTCTAACTCTGAAGAGGTGGTACCAAAGGGAGCCTTGGAAGAGACCCCCCTTACTAATCTCCATTAGCCCCTACAAAGCTCTAATAATGGGAATAATAATAAAATATTATTTATTGATATGGATAATAGGTATTTTATTAATCTCATTTAAAGTGTGAAAGCATATTTATTAATATTACTGTTTTTATTGATCTATAACACACAATATAGGTAAAAAGATATTTGCTTATTATTATTGTGACCTCAAAGTAAGACCCAGCTCTTATTTCGGTCAGATTACTACTATCCCTAAGCCCCTCCTATAATTCAGAGCTACCACTGTGATTGTCCAATTGCTAATGATCTAAATGAGCAAATGGAGGTACCTGAAGAAGCAGAGTTAAGATTCTTCAAACGTATCTATGTAATAAAAGAGATGAAAGGTAAGGTGTATACATGGGTAATGGTAAGAGGGTAGTATGTATCTGTCAGAATGGTGTCACGGAAGCTAAAATCTCCAATGAGTTGAAACTTGGAAAAATAACAAGGACAACAAAAGATGTTTTTAAAGACATGTTCAGAGCAAGTAAAATATGGTTAGCATAATGTTGATTGTTTAGCAAAAATTTTGATCTTATCTATCCATGTTTTGTTTTTTCTCTTTTTTGTGCTGTGAAGAATGTTCTTTGCACATCAAAAGGTAGAATAGACAGTGGTAAAGGTTTGAGGGGGTGGAGATGGGAGGTGGTATAACAATAGGACTTCTGGCTTTTAAAAAGTGACTGTGTTACACTCAGGACCATGGAAGATCTTCCCTATGAGTTACCTGAACTGCTGCTCATAATTGCTGAACAATTATGAAAAAAAGATGTCCCAAAAGACTAGAAGGGGGCAGATGTATACACTTTGCAGTATTCAGACTGGGGGCACCAGAAGGTGGAGCCCACATGGTACGTGCTAGCAATCTCGATGTTAATCAAGCAAGTTAGTTCAGAAGTTCAGGCAGGTATCACTAGGATCTAGCAGGCGTTCATGTTAGATGACTCTTGTTCTCTTTCTGACAGGGTCCTAGACTACATGAGAGAAGCCTGGTAGTCGTAGTATACCTGGACTTTAGCAAGGCATGAGGTGTTGCTCCTTCTGATAGCTTCTGTCAGTTTATATATTCTGCATTTATTGATCCTGTATTGTTTCAGTCTTTTCTTTAGTCTCTTTAGTCTATTTTTGGCGGCTATACCAAAAATCTTATAGACTGGGTGGCTTATAAACAACAGAAATTTATTTCTCACAGTTTTGAAGTCTGGGAAGTCCAAGATCAAGGCACTGTTAGATTCAGTGTCTGGTGAGAGCTTTCTTCCTAGTTCACAGACGGCTGTCGTCTTGCCATGTCCTCACATGGTGGAAGAGGAGAGAGGGCTCTCTGGGGTTTCTTTTGTAATCACACTAATCCCATCATGAGAGCTCCACCCTCATGACCTAATCACCTCTGAGAGTCCCCAGCTCCTAATAGGCTGCAACATATGAACTTGGGCGGGGGGGGGGGGGACGACACATTCAGTCCACAGCACTTACTGTGAGTGAATCACAGAGAATTCAGACATGGATGTGATATGCTGAAGAACTCACAGGCTGAGTGGGAGATGACACATACACAGATAATCATGATATCAAACATGGGTTGGCAAACTATGGTCCATGAACCAAATCCAGCCTGCCACCTGTTTTTGTAAATAAAGTTTTATTGGAACACAGCCATGCCCATTGATTTAATGGCTGCTTTCACGCTAAAATGGTAGAGTTGAAGCACTGCAGCAGAAACTATATGGCCTGCAAAGCTTGACATATTTGCTATACCCCTGACATAAAGCAAAAATTACTGTTAGGAATCATACTAAAAAAGCTATGGAAATTTGGAGGAGAAATCAATTAGTTGTACTGGTGAAGGTACATTTGGGAAGGCTTCATAAGATGGGAGCAGTTGAATTGGACCTTAATGCTACGATGGAAATTTCTAGAATACGAAGCCCATAATGCTGTAACTCTTTTCTCTTTCTTCATGTTCCAGCCTCCTTATCTGATTATTCTTTTCCTTCCTTCCTCCCTTCCTTTCTTCCCTCCTTTCCCTCCCTTCCCTCCCTTCCCTTTTTTTTTTCTTTTTTTTAATAAATTTCTTTTCTTTATCTTTGGCTGCGTTGGATTTTCATTGCTGGGTGCAGGCTTTCCCTAGTTGTGGCAAGCGGGAGTTACTCTTCATTGTGGTGCACGCACGGGCTTCTCATTGCAGTGGCTTCTCTTGTTGCAGAGCACAAGTTCTAGAACACAGGCTCACTAGCTGTAGCACATGGGCTTAGTTGCTCCGCGGCATGTGGGATCTTCCCAGACCAGGGCTCGAACCCACGTCCCCTGCATTGGCAGGCGGATTCTTAACCACTGTGCCACCAGGGAAGTCCCTTCTTGTCTTTTCTTTTTCTTTCTCCTCCTTGCCGCCCCCCCCATTTTGTTAATGTTGCCTTTTCAGTATTTAATAAAGGCTTGACTCTACATGCTCCATGTTCTACTCACCTTGAGTGTGGAGATTAGCAAAAGTCTGTAAGATGTAAGGGCAGGAAGTATTGCTGTGGTGAAGTAGGTGGCCAGCAGTTCTTCATTTAGTAGGTGGATATCCAGAGAGGGGACCAGAGTGGTATCTGAAATAATGACCTAAAAGTGTGGGGAGGGATGTGGTGGTGCTACATTAAGAAGTTTAGAATATAGCACATCTCTTTTCCCATGAGGTAGGGAACCAGGCAAAGCATCCAGCCCAGCTTTAGCAATAGGCAGATGGAAAGCCCACATCTCAGGCCTGTTCCCTTACCGGGTGAGGGATATGAAGGCCTAGATGTCATTTTCCCATTTGCAAGCAGTAAAAGTCTGGAGGCCCAGCAGATGTGCTGGACGACAGAATATGAATAGAGAAGATCTTGGGAGGTTAGAAGGAAGGTCTGAATTTAACAGGGATGAGTGGAAGGTCAATTTTGGGCTTTGGAAAACCAAGTGCATGGCACAGAATGAGGGAGAGACGGCCTTCCTGCAGCATGAGGCAGGAAAGAGTGCAAGTGTGCATGCCCTCAGCTTTGGCCCATGATTTTAGGAGAATACTACTCAGAAAGAGAAAAGTGATTGTTTTTTCCTGCAGTGTGTTGAAGACAGGACAGCTGGAACAAGCATTCTGGTGCCAACACTCTGAAAGAATTAGACAGAGTGGAACTCATTCAGGAGTGAATAACTAAAAGGATGAAAAGACCAGAAACCATTTTATATGTGAAATGATTGGAGGAACTTTGGATATTTAGACTGGAAAACATGAGGCCCAGGGGGCATACAATAGCTGTTTTCAAATTTTGTCTCGTGGAAATGATTTGGGGCTTCTATTTGCTTCAGAAGCGTTTGGACCTGTTGATGTAGGGGGATGGGTTTTTCTGAAAACAGAGGACCCACAGATTGGATGATCAGCCTCACAAAGGGCTCAGTCTGGGTCGGATAGTCACATGATGGCACTGAACCAGGTAAGGGTGGAGAGTGGGCATCCAGGGGCTTTTCAACCCTTCTGTGACTTGGCTCTGTTAATAAGCAGCAGACTGGACAATAACATAGAGCTTAAGGAATCAAACACGCACACCCAATGTAGAATTGTTAGTAATTTCTTTTCTTCACTTTTGCTTGATGCTTATAAATCTCTTTTTAATATGACTCTGGTTTAAAGACCTAGCCTCAAGGTTGCAGCCACTTTTTTTTTTTTTTTCTGGCTGTGTCACAAGGCATGTGGGATCTTAGTTCCCCAACCAGGAATCGAACCCACACCCCCTGCACTGGGAGCATGGAGTCTTAACCACTGGACCACCAGGGAAGTCCCTATAGCCACTTCTTTTTTTTTTTTTTATGTTCTTCTTGGCCATGGTTTTTTATACCAGAGTGGCTCCAAAATTTCTTGAACTTCCATGTTGTAGCACCTATGGCTATTTTAGTGAATGATTGCATTAACTGCATTTTTATATAACTTGCTACTGAAGTCATTGTCTCATAGTTCTTAGTTTCCTTTAGAGTTTTCTTTCTGCTTTCAATGGAAGCCAGAAGAAAGGTGACATAAAAGCGGTGGCTCCCTGGTCTCTGTCTTTCCCAATCAGTAGGATATTCTAAGTTCCTTTTAGTGACTAGGAGAACATCTCCTTTTCCCTTCCATCTTGCCAGGTGCTACTTGAAATTTGCAGCTAATTTAAGTGCGTTGGTTAAACGTACTCATTAACCACTTCACTGAAGCTCAAACTCATAAACTTGGTTTAGAACACAGCTTTCTGTTACAGGGGTCATATCTCTTCCTAGTAACAAATCCACGCTTATCCAGCATGTAGATTTCCAAAACACATTCAGAAGGAATTTAAAAGTTTATAAGAATAAAACTATAAAGAAGTTTCACCCCAGTGTGTCATTTTTCCTGGATTATACTCTTGCCTTTTTATCAGGTGCCCTCAGGGATTGAGCCCTAAGCAATAAACAGGGGGGGTGATTCTCTAGAATCTGGAAGGATTATAAAAGAGAAGGTTTCAGTAGGTAGGGTTCTGTTGTCCTTCAAATGGCACTTTGGGGTTGGTGTTTACCCATGTCCAGGTCTTATTTAGAATCCCAAATATTAATAAAGTAAAAACCCTACTGCCCATAGTTCCTGAAAGAAATAAGAGAAAGCCATGAGAAAACCCCAGTGGGCCTGTGGCTCTGCAAAAATAGAAGTTCTGTCAGTTGAGAGAACCTAAGGAACAAAGCCTTTTCTTAGAATTAAACCACCAGTTGATCTGGCAATAGCATAATCCAGCTAGAAATGAACACATTCATCTTTTATTGTTGAGAATAAGAAAGAAACCGCAGACTTCTGGAAACAGCTTCTCTCCCTCATCACAGGAGCTTGCCATGTAGGTTAATCTGCCCAGAATTTTTGAGAACCAGTTTGGTATTGACACAAGGGCTGCACTGGGCAAAGTGAGAATGTGAAGGTGAGTCAAGCCAGGTTAGTCCTGAAGGAGTTTTCTTTGCACGTGGCTTTGCTTTGTGTGGATCTTCCAGAACCTGGGAAGAGTGAGAAGGAGGTCTTGGTATCGAATCAGTAGAGCTCCTCTCTCTCTTCATGAAGAGTAAGTCAGTGTCACTGGTGGCTTTGGTCTTAAGGAAATGGGACTGTCGGAGTCATCACTGCATTGGCCTGAGCAACAAACTGAAGTAGACTTTCACTCAGCCTTGCAAATCTTTTCTTTCAGTGCACTAATTGTTCTCTGTGATTCATACGTTGTTCTGACAAGATGGCAAATGGAAAATGTGGAGAGTAATTAAAATAAGTGTGTGGTTTCAATTATTATAATCTATTGCCCTGAGTTGAATGCCATTATGAGGGGGAACCTGGAGAAGGGCTGCATTCAGGCAAGGAGGACAAAGAGTTTCTTGGTTTGTCTTTTATAACAAAAATTCAACTCATGGAACTGACTGAAGAAAGAGAGACTTAGAGCTTCCTTTGATAGTTCTTTCACAGAACTTTAGGAATTCTGTGTCATTGGTTATGATCAAATTTTCTGATCCATATATAATATAAACTGATCAGGAAGGCTATAAATGAATTTATACATGGTTTGTGTACAACAATGTAAGTTTTACACCTTCTTGAAATAAAATTACATTGGAATGTTTCCAAGACATTTATTCCCAGATTTAAACCTTTGTACTTACTGTCAAATTGTATATCATGATTGTTTTTTCACACACACACACTGTATTTTATTTTTACAAGAGATAAATAGACTGACACCAAGCATTGTAAATGGATGACCACAACAAAAGCAACAATGATTGCAATTACCAAACACGAAACACACACATACTATGTCATAATATTGACATTCAGTTCAGGAATCCTCCACTGTAACAGCTCCTTTACTTTGTAGTGAATATTGATTTGTATATTTTTGCCTCTGAGTCCTTGTGGGATTTTTTTAAAATTCAAAGTCAGAAAAATTATAATCATCCTAATCAGTTCACTCAGTCCCATGAAATTAATTTTTTTTCATCTTGATCTTTTGTTAGCACTTTTATGAATTCATCAGTTTTTCCATTAGAGTTCTGAAAATGCTTATTCATTCAGTTCAGCAGTATAGTCAGTTACCAGAAACCTGTACTTGTCAGAGTCTTTTCCATGAATTCCTTGAAGATGAAGCCCTTTTATAGGAACATTTTTGCAAAAGCATCAGAATACACCCAGAACTGTCTGTAAATGACAAAAGACTTAAAAATGACCACGGTTAAAGCTTTGATGGAAGTTCATAATAATGCACATGACAAGGAAATTCAGTTATTTCTGAGATATACATTTAAAAATAATAACTAGAATTATGACTTATGTTATACCAGAACATATAAGATTTTTAGAAATTTCATGTAATGTCTGAAACATTTATATTAAGATATTTCCATACAAATAACCCAAAGAAAATTTAGTATTAGTTGTGCTTTTGCTTTGTTTGTTTTTTTATACTGCAGGTTCTTATTAGTCATCAGTTTTATACACATCAGTGTATACATGTCAATCCCAATCACCCAATTCAGCACACCACCATCCCTACCCCACCATGGTTTTCCCCCCTTGGCACCCATACGTCTGTTCTCTACATCTGTGTCTCAACTTCTGCCCTGCAAACTGGCTCATCTGTATCATTTTTCTAGGTTCCACATACATGCGTTAATATACGATATTTGTTTTTCTCTTTCAGAGTTACTTCACTCTGTATGACAGTCTCTAGATCCATCCACGTCTCAACAAATGACTCAATTTCCTTCCTTTTTATGGCTGAGTAATATTCCATTGTATATATGTACCACATCTTTTTCCATTTGTCTGTCGATGGGCATTTAGGTTGGTTCCATGACCTGGCTATTGTAAATAGTGCTGCAGTGAACATTGGGGTGCAAGTGTCTTTTTGAATTATGGTTTTCTCTGAATATATGCCCAGTAGTGGGATTGCTGGATCATATGGTAATTCTATTTTTAGGTTTTTAAGGAACTTCCATGATGTTCTCCCTAGTGGCTGTATCAATGTACATTCCCACCAACAGTTCAAGAGGGTTCCCTGTTCTCCACACCCTCTCCAGCATTTGTTGTTTGTAGATTTTCTGATGATGCCCATACTAACTGGTGTGAGGTAATACCTCATTGTAGTTTTGATTTGCATTTCTCTAATAATTAGTGATGTTGAGCAGCTTTTCATGTGCTTCTTGGCCACCTGTATGTCTTTTTTGGAGAAATGTCTATTTAGCTCTTCTGCCCATTTTTGGATTGGGTTGTTTGTTTCTTTAATATTGAGCTTCATGAGCTGTTTATATATTTTGGAGATTAATCCTTTGTCCATTGATTCATTTGCAAATATTTTCTCCCATTCTGAGGGTTATCTTTTCGTCTTGTTTATGGTTTCCTTTGCTGTGCAAAAGCTTTGAAGTTTCATTAGGTCCCATTTGTTTATTTTTGTTTTTATTTCCATTACTCTAGGAGGTGGATCAAAAAGATCTTGCTGTGATTTATATCAAAGAGTGTTCTTCCTATGGTTTCCTCTAAGAGTTTTGTAGTGTACGGTCTTACATTTAGGTCTAGAATCCATTATGAGTTTATTTTTCTGTATGGTGTTAGGGAGTGTTCTAATTTCATTCTTTTACACGTAGCTGTCTAGTTTTCCCAGTACCATGTATTGAAGAGGCTGTCTTTTCTCCATTGTATATCCTTGCCTCCTTTGTCATAGATTAGTTGACCATAGGTGCGTGGGTTTATCTCTGGGCTTTCTATCTTGTTCCATTGATCTATGTTTCTGTTTTTGTGCCAGTACCATATTGTCTTGATTACTGTAGCTTTGTAGTATAGTCCAAAGTCAGGAAGCCTGATTCCTCCAGCTCCGTTTTTTTCCCTCAAGACTGCTTTGGCTATTCCGGGTCTTTTGTGTCTCCATAGAAATTTTAAGATGATTTGTTCTAGTTCCGTAAAAAATGCCATTGGTAATTTGATAGGGATTGCATTGAATCTGTAGATTGCTTTGGGTAGCATAGACATTTTCACAATATTGATTCTTCCAATCCAAGAACATGCCATATCACTCCATCTCTTGGTATCATCTTTAATTTCTTTGATCAGTGTCTTATAGTTTTCTGCATACAGGTGTTTTGCCTCCCTAGGTAGGTTTATTCCTAGGTATTCTATTCTTTTTGTTGCAATGGTAAATGGGAGTGTTTCCATAATTTGTCTTTCAGATTTTTCATCATTATTGTATAGGAATGCAAGAGATTTCTGTGCATTAATTTTGTATCCTGCTACTTTACCAAATTCATTGATTAGCTCTAGTAGTTTTCTGGTGGCATTTTTAGGATTCTCTATGTAAAGTATCATGTCATATGCAAACAGTGACAGCTTTACTTCTTCTGTTCCAATTTGTATTCCTTCTATTTCTTTTCCTTCTCTGATTGCCGTGGCTAAGACTTCCAAAACTGTGTTGAATAATAGTGGTGAGAGTGGCCATCCTTGTCTCGTTCCTGATCTTAGAGGAAATGCTTTCAGTTTTTCACCATTGAGAATGATGTTTGCTGTGGGTTTGTCATATATGGCCTTTATTATGTTGAGGTCATTTCCCTATATGCCCACTTTCTGGAGAGTTTTTATCATAAGTGGGTGTTGAATTTTGTCAAAAGCTTTTTATGCGTCTATTGAGATGATCATATGGTTTTTATTCTTTAATTTGTTAATATGGTGTATCACATTGATTGATTTGCGTCCATTGAAGAATCCTTGCATCCCTGGGATAAATCCCACTTGATCATGGTGTATGATCCTTTTAATGTGTTGTTGGATTCTGTTTGCTAGTATTTTGTTGAGGATTTTTGCATCTATACTCATAAGTAATATTGGTCTGTAATTTTCTTTTTTTGTAGTATCTTTGTCTGGTTTTGGTATCAGGGTGATGGTGGCCTCATAGAATGAGTTTGGGAGTGTTCCTTCCTCTGCAGTTTTTTGGAAGAGTTTCAGAAGGATGGATGTTAGCTCTTCTCTAAATGTTTGATAGAATTCACCTGTGAAGCCATCTGGTCCTGGACTTTTGTTTGTTGGAAGATTTTTAATCATGGTTTCAATTTCATTACTTGTGATTGGTCTGTTCATAGTTTCTGTTTCTTCCTGGTTCAGTCTTGGAAGGTTATATCTTTCTAAGAATTTGTCCATATCTTTCAGGTTTTCCATTTTATTGGCATAGAGTTGTTTGTAGTAGTCTCTTAGGATGCTTTGTATTTCTGTGGTGTCTGTTGTAAGTTCTCCTTTTTCATTTCTAATTTTATTGATTTGAGTCCTTTCCCTCTTTTTTTTAATGAGTCTGGCTAATGGTTTATCAATTTTGTTTATCTTCTCAAAGAACCAGCTTTTATGTTTATTGATGTTTGCTATTGTTTTCTTTGTTTCTATTTCCTTTATTTCTGCTCTGATCTTTATGATTTCTTTCCTTCTGCTAACTTGGGTATTGTTTGTTCTTCTTTCTCTAGTTCCTTTAGGTGAAAGGTTAGGTTGTTTATTTGAGATGTTTGTTGTTTCTTGAGGTAGGATTGTATTGCTATAAACTTCCCTCTTAGAACTGCTTTTGCTGCATCCCGGAGGTTTTGGATCGTCGTGTTTTCATTGTCATTTGTCTCTAAGTATATTTTGATTGGCTCTTTGATTTCTTCAGTGATCTCTTGGTTATTTAGTAATGTATTGTTTAGCCTCCATGTGTTTGTGTTTTTTATGTTTTTTTCCCTGTAATTCATTTCTAATCTCATAGCAGTGTGATCAGAAAAGATGCTTGATATGATTTCATTTTTCTTAAATGTACTGAGGCTTGATGTGTGACCCAAGATGTGATCTGTCCCAGAGAATGTTCTGTGTGCACTTGAGAAGAAAGTGTAATCTGCTGTTTTTGGATGGAATGTCCTATAAATATCAATTAAATCTATCTGGTCTATTGTGTCATTTAAAGCTTCTCTTTCTTTATTTTCATTTTGGATGATCTGTCCATTGGTGTAAGTGAAGTGTTAAAGTCCCCCACTATTATTTTGTTACTGTCGATTTCCTCTTTTATAGCTGTTAGCAATTGCCTTGTGTATTGAGGTGCTCCTATGTTGGGTGCATATATATTTATAATTGTTATATCTTCTTCTTGGATTGATCTCTTGATCATTATGTAATGTCCTTCCTTGTCTTTTGTAATATTCTTTATTTTAAAGTCTATTTTATCTGATATGAGTATAGCTATTCCAGCTTTCTTTTGATTTACATTTGCATGGAGTATCTTTTTTCATCCCCTCACTTTCAATCTGTATGTGTGCCTAGGTCTGAAGTGGGTCTCTTGTAGACAGCATATATATGGGTCTTGTTTTTGTGTCCATTCCGCAACCCTCTGTCTTTTGGTTGGAGTGTTTAAATCCATTCATGTTTAAGGTAATTATCAATATGTATGTTCCTATGACCATTTTCTTAATTGTTTTGGGTTTGTTTTTGTAGGTCTTTTTCTGCTCTTGTGTTTCCCACTTAGAGAAGTTCCTTTAGCATTTGTTGTAGAGCTGGTTTGGTGGTGCTGAATTCTCTTAGCTTTTTCTTGTCTGTAAAGCTTTTGATTTCTACATCGAATCTGAATGAGATCCTTGCCAGGTACAGTAATCTTGGTTGTAGGTTCTTTCCTTTCATCCTTTCCCTTATCTATGCTCTCATCTATAAAATAAGGGCAGTAGTAGGTTTTCAATGAGGATTAAGTGCCTGTCTGTTGCCTGAGACTCAAGGAATGCTTGTTCCGTTTTCAAGTATTCAGAGCTAATGAAGATGTGAAGTCAGCTGGATGATGAAGGCAACAAAAATTCTTACTGAGTTGTATTTTGATACCTGCTTCACACCATTTACAATTTATTCTAATATGAAAATTCACAATAGATAGGGATCAAAATAATGTATTATTTAGTTATTTGGGAAAAAACAAAGAAATAATTAGAAAACTTAACTTACTGGTACAAACACCAATTTACTGCACAATGGTTGATTTCTTTCAGTGGGCAATTGAGTCTCTGGAAGTCATGAGACCCAAAATTGTATGAGAAGCAATCAGAATCCTGTCCTTTGGGCTGTTTGGCCATTGTTATGACAAGGCACACTTTAATGAATTGTATTATAAAATTATAAAACTGATAATACATTCACAAGAAAGAAAGTGGTAACTATGACTTCTGAACGATCTCATTTTTTCATAATAAACACTCAATATTTTGGAGGTTAGAAGTCACAAACGTTTTAACTGATAACTTGAAGATTAATTGAGGAAATCTTACAAACCTACTAAAAATTCATAAAGAATAAGTAAAATGCACAATATTGCAAATATTCTTTCTTGGTGATTCCTATCTACTCTAGCCTAAGTAATGAAACACTTTTTATTCTTTTCCTAGTTAAGCTTCATAAATTTACTGTACAGACAAGGGACAAAGCCTTTTAAAAGAAAAAAAAAGGCTTGGTAGTTAGAGGTTGAAGAAGAAGTGTGGTATTTTTATCCTTGAGAAAGAGAATTAACTATGGATGAGAAAAGGAGTATGAGCATCTGCCCTTTATCTCTCAAACTGTAGCTTTCTTAATCACATAAAGGTAGAGTATTTTTAAGAAGATACTTTACGGACTTCCCTGGTGGTCCAGTGGTAAAGAAAATGCCTTACAGTGCAGGGAATGTGGGTTCGATCCCTGGTCAGGGAACTAAGATCCCACATGCTGTGGGGCAACTAAGCCCGCGCACCAGAACTACTGAGCTCGTGCACCTCAACTAGAGAGTCTGCATGCCGCAAAGTACAGAGGCCATGCACTCTGGAACATGTGCACCACACCCACAGAGCCCACGTGCCCTGGAGCCTGCGCACCACAACTAGAGAGAGAAAACACGCATGCCACAACTAGAGAGAAGCCTGTGCGCCGAAAAGATCCCCCATACCTCAGCAAAGATCCCGCATGCCCCAACTAAGACCTGACGCAGGCAAAATAAATAAATCATAAATAAATCTTTAAAAAAAGATAAAGTATGAATTAAATGTGAAAAGTACTGAATTCCTCTGAACAGAATAAGTTTTTTGGAAATAATAATATATAAGGATTAGCACATTTTTATCTGAAAATAGGTTTTACTCTTTAATATGCTAAAAAGTATGACAAACATTTCCTCCAAAAGATATGGCTAGATCAGTGAGGGTCCAACCACGAATCAGAAACCACACAGTAGGGCGGAGTCAAGATGGCATACTAGGAGGACTCGGAATTCGTGTATTCGCACAACTAGGGCACCTACCAGGCACCAATGGGGGACCACAGACACCTAAGGGGACGGGAGGAACACCCAGCAACTGGGTAGGACGTGGGCCCTGGGGGGGAGTGAAGGAGGAGGAGAAGTGAAGGCAGGACAGGACTGGCACCCCTGAGCGGCAGCTGTGGGAGGGGAAGGGATCCCATGCCTCAAAGGGGAAATTGGGGGACCATTGGGAGGGCAGAGGATCAAAAGGGAGCATGGCCGGGTTTCCCCTGCCCACTTGGGCCCCCAGGAACCCGCTGAGATCCTGGCCCTGATCCTCTGCCCACTGAGGCCCCCTCCAGCCACACAGGTCCTGAGGGAGTGGGAGGGAGGGAAGGGAGAGCAGAAGTAATGGCCGGACCTCCAGGACCAGCACCCCTGAGGGGTGGCTGGGGGAGGGGAGGAGTTCCTACACACATCAGGACCCACCCCGGGTTAGGGGTCCAGCGGCGATGGGGGAGACCCTAGGCGAGATGGAGGGGGGCGCGTGGAGGAATGGAAGGGAATGGGGCCAGCACTTTCCCTGTCCACTGAGGCACAGGGGAGCCTGTTGGGCCTCCAGGCCTAAACTTTTGCCCTTGGAGCCTCCCTCCTGCTGTGAAGAACCCAAGCCCCGCCCCTACACCCCCACCCAGTGCCCTACCTCTACACTCGGAGACCCGCTCTGAGACCCCCTCCAACTGTGCAGGGCCTAAACCCCACCCACATACCCTCACCCGGGGCCCTACCTCCAAACTTCGGAATCCCACACTCCAGAAGCCCTCCTTTTGACGTGCAGCCTCTCCCCTTCTGCGCAGGTCCTAAGCATTGGCCCTGCCCCATGCTTGAACTTCACCCCCCCACCCCCCCAAACCCCGCCCCTGCCTAAGTTCAACCCCCGCCTAATCTCTGCCCCCATAGCCAAGGCTTTTTTTTTTTCCTTATTTCCTCTTTTAGATTGGGGTTCTGTTTTACCTTGTTGATTCATTGTTGTTGATTCTTTTTTTTACATCTTTATTGGAGTATAATTGGTTTACAATGGTGTGTTAGTTTCTGCTTTATAACAAAGTGAATCAGTTATACATATACATATGTTCCCTATCCCACCCCTCTAGGTGGTCACAAAGCACCGAGAGATGATCTCCCTGTGCTATGTGGCTGCTTCCCACTAGCTAGCTATTTTACGTTTGGTAGTGTATATATGTCCATGCCACTCTCTCGCTTTGTCACAGCTTACCATTCCCCCTCCCCATATCCTCAAGTCCACTCTCTAGTAGGTCTGTGTCTTTATTCCTGTCTTACCCCTAGGTTCTTCATGACATTTTTTTTTCTTAAGTTCCATATATATGTGTTAGCATACGGTATTTGTCTTTCTCTTTCTGACTTACTTCACTCTGTATGACAGACTCTAGGTCCACCCATCTCATTACAAATAGCTCAATTTCGTTTCTTTTTATGGCTGAGTAATATTCCACTGTATATATGTGCCACATCTTCTTTATCCATTCATCCGATGATGGACACTTAGGTTGTTTCCATCTCCAGGCTATTGTGAATAGAACTGCAATGAACATTTTGGTACATGGCTCTATTTGAATTTTGGTTTTCTCAGGGTATATGCCCAGTAGTGGGATTGCTGGGTCATATGGTAGTTCTATTTGTAGTTTTTTAAGGAACCTCCATACTGTTCTCTATAGTGGCTGTACCAATTCACATTCCCACCAGCAGTGCAAGAGTGTTCCCTTTTCTCCACACCCTCTCCAGCATTTATTGTTTCTGGATTTTTTGATGATGGCCATTCTGACTGGCTTGAGGTGATACCTCATTGTAGTTTTGATTTGCATTTCTCTAATGATTAATGATGTTGAGCATTCTTTCATGTGTTTGTTGGCAGTCTGTATATCTTCTTTGGAGAAATGTCTATTTAGGTCATCTGCCCATTTTTGGATTGGATTGTTTGTTTTTTTGTTATTGAGTTGCATGAGCTGCTTATAAATTTTGGAAATTAATCCTTTGTCAGTTGTTTCATTTGCAAATATTTTCTCCCATTCTGAGGGTTGTCTATTGGTCTTGTTTATGGTGTCTGTTGCTGTGCAAAAGCTTTGAGTTTCATTAGGTCCCATTTGTTTATTTTTATTTCTATTTCTCTAGGAGGTGGGTCAAAAAGGATCTTGCGGTGATTTATGTCATAGAGTGTCCTGCCTATGTTTTCCTCTAAGAGTTTGATAGTTTCTGGCCTTACATTTAGGTCTTTAATCCATTTTGAGCTTATATTTGTGTATGGTGTTAAGGGGTGATCTAATCTTATACTTTTACATGTACCTGTCCAGTTTTCCCAGCACCACTTATTGAAGAGGCTGTCCTTTCTCCACTGTACATTCCTGCCCCCTTTATCAAAGATAAGGTGACCATATGTGAGTAGGTTTATCTCCGGGCTTTCTATCCTATTCCATTGATCTGTCTTTCTGTTTTTGTGCCAGTACCGTACTGTCTTGATTACTGTAGCTTTGTAGTATAGTCTGAAGTCAGGGAGCCTGATTCCTCCAGCTCCGTTTTTCGTTCTTAAGATTGCTTTGGCTGGGCTTCCCTGGTGGCACAGTGGTTGAGAGTCCGCCTGCTGATGCAGGGGACACGGGTTCGTGCCCCGGTCTGGGAGGATCCCACATGCCATGGAGCGGCTGGACGCTGAGCCTGCGCATCCAGAGCCTGTGCTCTGCAGCGGGAGAGGCCACAACAGTGAGAGGCCCGCGTACCACAAAAAAAAGGAAAAAAAACAGATTGCTTTGGCTATTCAGGGTCTTTTGTGTTTCCATACAAATTGTGAAAATTTTTGTTCGAGTTCTGTGAAAAAGGCCAGTGGTAGTTTGATAGGGATTGCATTGAATCTGTAGATTGCTTTGGGTAGTAGAGTCATTTTCACAGTGTTGATTCTTCCAATCCAAGAACATGGTATATCTCTCCATCTATCTGTATCATCTTTAATTTCTTTCATCAGTGTCTTATAATTTTCTGCATACAGGTCTTTTGTCTCCTTAGGTAGGTTTATTCCTAGATATTTTATTCTTTTTGTTGCAATGGTAAATGGGAGTGTTTTCTTGATTTCACTTTCAGATTTTCATCATTAGTGTATAGGAATACCAGAGATTTCTGTGCATTAATTTTGTATTCTGCTACTTTACCAAATTCATTGATTAGCTCTAGTAGTTTTCTGGTAGCATCTGTAGGATTCTCTATGTATAGTATCATGTCATCTGCAAACAGTGACAGCTTTACTTCTTCTTTTCTGATTTGGATTCCTTTTATTTCCTTTTCTTCTCTGATTGCTGTGGCTACAACTTCCAAAACTATATTGAATAAGAGTGGTGAGAGTGGGCAGCCTTGTCTTGTTCCTGATTGTAGTGGAAATGGTTTCAGTTTTTCACCATTGAGGACGATGTTGGCTGTGGGTTTGTCATATATGGCCTTTATTATGTTGAGGAAAGTTCCCTCTATGCCAACTTTCTTCAGGGTTTTTATCATAAATTGGTGTTGAATTTTGTCGAAAGCTTTCTCTGCATCTATTGAGATGATCATCTGGTTTTTCTCCTTCAATTTGTTAATATGATGTATCACATTGATTGATTTGTGTATAATGAAGAATCCTTGCATTCCTGGAATAAACCCCACTTGATCATGGTGTATGATCCTTTTAATGTGCTGTTTTATTCTGTTTGCTAGTATTTTGTTGAGGATTTTTGCATCTATGTTCATCAGTGATATTGGCCTATAGTTTTCTTTCTTTGTGACATCCTTGCCCGGTTTTGGTATCAAGGTGATGGGGGCATCGTAGAATGAGTTTGGGAGTGTTCCTGCCTCTTCTATATTTTGGAAGAGTTTGAGAAGGATAGGTGTTATCTCTTCTCTAAAAGTTTGATAGAATTTGCCTGTGAATATATCTGGTCCTGGACTCCTGTTTGTTGGAAGATTTTTAATCACAGTTTCAATTTCAGTGCTTGTGATTGGTCTGTTCATATTTTCTATTTCTTCCTGGTTCAGTCTTGGCAGGTTATGCATTTCTAAGAATTTGTCCATTTCTTCCAGTTTGTCCATTTTATTGGCATAGAGTTGCTTGTAGTTATCTCTCATGATCTTTTGTATTTCTGTAGTGTCAGTTGTTACTTCACCTTTGTCATTTCTAATTCTATTGATTTGAGCCTTCTCCCTTTTTTTCTTGATGAGTCTGGCTAATGGTTTATCAATTTTGTTTGTCTTCTCAAAGAACCAGCTTTTAGTTTTATTGATCTTTGCTATCCTTGCCTTCATTTCTTTTTCATTTATTTCTGATCTGATTTTTATGATTTCTTTCTTTCTGCTAACATTGGGTTTTTGGTTCTTCTTTCTCTTATTGCTTTAGGTGCAAGGTTAGGTTGTTTACTCGAGATGCATCATGTTTCTTAAGGTAGGATTGTATTGCTATAAACTGCCCCCTTAGAACTGCTTTTGCTGCATCCCATCGGTTTTGGGTCGTCGTGTCTCCATTGTCATTTGTTTCTAGGTATGTTTTGATTTCCTCTTTGATTTCTTCAGTGACCACTTCGTTATTAAATAGTGTATTGTTTAGCCTCCATGTGTTTGTATTTTTTACAGATCTTTTCCTGTAATTGACATCTAGTCTCATAGCGTTGTGGTTGGAAAAGATACTTGATACAATTTCAATTTTCTTAAGTTTACCAAGGCTTGATTTGTGACCCAAGATATGATCTATCCTGTAGAATGTTCCATGAGCACTTGAGAAAAATGTGTATTCTTTTGTTTTTCCTATAAGTATCAATGAAGTCCATCTTGTTTAATGTATCATTTAAAGCTTGTGTTTCCTTATTTATTTTCATTTTGGATGATCTGTCCATTGGTGACAGTGGGGTGTTAAAGTCCCCAACTATTATTGTGTCACTGTCGATTTCCCCTTTTATGGCTGTTAGCATTTGCCTTATGTATTGAGGTGCTCCTATGTTGGTTGCATAAATATTTACAATTGTTATATCTTCTTCTTGGATCGATCCCTTGATCATTATGTAGTGTCCTTCTTTGTCTCTTCTAATAGTCTTTATTTTAAAGTCTATTTTTTCTGATATGAGAATTGCTACTCCAGCTTCCGTTTGGTTTCCATTTGCATGGAATATCTTTTTCCATCCCCTTACTTTCAGTCTGTATGTGTCTCTAGGTCTGAAGTGGGTCTCTCATAGACAGCATATATATGGGTCTTGTTTATGTATCCATTCAGCCAATCTGTGTCTTTTGGTGGGAGCATTTATTCCATTTACATTTAAGGTAATTGTCGATATGTATGTTCCTATTCCCGTTTTCTTAATGGTTTTGGGTTTAGTATTGTAGGTGTTTTCCTTCTCTTGTGTTTCCTACCTAGAGAAGATCCTTTAGCATTTGTTGTACTGCTGGTCTGGTGGTGCTAATATTCTAAACTTTTTCTTGTCTGTAAATGTTTTAATTTCTCCATTGAATCTGCATGAGATCCCTACTGGGTAGAGTAATCTTGGTTGCAGGTTTTTCTCCTTCATCACTTTCAATATGTCCTGCCAGTCCCTTCTGGCTTGCAGAATTTCTGCTGAAAGATCAGCTATTAACCTTATGGGGATTCCCTTGTGTGTTGTTGTTTTTCCCTTCCTCGTTTTAATATGTTTTCTTTGTATTTAATTTTTGACAGTTTGATTAGGTGTCTTGGCGTGTTTCTCCTTGGATTTATCCTGTATGGGACTCTCTGTGCTTCCTGGAATTGATTAACTATTTCCTTTCCCATATTAGGGAAGTTTTCAACTATAATCTCCTCAAATATCTTCTCAGTCCCTTTCTTTCTCTCTTCTTCTTCTGGAACCCCTATAATTCAAATGTTGGTGCGTTTAATGTCCCAGAGGTCTCTGAGACTGTCGTCAATTCTTTTCATTCTTTTTTCTTTATTCTGCACTGCAGTAGTTATTTCCCCTCTTTTATCTTCCAGATCACTTATCTGTTCTTCTGCCTCAGTTATTCTGCTATTGGTCCCTTCTAGAGTATTTTTAATTTCATTTATTGTGTTGTTCATCGTTGCTTGTTTCATCTTTAGTTCTTCTAGGTCCTTGTTAACTGTTTCTTGCATTTTATCTATTCTATATCCCAGATTTTGGATCATCTTTACTATCATTATTCTGAATTCTTTTTCAGGTAGACTGCCTATTTCCTCTTCATTTTTTAGGTCTGGTAGGTTTTTATCTTGCTCCTTCATCTGCTGTGTGTTTTTCTGTCTTCTCATTTTGCTTATCTTACTGTGTTTGGGGTCTCCTTTTTGCAGGCTGTAGGTTCGTAGCTCCTGTTGTGTTGGCTTCCTGGTGGAGGGGACTAGTGCCTGTGTTCTGGTGGATGAGGCTGGATGTTGTCTTTCTGGTGGGCAGGTCCAGGTCTGGTGGTGTGTTTTGGGGTGTCTGTGGACTTATGATTTTAAGCAGCCTCTCTGCTAATGCGTGGGGTTGTGTTCCTGTCTTGCTAGTTGTTTGGCATAGGGTGTCCAGCATTGTAGCTTGCTGGTCGTTGAGTGAAGCTGGGTGCTGGTGTTGAGATGGAGATCTCTGGGAGATTTTCGCCATTTGAGATTACGTGGAGCTGGGAGGTCTCTTGTGGACCAGTGTCCTGAAGTTTGCTCTCCCACCTCAGAGGCACAGCACTGACTCCTGGCTGCAGTTCCAAGAGCCTTTCATTCACACGGCTCAGAATAAAAGGTAGAAAAAGTAGAAAGAAAGAAAGAAAGAAAGGAAGGAAGGAAGGAAAGAAGGAAGGAAGGAAGGGAAGGAATGAAGAAAGGAAGGAAGGAAGGAAAGAAGGAAGGAAGGAAGGGAAGGAATGAAGGAATGAAGGAAGAAAAGAAAGAAAGGAAGAAAGAAAAAGGAAGAAGGGAGGGAGGGAGGAGGGAAGGAAGGGTAGAAAGAAAGAAAGAAGATATAATGAAATAAAGTAAGATAAAATAAAGTTATTAAAATAAAAAATAATTATTAAGAAAAAACAAAAAATGGACGGATAGAACCCTAAGACAAATGGTTGAAGCAAAGCTGTACAGACAAAATCTCACACAGAAGCATACACATACACACTCAGAAAAAGAGGAAAAGGGGAAAAAAATCATAAAACTTGCTCTCAAAGTCCACCTCCCCAATTTGGGATGATTTGTTGTCTATTCATGTATTCCATAGATGCAGGGTACATCAAGTTGATTGTGGAGCTTTAATCCGCTGCTTCTGAGGCTGCTGGGAGAGATTTCCCTTTCTCTTCTTTGTTCTCACAGCTCCCAGGGCTCAGCTTTGGATTTGGCCCCGCCTCTGCGTGTAGGTCGCCGGAGGGCGTCTGTTCTTCGATCAGACAGGTCGGGGTTAAAGGAGCAGCTGCTTCAGGAACTCTGGCTCACTGAGGCCGGCGGGAGGGAGGGGGAGGGAGTGCGGGACGAGCCTGGGACAGCAGAGGCCAGCGTGACGCTGCACCAGCCTGAGGCGCGCCGTACGTTCTCCCGGGGGAGTTGTCCCTGGATCCCGGGACCATGGCAGTGGCGGGCTGCACAGGCTTCCCGGAAGGGGAGGTGTGGAGAGTGACCTGTGCTCGCACACAGGCCTCTTGGTGGCAGCAGCAGCAGCCTTAGCGTCTCATGCCCGTTTCTGGGGTCCGCGCTTTCAGCCGCGGCTCACGCCCGTCTCTGGAGCTCCTCCAAGCAGCACTCCTAATCCCCTCTCCTCGCGCACCAGGAAACAAAGAGGGAAGAAAAAGTCTCTTGCCTCTTTGGCAGGTCCAGACTTTTCGCTGGACTCCCTCCTGGCTAGCCGTGGTGCACTAACTTCCCGCAGGCTGTGTTCGCGCCGCCAACCCCAACCCTCTCCCTGCACTCCGACCAAAGACCAAGCCTCAGCTCCCAGCCCTGCCCGCCCAGGCAGGTGAGCAGACAATCTCTCGGGCTGGCGAGTGCTGGTCGGCACCGATCCTCTGTGCAGGAATCTCTCTGCTTTGCCCTCTGCACCCCTGTTGCTGCGCTCTCCTCCGCGGCTCCAAAGCTTCCCCCTCCGCCACCCGCAGTCTCTGCCCGCGAAGGGGCTTCCTAGTGTGTGGAAACCTTTCCTCCTTCATGGCTCCCTCCCACTGGTGCAAGTCCCATCCCTGTCCTTTTGTCTCTGTTTATTCTTTTTTCTTTTGCCCTACCCAGGTATGTGGGGGCTTTCTTGCCTTTTGGGCGGTATGCGTTCAAGGTGTTCTGTAGGAGTTGTTCCATGTGTAGATGTATTTCTGGTGTGTCTGAATCCAAATCCTGGCTCTGTTCTTTACTACCGTCATAACCTTGAGCAAGATATTCATCCTCTCTGAGCCTCAGATTCCTCACCTGGAGGTTCTGGAAAAGAATTGTTTTCCCATGTATTCAGCTTGCTGACAGAATCCAGTTTCGCGTGGCTGTAGCACTGAGGTTCCTGCTTTCTTTTCTGGGTGTTAAGTCCGGGGCCACTCACCTCCTAGAGGCCACTCTCTGGTCATGTGCATGCCCTCCCCCAGTGTCCTTCTTCAAAGTCAACATCCATGCATTGAATCCTTCTCATGCTCTGAATCTTTCTGATGGTCCCTCTTGCTACCAGCTGGAGAAAACTCTGCATTTAAAAGGCCTGTTGTTGATTCTTTATATTTTTCCTAATAAATCTTTTATGTTTCTAATTTTATTTTCTTCTTTATATTTTGTTATTGTTCTCTCCTTTTGGCTTGCTCCCCCCCCCCTTTTTCTTCTCTTGTGGTTTTATTTTACCTTGTTGCAATTGTTTCAATTATAGTTTTATTTTTCCTAATATATTTTTTATCTTTCTAATTTTATTTTGTTTTTTATTTGATATTGTAATGCTCCTTTTCTCTTTTTTTAACCACACCACGAAGCTAGCGGGATCTTGGTTCCCAGGCCGGAGGTTGGGCCCGAGCTCCTGTGGTGGGAGCTTCAATTCCAAACCACTGGAGTAACAGAGAACCACAGACCCCAGGGAATATTAATCAGAGTGAGGCCTCCCGGAGGTCCTCACCTCAGCACCAATACCCGGCTCTATCCACCTGCCTGCAAACTCCAGTGCTGGATGGCTCAGGCCAAACAACCAGTAAGACAGGAATACATCACTACACAGTAAAAAAAAAAAAAAAAAAAAAAAGAGTGAAATGACAAAAATACATGTTTCAGATGAAGGAGCAAGGTAAAAACCTAGAAGACACAATAAATGAAGACAAAATAAATAACCTACCTGAAAAAGAATTCAGACTAATGATAGTAAGGATGATCCAAAATCTCGGAAACAGAATGGAGAAACTACAAGAAACATTTAACAAGGATCTAGAAAAAATAAAGAGCAAACAAGCAGTGATGTGATGAACAGCACGATTACTGAAATTAAAGATACTCTAGAAGGAATCAATAGCAGAATAACTGAGGCAGAAAAACAGATAAGTAAGCTGGAAGATAAAATGGTGGAAATAACTGCCAGGAAACAGAATAAAGAAAAAAGAATGAAAAGAATTGAGGACAGTCTCAGAGACCTCTGGGACAACATTAAATGCACCAACATTCGAATTATAGGGGTCCCAGAAGAAGAGAAAAAGAAAGGGTCTGAGAAAATATTGGAAGAGATTAGAGTGGAAAACTTCCCTAACATGGCAAAGGAAATACTCAAGTCCAGGAAGCACAGAGAGTACCATACAGGATAAACTCGAAGAGAAACATGCTGAGACACATATTAATCAAACTATCAAAATTTAAATACAAAGAAAAACTAGTAAAAGCATAAGGGAAAAGCAACAAATAACATACAAGGGAATCTCTATAAGGTTAACAGCTGATCTTTCAGCAGAAACTCTGCAAGCCAGAAGGCACTGGCAGGACATATTGAAAGTGATGAAAGGGAAAAACCTAGAACCAAGATTACTCTACCCAGTAAGGATCTCATGCAGATTCGATGGAGAAATTAAAACATTTACAGACAAGAAAAAGTTTAGAATATTCAGCACCACCAGACCAGCTTTACAACAAATGCTAAAGGAACTTCTCTAGGCAGGAAACACAAGAAAAGGAAAAGACCTACAAAAACAAACCCAAAACAATTAAGAAAATGGTCATAGGAACATACATATCAATAATGACCTTAAATGTAAATGGATTAAATGCTCTAACCAAAAGACACAGACTGGCTGAATGGATACAAAAACAAAACCCATATATGTTCTGTCTACAAGAGACCCACTTCAGACCTAGAGACACATAAGGCTGAAAGTAAGGGGATGGAAAAAGATATTCCATGCGAATGGAAACCAAACGAAAGCTGGAGTAGCATTTCTCATATCAGAAAAAATAGACTTTAAAATAAAGACTATTAGAAGAGACAAAGAAGGACACTACATAATGATCAAGGGATCGATCCAAGAAGAAGATATAACAATTGTAAATATTTATGCAACCAACATAGGAGCACCTCAATACATAAGGCAAATGCTAACAGCCATAAAAGGGGAAAGTGACAGTAACACAATAATAGTTGGGTACTTTAACACCCCACTTTCACCAATGGACAGATCATCCAAAATGAAAATAAATAAGGAAACACAAGCTTTAAATGACACGTTAAACAAAATGGACTTAATTGATATTTATAGGACTTTCCATCCAAAAACAACAGAATACACATTCTTCTCAAGTGCTCATGGAACACTCTCCAGGATAGATCATATCTTGGGTCACAAATCAAGCGTCAGTAAATTTGTGAAAATTGAAATTATATCAAGTATCTTTTCTGACCACAATGCTGTGAGACTAGATATCAATTACAGGATAAAAACTGTAAAAAATACAAACAACTTGAGGCTAAACAACATGCTACTAAATAACCATGAGATCACTGGAGAAATCAAAGAGGAAATAAAAAAATACCTAGAAACAAAAGACAGTGAAAACATGATGACCCAAAATCTATGGGATGCAGCAAAAGCAGTTCTAAGAGGGAAGTTTATAGCAATACAATCCTACCTCAAGAAACAACAAACATCTCAAATAAACAACCTAAACTTACACCTAAAGCAATTAGAGAAAGAAGAACAAAAAAACTCCAAAGTTAGCAGAAGGAAAGAAATCATAAGGATCAGATCAGAAATAAATGAAAAAGAAATGAAGGAAACAATAGCAAAGATCAATAAAACTAAAAGCTGATTCTTTTGGAAGATAAACAAAATTGATAAACCATTAGCCAGACTCATCAAGAAAAAAAGGAGAAGACTGAAATCAACAGAATTAGAAATGAAAAGGGAGAAGTAACAACTGACACTGCAGAAATGCAAAATATCATGAGAGATAACTACAAGCAACTCTATGCCAATAAAATGCACAACCTGGAAGAAATGGACAAAGTCTTAGAAAAGCACAACCTTCTTAGACTGAATCAGGAAGAAATAGAAAATATAAACAGACCGATCACAAGCACTGAAATTGAAACTATGATTAAAAATCTTCCAACAAACAAAAGTGAATTTTGCTTTTGGCTTCACAAGCAAATTCTATCACACATTTAGATAAAAGCTAACAGCTATCCTTCTCAAACTCTTCCAAAATATAGAAGAGGAAGAAACACTCCCAAACTCATTCTACAAGGCCACCATCACCCTGCTACCAAAACCAGACAAAGACGTTACAAAAAAAGAAAACTACAGGCCAATATCACTGATGAACATAGATGCAAAAATCCTCAACAAAATAGTAGCAAACAGAATCCAATAGTACTTAAAAGGATCATACACCATGACCAAGTGGGGTTTATCCCAGGAATGCAAGGATTCTTCAATATACGCAAATCAATCAATTTTGTACACCGTATTAACAAACTGAAGGATAAAAACCATATGATCATGTCAGTAGATGCAGAAAAAGCTTTTGACAAAATTCAACACCCATTTATGATAAAAACTCTCCAGAAATAAGCATAGAGGGAACCTACCTCAACATAATAAAGGCTGTATGTGACAAACACACAGCCACCATTGTACTCAATGGTGAATAACTGAAAACATTTCATCTAAGATCAGGAACAAGACAAGGTTGCCCACTCTCACCACTATTATTCAACATTGTTTTGGAAGTTTTAGCCACATCAATCAGAGAAGAGAAAGAAATAGAAGGAATCCAAATCGGAAAATAAGAAGTAGAACTGTCACTGTTTGCAGATTACATGATACTTATACATAGAGAATTCTAAAAATGCTACCAGAAAACTACTAGAACTAATCAATGAATTTGGTAGAGTAGCAGGATACAAAATTAATGCACAGAATCTCTTGCCTTTCTATACACTAATGTTGAAAAATCTGAAAGAGAAATTAAGGAAACACTCCCATTTACTATTGCAACAAAAAGAATAAAATACCTAGGAATAAACCTACCGAAGGAGACAAAAGACCTGTATGCAGAAAACTATAAGACATTGATGAATGAAATTAAAGATGATGCAAACAGAGGGAGAGATATACCATGTTCTTGGATTAGAAGAATCAACATTCTGAAAATGTCTATACTACCCAAAGCAATCTACAGATTCATTGCAACCCCTATCAAACTGCCAATGGCATTTTTCACAGAACTAGAACAAAAAGTTTCACAGTTTCTGTGGAAACACAGAAGACCCCAAATAGCCAAAGCAATCTTGAGAAGGAAAAACGGAGCTGGAGGAATCAGGCTCCCTGACTTTAGACTATACTACACAGCTACACTAATCAAGACAGTGTGGTAGTGGCACAAAAAGAGAAATATAGATCAATGGAACAGGATAGAAAGCCCAGAGATAAAACCACACACATATGGTCACCTTATTTTTGATAGGAGGTGAGAATATACAATGGAGAAAAGACAGCCTCTTCAGTAAGTGGTGCTGGGAAAACTGGGCAGCTATATGTAAAAGAATGAAATTAGAACACTCCCTAACACCATACATAAAAATAAACTCAAAATAGATTAAAGACCTTAATGTAAGGCCAGACACTATAAAACTCTTAGAGGAAAACATAGGCAGAACACTCTATGACATACATCACAGCAAGATCCTTTTTGACCCACCTCCTAGAGAGATGGAAATAAAAACAAAAATAAACAAATGGGACCTAACGAAATTAAAAGCTTTTGCACGGCAAAGGAAACCATAACCAATACGAAAAGACAGCCCTCAGAATGGGAGAAAATATTTGCAAATGAAGCAACTGACAAAGGATTAATCTCCAAAATATACAAGCAGCTCATGCAGCTCAATATCAAGAAAACAAACAACCCAGTCCAAAAATGGGTAGAAGACGTAAATAGACATTTCTCCAAAGAAGATATACAGATTGCCAACAAACACATGAAAAGATGCTCAACATCTCTAATCATTAGAGAAATGCAAGTCAAAACTACAATGACGTATCACCTCACACCAGTCAGAATGGCAATCATCAAAAAGTCTACAAACAGTAAATGCTGGAGAGGGTGTGGAGAAAAGGAATCCTCCTGCACTGTTGGTGGGAATGTAAATTGATACAGCCACTATGGAAGGCAGTGTAGAGGTTCCTTACAAAAGTAAAAATAGAACTACCATATGACCCAGCAATCCCACTACTGGGCATATACCCAGAGAAAACCATAATTCAAAAATAGTCTTGTACCGCAATGTTCATTGCAACACTATTTACAATAGCCAGGACATGGAAGCAAGCTAAGTGTCCATCGACAGATGAATGGATAAAGAAGATGTGGCAGCTATATACAATGGAATATTAGCCATAAAAAGAAACAAAATTGAGCTATTTATAGTGAGTTGGATGGACCTAGAGTCTGTCATATGGAGTGAAGTAAGTCAGAAAGAGAAAAACAAATACTGTATGCTAACACATGTATATGGAATCTTAAAAAAATGGTTCTGATGAACCTAGGGGCAGGACAGGAATTTAGACACAAATGTAGAGAATGGACTTGAGGACATGGGGAGGGGGAAGGGTAAGCTGGGCCGAAGTGAGAGAATAACATTGACATATATGCACTACCAAATGTAGAATAGGTAGCTAGTGGGAAGCAGCTGCATAGCACAGGGAGATCAGCTCGGTGCTTTGTGACCACCTAGAGGGGTGGGATAGGGAGGGTGGGAAGGAGACGCAAGAGGGAGGGGATTTGGGGATATACGTATGCATATAGATGATTTACTTTGCTTTACAGCAGAAACTAGCACAACATTGTAAAGCAATTATACTCCAATAAAGATGTTAAAGAAAAAAAAGAAACCACGCAGTAATTTGAGCAGGATAAGTTTAATATAACGAATTATTACCTGTAACAGGAGTTTGGAGTAATGGGGACTTGGTTAGTAAGAAGCAAATAGAACTGAAGAATATTGGAATAGATCTAAGGAACAATCACTACATCTAGGACTGACTGAGACAGAATACTCAAGGAAGGCCCCCTGTCACCCCAGGTCTGAGATATAGACCTCACTGGAGAGGGCATGGCCATGGCTTAGTATTTGCTGGAGAAGTCACTGAGGTGCTATACTAGCAGAACTTGCTTGAAATCTGCCTTCAGGAATACAAGGAAAGTATCCATAGGAAGGTGCCATACCTTGGAACTTGCCTCAACATCACTCAAGAGGAGGCTGGTGGAAGCCATTCATGGGAAGATGCCTTGCTGGTGGTACTGTACCATGAAGCTTCTTGCAGGGGAGCTGGGGGAAGCTGCTGGCCACTGAGGATTGCTGGGTGCTCTGCATTACAGGAGCTGGTGCTGGAGATGCTGCTCGTGCTGCAGAAACGGGTGCTGTGAGGCCATGTGTGGGGAGGACTCTCACAAGAGGAGCACATCAGAACCAGAGGAGGAACCTCTCCTCCTCCAGTGTACTTCTAGCACCATCAAGTGACAAAGCCTATCCTGCCAGCTGCCAAAGGGGAAATATTTACAGTCTCAATACATTTAAGGAGGAGGCATTCAAGGGTGCATCTGGAGCTCAGTGTCAATACATTGGTAATAACTACAGTCCAGCCCTTTGGCTAAGTCAGCTTCCATATACTGTCTTCTACACACATTTGAACTTGTGTGTAACAATGAAACAACTCTAACAAGATACAGCTATCTTTTTTTTTTTTACAAGTGAAGATATTCTCATCTTCTTCCCAAAATGAGGAGACACACATTTCTGACAGTCATTGTATCCCTCACTGGCTATATTAATTACTTGTAAAATTCTGTCAAAACCCACAGAATGTTTTGTTACAAACTAAATCATAAAGTTAACCTCCAAAAATTTGTATATAAAATAAAGATGAGGAGGAGGTAGAGGAAAATTGTTAGCATCTACAAATAAACACACACGTATAGCAAGCAAAGAGAAAATATGAAAAGCTACTGCAGACCTTGTTGTTTCTCTAATTGGTAATAAGGCTGTAATTGATTCCAATGGCATTCTTTTCCTGCTATCCTTATATTTCCTCTGCTTTCCTGTTAGAACTTCATCTGGTTGGGATTCTCTACCTGTTGGAATAACCCCGATCTTCCTGAAGGGTCTGAGTCCCCAGTTGTCCAGCATTTTTTTTGGTTCCTGTAGTTTTCCATTAACCTTTAATATTGTGCTTGGAAGTACTGAGAGACACCCCAGAGAACCTCCTGTGTTCCAGAATAGTTCTCCTTGCACTCATTTGTAGCAGCAGCCTCACTTCTCCTTGGCAATTTCCCCTCGTCTTGTCAGAAGAGTAATCTTTTTATTTTTATTTTTTCTGATTGTTGGTTCAGTGGAATAGGCCTAAAAAGGCCAATCTCATCTTCCAATTCAGTGGAACCGTTGTTGTGCCTCCTGACTGGAGTATTGCCCCCTTGGGAACTAAGACCTCCAAACTAGCAGAACTCGAGTTTGCCATGACAGGAAGCAACAGTTGTGGGAGTGATGTATTAGGTATAGTAATACTAAGTGGAACCACTGCCAATGTCTACTTCTTGACTCTGAATGTGTTAATTCTGGCTATCGGGAAGACAGCACCATATGATTGCTTGTGATGCAAAGCATATACTACATACTGTAAGACGGAGCTCTCTTTCAGGATGCAGGGTCCTAACTGGTGTCATAACTGAAACTTCAGTAAGTTATTCCACCTTTAAACTAGCTAGTTTATTTCATGGGTCTGAGCCCATTGCTACACTTACTTCTCTGTGAAATGATTTCATTGATCAGAAGCAATGATATGGAGAATATCATGATGATGGATAAAGCATTCTGTGGGTCTGTGGATGGTGATGCTTAACTACTGTTTCAGCAGGGAAGGCAAATCAATAACCAGAAAATATATCTATTGCAGGGAGAATAAATCTGTGCCCCATCCATGTTGGATGGAGTCCAACGCAATCAGCCTGCCACCTGGTGGTGATCTGTACTCCCAGGAAATGGTGCCATATCTGGGGATCAGTGCTGGTCTCAAGCATTGACAGATTAGTCATATGTAGCCAGGTTATTTCTAGGGATAGTCCATGTCGTTGAGCATAGCCTCCAGAACCATTTTGTTCATGGGCCCAGCGAGAAAGCACAGGGGTGACTGAGGAAGGACACTGACTGACATCCACAGAGTGCATCATTTTGTCCATCTGATTACTAAGAGGTTTCTCTGCAGTGGATAAATATGGGGATTCATGTGAAAAATATCTTCCTCAGTCACTGGTCATAAGGAAGCTGTAGGCATGGATTGAGAGAGAGGAGGCAACGCAGCCGGATGTGTGTTGAAGAAGCTTGAGTGATGTTCATGCAACTTGTAGGGAACACTGCACCATTTACCAGTGCCAGGGGAGGACTCCAACCACATAGACGATAGCAAAGATCATCACAATGCTAGCCACCAGGACTAGAAGTCCAATGCTTCTGCCCACTGAATCCTGGTATCAGAGTCACCGAGGAAAACACAACACAGTCAAGCACTAGATGGAACAGTATTTTTCTTACATGGAGAAGAGACAGAGCACGATCAGCTCCAGTAGTGTGCTCTGGTCCCTCATGGCTAGTGGGGGCCCCTGGCAGCTGATGCGGGGCAGTTGGCCTTCACCCACCTCTCATGCTGCAGTAGAAGGACCTCTTTCCTGCTCCCAGCTTCCAAAGAGCCTGAAATACTGAAAGCTGGGGCCATGCCTGAGGGCCATTGACCCACACACTTAAGCAGAACAGAGGGGCAACACATTGAGCCTGAAATAGGAAAAGATATTCCCACACAAGGCAATAATCCCAGCACAGGCTGTGTGGGCTCTTTCTGTCTTGGTAGGAATGTGTTCTAGACCCAAGGCCCATGTTGTGTGGCTCTGTGGGGGTCGGAAGACTGTGTGCCTGAGACTGCCTTTCTCAGCACATCTTTCTCATACTTTCCAAACCTGCTTGATCTTAGTCTTTCATTTCTATTTTATGATAGACTGCTACTGTGCACACCTAGCCTGGGGCTACACAACACTCAAGTCATGATGGAAAGCTCAGGCCTCATGATCACCTGATTGATATTCCATGGTTAGGAGTTCAGTCTCTGTCAAGGTCCAGTGGCAAACCAGAAGCTGTTTCTCAGAAGGAAAATCATGATTTACAGAAGAGAACATAATTCATTTCCATAATCCTAGCAGTCTGCATTGTGAGTCTCCAGTTTGTACTTGCCAGAGGGTCTAAACAACACCCCTATTTGCCACACAGATTTCAAGTGTCATTGAATATGCTGGATAATAAAGATCAAGTAGAAAAGAGGGTTGCACTTCAGCCTGAACTTACTGCAAAGCCTTCTCTTGCTCTGGTCCCCACTCGAAGTTGGGAGACTCATGGGTGGCTCTGTGAAACAGTTAAACTAGCATACTAAAGTGTGGTATATGTTGCTTCCAAAACGCCAGAAGGCCTCCCAAGCATTGTGCCTTTCATTTGGTGGTAGGTGGTACAAAGTGCAGGAACTTTTTAAAATTGAAGTATAGTTGATTTACAATATTATATTAGTTTCAGGTGTACAGCATAGTGATTCAGTATTTTTACAGTTTAGACTCCATTAAAAGTTATTATAAGATAATGGCTATAATTCCCTGAGTTATACAGTATATCCTTATTGTTTATCTATTTTATACATAGTAGTTTGTATCTCTTAATCCCATACCCCTAATTTGTCACTCCCCACTTCCTTCTCCCCTTTGGTAACCACTAATTTGTTTTCTATATCTGTGAGTCTGTTCTTTTTTGCTATATACATTCATTTGTATTTTTTTTAGATTCTACACATAAGTGATATAATACAGCATTTGTCATTCTCTGTCAGACTTATTTCACCAAGCATAATATTCTCTAGGTCCATACACATTTGCTGCAAATTTCTTTTGCTGCAAATACACATTTGCTGAAATTTGCTGCGAATTTCATTCTTTTTTATGGGTGTGTAATAGTCCCCTGTGTGTGTGTGTGTGTGTGTGTGTATATATATATATATATATATATATATATATATATATATATATTCAGGAACTTATCTTTAACCTTGGAGGAAATATCTTGACTTGCTCCAGACCATTAAACCCCTAGAAACTTCACTGAGGTTGGGATGGGCTAGAGTGGGGCTGAAATCATAGGAAGACAAATCTTCATATGTCTTATGAAGACATTAAGTACTTGCTCCTTCCTGCTCATTAGTTCTCATCAGCATAATCTTGTCAATGTAGTAGAACAGTGTGAAGTTAGTGGAATGTGAAGACAATCAAGATCTCTGCAAATTATATTATGGCAGAGAATAAGAAAATTGATATACTCCTGAAGCAAGACTGCGAAGGCATAGTGTTTTCACTGTGAGGTAAAATCAAGCTACTTCTGGTGGCCCTTGCAAATTACTATGGAGAGAAAGGCATTAGTTATGTGCCATGTGCCGGAGGCCGTGCTTATTTGCTCTAGTTAGGATGTTACATCTGGATCAGCAGCTGCAACTCTAGTCATCATTTGGTTAAGACTGTGATAATCCACAGTCAATTTCCAAAACCCATCTGTTTTGTGCAGAGGCCAAATTGGTGAGTTAAATAGGCATGTGATAGGTATTACCATCCTTGCTTCTTTCAAGATTTTGATGGTGGCAGTGATCTCTGAAATTTCCCTAGGTTTACTATCTTGGTAGGGAGGAGACGTTCTAGTAGCTTTCACCCCATAGAGATTCTTCCACTTGCCAAATGTGTCTGTTCCAATTATACATTCAGAAACTGGGGAATAACCGCAAGGTAGGTCCCTAGCCCAACTGGGCCCACTGTAATTTAGAGTTGATATCAAACTCCATTTATCATGTGACCATTGTGAGCCCCAGTTAGCTCACAGTGATAATTTTAGTTTCTAGAAAGGCATGTCAGTTCAAAGCCATTGTTTAGTAATCTCTGAAAAATTTAGGTGTTTCCTTTTTTCCACTGTGCAGACACTCTAGTAAATGGCTACAGGTCCTTTGGGGAAGACTTAGAGGAATAGTTACAGTGTGAACTTTGTGGTTTCTTTTGAGCCTTCCATCACAAATTTAAATAGCTAGGAAATATACATGGATTAACATATCTTTATCTGAAAGTCAGTTTTATTGGTTAATTTATTGAGTAGCATGGCAAACATCTCCTCCAAAAGATATGGTATAGGAGAAAGCATTTGACTGACTTTCTAGCCGAAATTAAGTTCTGGGCCATTTCAAGGGCATCATCACTCAAACCCTGGCTCTTTGCAGACTTGTGGAATAATATTTATAATGACCCAGAGCTGATATTAGAAACAATCAATGAAAGCCGAGAGTATCATTCTCCGGCAGTCCAGAAAGCAGCTGAGTACTGTGACAAAGGTCTTTGTAGTCAGCAAAGGTCATCTTGTCACCTTTGCTCTAGCTGCAGATCCTTTTCAATGAGTTACCTTTCAAAAGTAACTTAGGGCAATAAACCAAGCATGTGCTTCCTGACTATCTGAAAAGACAAAGCAGTAGTAAGCTTAGACATTTAAAACATAAAAGCTAACCAATTTAAGGTGAGCAAGATGCTCCAAAACTTTGCCAAGTTAGGGAAAAACTCAAAACCACACTTGATCCCTAAGCCCAGTTGAAAAGTGTAGATTCAATTGTCCATCCCATTGCTTATTTTCCTAGTCCTGCAAATTATACCTAGATAGCTTGAGGATCATTCTTCCTTTTCTGAATGTACACTGTTACTGCTAATGAGCAGGGGCATGGCTCAACATGGACAAGAAGCAAAGAGTTTTGGAGAAAGCACAAACTAGAAAACCTGGTAGATAATTGACAGTTTAGCAGTCCACACAAGCACCATCTAGAAGCCTGCTTCAGCAAGTAGAGAGGGCACTGCATTACTTTCTTGGGAGGAAAAGCAACCTTTGAAATTATGTGCTAGAAGCTTTTGCAGTTCAAATTGGGCTGCCCATTAGAGAGAATAACTTATTTAAAAAGGCTCATTTGAAATCTTTGTTGCCAGGGTTCATTTGCCCACTGTCTCTTTCAAGAATAATCTCATTTCGACTTTCAGATAATTTCAGAACCATGTTTCCCCCATCCTTTAATTTAATAGTAGATATTAATGCTTATTAGATATTTCATCTGATTAAAGCTTAGCTCTGTCTTGCTTTTTAAAACTGTTTCCATGTATTTAAAAATAGTAAATAGGTATTGTATTACTGTCATTTTTTCCCCTCTACTCTGTGTCACTGACCCCTATTAGTAATTGCAAACTAAGAAATGAACCAAAAACAAAACTTGGAAAATGAATTCTATGACATACCACGCATAGGATGTCACACTTTAGAAGCACATTTATATTTTTAAGAACCAGTATCACCTTAGAATATTATGACATATAGCTTTAGTTATCAGCTTCTATTAGTTTTGAAAATGATAACCACACAGAGACAGTTTTCTATAATTAATTCTCCTAATCTTTTCCAGGTAAATGTCTATATAATATCTACCCATAATATGTGTAGTGTAACTTTCAAATTATTCCGTATGTTGGTGCATTCATTTCAGATTCATATATTCAACAGCTTTGAACCTATCTCAGTGTTTTTCACTGACTATTTAAAATTCATATTTATTGTTTATAGGTCACATACAATCCTATCTTAAGGAATTTCTTCTTTTTGGCTTAGTAATAGTATAGTTATTTGACACTTTTTTGATGGGAGGGGCATTTCACAATAGTATAAGTTGTCCCATTACTATTTACTTGTAAAAAAATGCCCTAGTATTCACAATTATTGGGGCACTGTAAAATACCATTTACCCAGCTCCAGGAAGAATAGGAATTTATTCTGAGGAACTCTTATGTGTGTAAAAGGGTCTCCATAAGGAGAATAGCCTTCAGGCAATAAATGATAAAACACAGTTTAGTGCGAGAGAGCACAAGATACACGTAGATGTTGGTGTGAGACCACCTTTCAGCTACATTGAATAGGTCTTTGTCTCTAAGTTCAAGCAAATGGCATCCTAAGTGAAGAAGGAACCTGCACAGTTAAGCTGTTAGTTGGAGAAGACTTGGGCAAATATCTTGATTTTTGAGGTGGAAGATGGTAAATTCTGGACACAGAATAGAACCAGTATAGGTTCTCTAAAGAAAGTTGTGGTAACCAAATAAAACACTGGCTAGCTATTGGGGGTGGTTTCAATTAGGTTGAACCACATTACATTGTTGATACTGGAAGATTTTTTCTTTTAAAAATATTTATTTATTTGGTTGTGCTGGGTCTTAGTTGTGGCAGGCAGGCTCCTTAGTTGCAGCAGGTGGGCTCCTTAGTTGTGGCATGAGAACTTTTAGTTGCGACATGCATATGGGATCTAGTTCCCTGACCAGGGATCGAACCCGGGCGCCCTGCATGGGGAGTGCGAAGTCTTAATCACTGCACCATCAGGGAAGTCCCTGGAAGATTTTTGACCTAGAAAAATGGCAGTTTCATAAGATTCAACCTATTAAGTACTACATTTTGATTTTAACAAAGCATTTTAAAAAGCCTTCCAAGAGTGAGATGATGAAATCTAACCAGGATTAGCTGCTTCAGCCCTAGAGTATGGATAATGGCTCAGTGTCATGTTGACTGGTGTCTCTTGCTGAGTACTAAAATACAGGGCTCCAGCCTGCTCATTGTTTTCGTCAATGTCTTAGGTAAAGCTGAACAAGGCAGACTTATTAAATTTAGAGGGAACATGAATTAAGAAGTATAACTAATGCTGAGTTTAGACTGCAAATGACCTCAACTAACTGAATCTCAAGGCTGATTCAAAAATTAAGTAAACAGCAATGGATGGAGGTTCCTGAATTTAGGTTTGTTTAGTTCATCAGCCCTTTTTGAATTCCTGCCAAGTGCTAGACACCATTCCAGGTACTGGTCATACAGTGAGGAACAAACCTGCCAGGTTCTGCTTGTGAGCTTGGGTTACAAAAAGAGCAAAGACCGAACTACCCCTTACCTAAGTAGGAAAGGAAAGATCCTCAATACAGTAGGTTCTTGTGAAACAAATATGAAGGTTTTTGATCATCAGGAGCTTCATTGCCACAAACTTTCTGGGTGTGTTGGGAACTGTGCTAAAATTGTCAACATGTGATGTATTTGCAAAAGAGCCAATGAAAGCTTAGGACTTGTTTTCATAAATGCAATGTTCAGCCCTTTGGCAGTGACCTGCCGACGGTTTTCTGGGCCTTTCAGGCCACTACAAGGGCCATTACAAGGGCCATTCAGCGGTGGAGTGGTGGGGAGGGATAACATTTTAAAAGGGATGTTGACAAACTAGAGTGTACCTAGACAAGAGGAATCCAGGTGCCAAAGGATCTGGAAGTCACGTATTTTAAGAAACAGCTGAAGGAACTGTAGAAAAACGCACACTAAAGGGAGACATGCTAATTATCTTCAAATAGTTGAAGTGCTGACAAGTAGACAAGGAAGGAAGCTTACTCTTTGTTGCTCTACTTTGCAGAAATAGCATAAAGCAATGGAAATGTCAGGGAGAGAAACTTTTATTTTGGTTTAGTAATGACACTTCTCAGATATAGAAGCTGTCCATCAATGGAACACATGGTGCTTGATGTAGTTGAGCATCCTGCCTCTGGAAGTGTTTAACCAGAGTCTGGGTAATTCTTGGCCAGGGTCAATAAGATGGCATTCCTGCACTGGATGAGAGGTAAGGGTAGGTGCCCTGGTGCTGTATCTCCAACTTCACGTCTCTGATTCTTGTGGTGTGTTTTCATGTGTTTATGTGGAGATGTGGATACTGTGTAGGTTTTCTTTTCTCCTCAAAGGAAAAAGACCAGTCTAAGTTGGAGTTAGAGAGTAGATTACCTCCAAATGTTTGGGACTAGTCTAAGTAGAGTTGGAGGGTCACTTGAAAGTGGGTATAGAAATACTAGGAATGGGCAAAAAAGTCTGTTCCAGCTGGCTTAGGGCTAGCACCATAACTGAGAGCAGGCAAGGCACCTGTAGAAGGAGGTGAGGCTTCACTCCAGTTACCACTCTTAGACCCTGGGGGGAAGGGTCGGGTGCTAATTAGGACTCTTGGTTGCAAGAGACAGAAACCCCAACTCAAACTGCCTTAAACTAAAGAGAGATTTTATTGACTCATATAACTAAAAAGTCCAGCATTCAATCTAACTTTAGGCATGGTTCACTCCAGATGCTCCAACCATCTCCTTCCTTCTCTTCCTTTGGTTTTCCTCTGTATGGCTTACACCTGCCATCTAGAAGGGTCTCTGACAGGGTAGATAGCCAGCAAAGATTTTCTGAAGGCATACATGAATGAGCCCTCCAGCGTGGCAACCCCAGGTAAAGTCCCCATAGCCAAAGTTCCAGAGGGACTCCAGTGCTTGACTTTAAAACGATCACTGGTGATGGGGAGGATGAACCATGCTGACTGATTAAGCCATTAGGCTGGACCCACTAGGTCTGGGAGTCAGCAATACCTGGTTACACATTATGCCCCATGTTTCCTATGGGATCATTAAGGGAAGAGGGAAGGCCCTCTCACTTTTCTTTCGTATCCCCCATAGAGGCTAGTTGTAAGTGCATCGCTTTTAGTTGAAAGCATGTATTCTTTTCCTCTAATCAGAATGGCTCTTAATAAGCAAAGGTGCTGAAATAACTGAATTGTGGCATCTCCTTTGAAAACTGCAACAAAAGATTTGAATGAATTCAGAGTTTGATATATTGCTTCCAAATAATTTTTGTGTGCATAAATCTAAGTGGCAAATAGGAATTCTGAATTCATCCTAGTCACCACAGACAGTTATCCTTTCAGCTTTTATCATGCAATTAAAAAATTAAATTGAATGCATATTTCCTGCAACAGGAATAATCTTCATGGAGAAGCTTGCTTATCTTTCCATTGGGGGTATCTCATGTCTAGCCCTGGAGAAGAATTATTAAAATATTCTTTCACCCAAATTTTAGCTCCTTTTTAATCAGGACCTGCCCCCAAGGGTAATGCTGTCCTGTTTAACAGCAGTAGGGATGTGCTGCACAGATACAAGAAAATGGTACTGAGAATGAACTCAAGCAAATAAAGGGAACTTTACAGGTAGGCCCTTCTTTTTAAATCCATGGGGACATAGCTGACTTTTCTCAAACACTGGAATGTTAGAGTGATTTGGACTGGCAAGGATATGATGGGAAATATCCTCATACAATGTTTAGGGGACTATGTTTTTCTAATAGCAAAAGAAAATGATTTTTCTTCCTCAGAGAGATTCTCTCCATTTTTTGTTTGAAATGGTCTTGCAAAGGTACAACAGAACCCCAAGCTGTGTGGATTCTCTTTTCCCTTCCACTCTAATTTAACAGAAACTAAAATATACTGATGTTTGGTGGAAGTTAAGTGTATTTGAAGTGTATTTATCTTATCTGATCACTCTTTAGTCTTTTAACCATGTTCTCCCCATGTCATTATTACAGTTTTATCTCCTGAGAGGTACTGTGTATAAGACATTTGATGATTAAAAAACAACAACAACAAACCTAAGAGTGATACTTCAACTGGAAAGAGGCCTGTCGTTATTTTATAGGCAGACCTGGTATTAGAGTGTCTGATAATCAACAGAGACTACCTTGATAAATATAGCGCTAGCATTCAGAATGAACACATACTAACTTCTTTTTACTTGTGTATATATTTATCTTTTGTTAAGTCTCGTCTTTCTCTGTCAGCTTCTCAGAATTGAGATCAGATAACTGTTGGAATGAGAACGAGGATAATGTTGTACTGCGGTGTAACCAGAACTTGTTGGGAGAGTTTTACAAGTGCTGTTCTTATTTATATTCTAAATTTACATGATGGCTACAGATGTTACCATTATTCTCACCTATTATGCCAGATGACATTCGTGGTGGAGCACATGTATAATTAACTCCTTGTAAATATTGTGTTTTGCAGATCAATGGAAAAATCTCAACAGTTCTAAATATCTTAAAATTTTCTATTAAAAATGTCTAAGTAGCTAAAGGACATCAGAACCACTACTACCGAAAGATTGAACAGGTTAAAGGCATGACTAGTGACTTCCTATTGGTTTGACAAATAATCTTACCTTAAGGAGGAGAGAGGTGTGTCTAGGATATTGACTGAGCGAATTGCTTGTTCAAACCTTCCACTTTTCTGCTTGTAGCATTTTGTAAGTGCCATCAGATGACACTTTCCACTTGAGGAAGTCGTAGCTTAGTGCCTCCAGAATCTCTACAATAGCCGTTTCGGTATACAAATACTTTACCTAGCTTGGATTTTAAGCTTTAAGTGCAATAGGTGGAAAAAAGCAAATGGAACATTTTATAAGCTTGAATATTTTTTTTCCCCAACTAGCTTCTCTCTAAGGATTTTTATTATAATTCTTAACATTAGATGCATCATGGAGAATTTTAAATATAAAACACTCTTTAGAACCATAGTTTAATTTTTGAACCATTCAGATTCAAAAATGAAACTTACCTTTCTCATACAAGCTATAACCAGTGCATCACCACTTGAAACTTGAGATCCACTAAATTGTGCTAAACAATGAAAATTTAGTCGATATTCTTTAGCATTCCTTTTGCTTTGTAACTTGTAGCTTTCTGATGTCAACCTGATGGATTTTGCATAATTTGGGTGCCTGTGCATCTTTTAGAAGGAAGGCATGCTTTCCAGAATGTCTGAATATTGATTGTCATTATATTGTGGCCAGAGAGGTTAATGTTCACTTCTTAGAATTTCACCCAGATTAGTTAGGGTCCTGGTTGACAGAGTTTATTTATGTATTGACATTGTGAATGGTCCCTTGCAGATATTAGATTGTGGGGTGGGGGGGCATTAGGAAAGCCCTACCCAGAAATCTCTCCCATTTCTAGGGTGCTTGAAACTCCACTTTATGATATTTACCGTTTTGGGTTAAGCATTGCTTCCTTGCTAATCCTCTTTTAAAACTATAAACTTTAGTAGGAAGTAGTTACTCCTGATTGTATTTGTTCTGTATTATGGAAGCACATGTCATCTTGTAATTTTAGGGCTCTAAAATGAAGAAAAAGTATATAAAATGAGTTTTGCTGAAGGTACATTCAGGTTCCTTCAAAGTTTTTGCTAATGGTCAACCTTGATGGATGAAAGAGATCTTTTTCAGAAAGTCTGGCTTTCTTATCTTTTCCAGTTAATTCTGTTTTTGATTAACCAATATAATAGATTACAAAACAGTAAATACAAAACCAGGATGATTCCAATTTTGCCCCCCTCCCCCTAAAAAGGAATAAAGCAGGTTACAAATATTGCATGTTAAAACAGATTGATCCCATTCCCCCCCCGCCTTTTTTCAAATAAAATAAAACAAAAGAAAACCATATCTGGGACAGGTTAATTGAGCTTTGGATTAATAGTGATAGAAATAATAATAAAAAGGGTACTAGTTAAAAAGTAGCATTTGTAAAATAATTAAAAGCATGTACTTATTAGAAAACCTGTCTTTTGGAATTACATAGTGGCCTAGTCACTCTATGATAGTAAATCAATTGTCTGGTAGAGAAGAGTTGATGAAAATAACATTAATTAGTGCCTCGACAGAGGTGGCTGTGAATTGAGGTTTGAGGCACTGAGGGATAATGATGCTGTTATCACGGGCCTGGAGTGGATGGTGGGCTCTTGATGGGGCCTGGGGTGAGGGCAGGGTTCATGGGAGTGTGATGGCTGTGGTCAGTGAATAACAGAGAGTCGTGCCTAGTGCTGGCTTTTATTGTCTGGACTATCTTGCTGGATGCTTTAGAAAGATGAGAGGATAATTTGCTCACTGATAAACTGATGGTGCACAGGCTTCGTTTGAAATAAGGAGAGATCAGCTACAAAATTGAGTAACAATGTAAGTTTATATAAGAGTAGATAGTAAATATTAAAAAATAATTTCATTATTAAATAAATGTACCTCCTGTTGGACTGTTTCATTGTTTTTTCCTTGTGATTTGGGATGGACCATGACTTCCTTCTCCCCAGACCCTTGTCATTGTTGCCTGCATGCTTAGAATAGACACCAGAGGGAAATGTACCAGAAGGTTTGCAGTGTTATCTATGGATAGAAGCATTATGGGTGATTTTTATTGTTTTGTTTTTCCCTATTTTCCAAATTTTCTGTTATGAACATTAATTACTTTTGTAGTATATGAAATAAAAGGCTATAGCAGTAACATAGTATTTTGATCTCTGGACATGAACATGTTGAATCTTATTCTGCCAGCTGAGGAGGCTGCTTCTTTACACAAATTGAACCAGTTGAAAGACACAGTTACGTTCTTCGTAAATGTGTCAAATCCCTCTCCACTACTCTAATTGCTTCCCTAAAGGGCTGAAACTGTTAAATTATCAAATGCTTCATTTACAGCAGGGAGTAATTTACTTACCATGTAGGATTATATCAAACAAACATGTCTTATAATTTGTATTAGAAATATGGCCTGTTTGTGAAAGACCACCCCACTGAAAGTCTGATTTAGGTTTTAAAACCAACCAACAATCAAACAGAAAAATTTAAAAGGGGAGAAAGTTTCCACTGTGTTAAGAAATTTGAATTTCAAAGCAAGTTAATATCATTAATTTAGTTTTAAAAGCTGATTAAAAGATTGCTTTTAGCTCACTGTTAAATATTTGTGTAGTCTCTCAATTTTTAAAAATACAGATCAAAGTCTTGTTCTTGCTTAGGCGAGATTCTGCCAAATTTTATATAGATATGTACATACACATATATGAGCATATCTTTTAAATATTCATAATTTATTCATATCATGCTTAATTTTAGAAACAGATTTGATGTGTCTTAGATCTACTTCCTATAGAAGGAAATGCGGTTGTTTTGCTTCTTCAAGCAAAGCTGCAGTTAGCTTATTCTTATTCATATACCACAGCTTTTATTTACTATTTTTAAGCACAAATAGCCAGAAGTAGGATTACTGGGTCAAATCCTAGGCATATTGGGTTGAGCTGTGACTATTTCTGTTCTCACAGAGTGAGAGTGTATTCCTCTAAGTCTTGCCCTGCTTGCTGGGTGTTACTGCTTTTGTAAGTTTGTGCCAATCTGATCACTGAACAAGGGCATCTCACTTTTACTTAATTTGTATTTCTTGACTAGTGGTGTGGTCATTTATTTTGTTCTTTTGCCATTTGCCTAGTCATACATAACCTTTGCCCATTTTTTGATACATTGCTTTTTCTTCCTATCAACATGTAAGGAGCCTGATGTATTTTATGAATAATAACTTTTCATTGGCCATCTGTAGTGCAGTCCTTTTCACTGCATATAATTTGTTTTTTTTTTTAATGGTATCTTTTACTAAACCAAATTGTTTAATTTCTGTCATCAGATATTTTCTTCTATGACTTTTAGATTTCCTGCCCAGCTTAGAAAGCTCCCAGTTTATAAAATTATTTTCCTACATATTTTTTAGGTTTTAAATTAATCCATTATTTTTATATGTAAACATTTAACTCATTTGGAATTTTTTTTTAGAGTGGTCTGAGGTAGAAGTCCATCTGTTTTTCCCCAGATGTATGACCAATTGTGCCAGCACTGTTTATAAACAAATCACCTTTTCCTATTTAAATTTAAGTACTGCCTTTATTCTGCCTGAAGTGCTCATGCATACTAGAAGAAATAATTAAAACACAAGTCCTGAAATATATACTTTATTCATCCAATTGGCTAATGCAGTTTAATGGTGCATGAGATGTGTTTTTTTCCTTTTTTTTGTGGTACGCGGGCCTCTCACTGTTGTGGCCTCTCCCGTTGCGGAGCACAGGCTCCGGACGTGCAGGCTCAGCGGCCATGGCTCACGGGCCCAGCCGATCCGCGGCATGTGGGATCTTCCCGGACCGGGGCACGAACCCGTGTCCCCTGCATCAGCAGGCGGACTCTCAACCACTGTGCCACCAGGGAAGCCCGAGATGTGCTTTTTTTTAACAGTGTTCATATGTGCACTTAGTCACACCCTCCCAATATGACACCAACACCTTCTTTTACTAACTGCCTTTGAAATTCATATAATGCATGTTGTTCACTAGTTTTTATTCCTATCCTTTCTGAATTGTAGTTGGTCCAGAAAAGGTTATTTTTTTTTTACTACTGGATGTTGTTGGGCATAGTAGCCCATGCAGCATTTTAATCATAAATTTTTGTTGACACTCTATGAATTGTAAACAACAAAATTCATCACCTAAACACAGTAAGGAAGGGAGTTAGTATATATTTACTGTTTATGTATTTCTTTAATTTAGCCTTATGCAGGTTCATCAGATATATGGTACACAATCAATTCAGTTTTGATTTAATGCTGTTTTATTATATATATCTGTGGCGGTTCAAGCAAATGAAGTTGTACTGGCAATCTTTCCAGACATAAATACAACGAAAAGTCATGAGATTTTATACACTGATCAAAATTTTTAAATGGAGAACGCTTATTTAATGTAATATTCTTGATCTTTTAAGAAGGTAAATTGACTTGAGATTATTATTTACACCACTGTAGTAATTGATTTAATGGACTGCCGTCCCACAGATCTATATATTTGTATATATGTCCTTAATAATTCTAGAAATTAAGTAGGTATATAAAGGATCTTTTTACTATAACTTAAAAATCTTTTTCTCTTTTTCTTTAATTCTGAAGATAACTAATATAAATAAAAGTGTAATTAAATTATTTTTGATTATTTATTTTATCCTCAAGAACTTAGGAATAAACAAGATGAAAAACATAGCTAAGACTCAAAGTGAACATAAATGACCGTAGCTGGATTCTAGCCTTCCTCCTGGCATGATGTTCAGTGGTGTTGCTGAATAAAGAAGTTGTCTTCTCACCCCTGCATCTTTGTTCTGAGCCCTTGTGGTCATCATCACTGCTACACAAAGGCAACCAGCTCTCCTCTTGCTGGACACATCCCAGGATCATTCCTCCCTGTCCCCGTGAAATAAGGCGTTGCCTGGTGACTTGCTTTGGCCTGTGAAATATGAATGAAAGTAACATGTTTTCTTCTGGGCTAAGTAAGCAAAAGCTGTGTGAGACTGCCATGTCTCTGTCCTCCTCCATGTGACCAGAGATGTTTCCAAGGCTAAAGGTACTGTCAGCCTGGTCCCCAGAGTTAGGATGACATGGAAAAGAGCCCCCTGCCACCTGCAGTGGACATGAAGTGTGAATTGGAACGAAACCTTTGTTGTTTGAGGACTTTTGAGATTTGGAGGTTCTCGTTACAACATAGCCTAACTTATCCTTCTAGAATCAAGCCTCTTACTAGTGTTGGGCAGCACTGAAGGGCAGTACGTACCTATTTAGGTTTCTTTCAAGCTCATTATGACCCTCCCCCCCCCGCCCTGATTCCCATAGGGATGAGCACCCAGTCACCAAATTTATACATGTGCAGAGAGCGGCAGGCCAACAGCCTCTGAGAGAGAGGGGCAGGGAGCGGGAGGAGAGAGGGAGGGGGAGGGAGAGAGTATGAATCTGAAGGAGAGGTTGCTGCTTTTGTTCCTGATTGCTCTTGTGTTTCTGGTCTTCATCCTTCCCGAGGATGTTGTGAGGCACCTATGTATTATAGTAAATCCTATCCTCCTCCCTTTTCCCCCTAAGATGGTTTGAAATGGGTTTCTGAAGTTAAAACCAAACTGGTTTTTGTTAATTGCAGGTGCTGCAACCCAGCCCTTTTGCCAGTATTCCTAGGAAGATTCAAGGCAGCAATATCCATTTCCATTGGAAAGTCTGCTTTTGCCTTGGAGTGAGGGTGTGCAGCTCTGCCACAGGGTCTCCTGCACAATGCACTAAAAGTCTGTTGATTATCCAAACAAAGCTAAAATAGTCTCTCTCTTTTTTTTAAATTTTATTTATTTATTTGGTTGTGCCTGGTCTTAGTTGCAGCAGGTGGTGGGCTCCTTAGTTGTGGCATGCAAACTCTTAGTTGCGGCATGCATGTGAGATCTAGTTCCCTGACTAGGGATCGAACCCAGGCCCCCTGTATTGGGAGCTCAGAGTCTTAACCACTGCGCCACCAGGGAAGTCCCTAAATTAGTCTCCTAATCATTTGAATTGGGAGGAAACTAGGGTGTGGCTGATGCAATACAGTGGAAGCAGTTGAGTTTTGTGATCTGTCTCAACAATATCTGATAAAATCTGAGTCTGTGACATCATAACCCACAGGATGTTATTACAACACTAATTTTGGAAGACTCGCATCGTATATAGGGTTTCTCATTAAAGAAAAAGGGATGCATGAAATGTATACCACGTCCAACATAGAGTCAAATGGTGGTAGGTTCCTTTCTGATGCTGAGGGAAAATTTGGGGATTAGGTAGGAAGGGCATTGCCACCCTTAAGGTTAATTTCTATTAAGAAAGTCTAGAGGAATAAAGTATGTAGCATCCAAGTTGTGAAATACGTAATGTCATTTACTCTGATGACACACCCAAATCCCAGTTGCCTTCACAGAGAAGGCAAAAGGTGAAGGCTTTCCCGAATGGTGGCTATAAAGCTAAACGTGTATTTACATTGAGGGTGTTAATTGTCAAATAGTGTCTTGGGGCCAATGTTAACAACTACTGTTTTAAATTCTGGAGTAAAGTTGCGCAACCTAGGAAGAGGGCAGGGTGGTTGAATATGAATGAAGGGGGCAGGGTAAGAATTACGATTAGGCTTGATATTTAGAGTTTTGTAAAACAACAACAGTAACAACAAATTAGAGAAAATTCATTGAAGTCGGGAGGGGTCCACCCAGGTCTTACACTCTTTTTATGACTGTTCCAACTGAAATAACATTTTATAGTTTAATTAATTAATATTTTCATTTATTCAATACATTTTTGTTAAGCCCATACTTCATGCTAGACACTGCATAGATCCTGGGATTACAAGAATTCAGTCTTCTTAGGTATTTTTGTCTAATTTGAATACAAAAGCTTTAAAAGTATAGTTTGCTAAAAAAAGGGTTTACTTAAATTTATTGCATTCCAAAAGGGATTTAAGGGGACTCAAAAATTATTTTAATTAGCTTCAGTGTGGATTGTATTTGAATTAGCTAAGTCCCATTCATCAGAAGCAGTACAGACTACTGTTCTAAACTTCCAGACCTTTATGCTTGTCCTCTAGTGAGATGAATAATGAAAATAGATACAGGATATTAAAAATTCACAGAAGAAAAAAATCTTTGTGTTGACAGTGTATCTCCCAGTAACAGATAATATCATATGGCTAAGTCTATAATTGAGATATATTTTAAGATTTACTTTTGAATAGGTAATGCAGGTGCATGCCACACAATTCTAGATATAAAATGGCGTACAATAAAAAGCTAATTTCCTGCCTTCCCCTCTCTTATAGTTACCTAGCTCTGCTTGCTCAGTGGCAATCACTTTTTTGGTCTGTTCTTCCCGAGATACTTTATGCATTTTGCAAACATAGGTGCATGTGTGTATGTGTTAATTTGTACATAAATGATAGTATACCACTATATATTGTTTGGTACCTTACTCTTTTGTTTATTTGTTTAATATATCTTGGAGACCATTCCTTATCTTTACACGTAATGCTATCCCGTTTGAAAAAAATGGTTTCATAGTATCTCATTGTAAGGATAAACTAGAATTTATTTACTAGTTACCTATTACTGGTGGGTTTAGTGTTAGGACATTTCATTTAAGGTAAAAACCTTTTGCTTCTCTAAAAGAAAGTTTCAATAAGGATACCTGTATAAACATCCTACATATAAATAACTAGAAGTGGAGCCACCGAGTCAAAGGGTCTGTACACTTTAAATTTTGATAGGTATTGCCAAATTGTCCTACATATATGTTGGGTCAGTTTACAGTCTAGCTAGCAATGTATGAAATTCCCTTCTTCCCACACTGTCTTCAACACTGTTTTCAAATATTTTGATCTTTGCCTAATAGGTTAAGTGGCATTTCATTATAATTTTAATTTACATTTCTCTTACAACAAATGAGGTTGAATATCTTTTCATATGTTTAAGATCAATTCATATTTCTTCTTTTAGTGAGGTATCTGTTCCTATTCTCTGCTTTTTCTGTTGGTTTGTTGAGCTTTTAAATTGTAAGACCTCTTTACTAAAGAAATCAATTCTTTGTCTGGAATATGGGTTGCAAATATTTTTCTCCAATTTGTCATTTTTTTAAACTTTGTTTTTGCAACAACTCAGAAATTTAAGATATTGGTCAAATTTATTGCTCTTTCCTTTTTATTCCTTCTAGATTTTGTATTGTACTTAGAAAGGCCATACCCACTCTGAGATGAAAAAAAAAAATTCTCCTGGGTTTTCTTCTTATGGTTTTATGATTTGATATTTTAGATTTACACCTTTGATCCATTTAGAATTAACCTTATTAGAAGGTGTGAGGTAATGACCCTGTGTTCTTATTTTTCCCACTGGCTGGCTAGCCAGTGGTCTCGCAATGCAGTACTTTGTAAGATGGTTTTAGAATAGTGTGAGGAGTTTGATAGCAGTGAGAGCAGGTGGGAAGGTGCTCTGGAGGATCCAAGTGATGAATTCTGACACTTTCCTTTGCCTGAGCTGTTTCTCCCTCCTCTTTCTTTTTTTTTTTTTTTTTTTTTTTCTCCCTCCTCTTTCTTCCTGCTCCCACCTGGGCAGCTCTTGATTTTTGTTGCCCTAATTCCTGGATATTCCTACAAGGGTCTCCTACCCCCGGAGTGAATTGGATTAGCCTTCCTGCTCCCTGTTGGAAGAAAGGAATGAGTAGGTACAGAGCACGCATATGTCTATGTGGTGAGGCCTTGACAAAGCTGGAACTAAACCAAAGGTGCTTTTGAGGCTGGATGGTGCATATTATTTGACATTCAAGCTTCTTGAGACTTTGAGTATAGCTTGACTTCCTGGGGAGGTCACAGAGATGCTCTTTGAGATCAACGACCCCTTATATTTTTCAAGTCGTTCTGCTGTTAATCTAAACAGCTGTTTACTGTAGGACATTGTTTAGAAGTTGGTATAATATATACTTAATGAATATGCTAGTGTTTCTATGTGTAAATGTATTGTTTATCAATACATGTTACTTGTTTTGCGGATCTTTAACCTTCGCCTAGTCCTTAGTGAATAGGGACTCCGAAGTCAGCCCTAAGGCTGACATTATTTCTCTTGTGGCAGCAACTTTCTTAGGAAGGCATAGGTGATTTTTAAAATTTATTTATTTATTTATATTTATTTTCGGCTGTGTTGGGTCTTCGTTTCTGTGCGAGGGCTTTCTCCAGTTGCGGCGAGCGGGGGCCACTCTTCATCGCGGTGCGCGGGCCTCTCACTGTCGCGGCCTCTCCCGTTGCGGAGCACAGGCTCCGGACGCGCAGGCTCAGCGGTCATGTGGCTCACGGACCCCGCCGCTCCGCGGCATGTGGGACCTTCCCGGACCGGGGCACGAACCCATGTCCCCTGCACTGGCAAGCAGATTCTTAACCACTGCACCACCAGGGAAGCCCCCATAGGTGATTTTTAAAAAAATTATTTGAAAGAAAGTTTGGCAGAAAGCATGGCATCTAGAAAGCTGAAGCTGGCACCAGACTTAGTTCCCTCTTCTTTTCTCTTGGTAGACCCCTCCTTGATCCCACGCACAGCCTCTCATCCCCTTGAACCTTTACCCTTCAACCTCCAACCTTTCTCACCTTCGTAAATGCCTGCCCTCCAACTTATTAAACACATACAAGCTCCTCATCATTACAAAACAAAGATGTAAACCAGCCTCTCCCAGGCTTTCCAGCCCCGTTCTAAACTGGTGCACGCTCTCTTATCCCCCTTCTTATCCAGATTTCTTGAAGGAATAGTCTGCTCTTGCTACCTTCACTAGCTCACTCCTCAGCCTACTGTTGTACAGGCTCACCTCTATCATACCATTAATGTGACTCTTGTTTGGGTCAACGGTGACATCCTCTAGTTGCCAGATCCAATGCGTGTTTTCCAGTCTCTATTATTATGGGACATTTCTGCTGGTTTTGTGCATTGGGCAGTACTCATCATTTCCTTCCTTTCAGTTATGACTTGTTCCCCTCTTTCTCTGGGGGTCTCAAAAACCCTCTTTCTTTGAGCGCCTTTTTCTTTTAAAGTTGGTTTCTTTTTTTATAAATTTATTTTATTTTTGGCTGCATTGGGTCTTCGTTGCTGCGCACGGGCTTTCTCTAGTTGTGAGCGGGGGCTACTCTTCGTTGCGGTGCACAGGCTTCTCATTGCAGTGGCTTCTCTTGTTGCAGAGCACGGGCTCTAGGCGTGCGGGCTTCAGTAGTTGTGGCACATGAGCTCAGTAGTTGTGGCTTGCAGGCTCTAGAGCTCAGGCTCAGTAGTTGTGGCGCACAGGCTTAGCTGCTCTGCCGCATGTGGGATCTTCCCGGGCCAGGGCTCGAACCCATGTCCCTTGCATTGGCAGGCAGATTCTTAACCACTGCGCTACCAGGGAAGTCCTAAAGTTGGTTTCTTTTTCCTCTTGCCACTTCTTAAATACCAAGTGGTCCCCAAGGTTCTGGCTTCAGCCATTGTTTTTAGTGCTTCACATACTCTCTGTGGTTGATACCATGCACTTTTGGGGTACTAACTGTTGTATAATTGGAAACAATTCCTCTATCTTTATATTCCAGCACATCTCCACCCTGACTCCTAGATTAAAAAATACAGCCCCCTACGGGGGCCCCACAGGTCCCCAAACACAGGTGATGACTGGATTCATCATCTACAGTTACATTAGCTCCTCCTCCTTCATTCTCCGTCTGACTCAATACATCATCTTTCATTCAGTTGCCGAGAAGGGCCCCAAACCAGAGGCCATATTGCCACTCCTCTTCTCCTCACCCTTATATCCAGTGAAGCACTAGCTTTTGGAAATTTTAGCTCCCCTGCCTTTTTTTTTTTTTTTTTTGCGGTATACGGGCCTCTCACTGTTGTGGCCTCTCTCGTTGTGGAGCACAGGCTCCGGACGCGCAGGCTCAGCGGCCATGGCTCACGGGCCCAGCCGCTCTGCGGCATGTGGGATCTTCCCGGACCGGGGCACGAACCTGTGTCCCCTACACCGGCAGGCGGACTCTCAACCACTGCGCCACCAGGGAAGCCCCAAGCTCCCCTGTCTTTTATCTATTATAAAAGATATTATCTATTCCCTCTCCTCTGCCACAGCTCAGGTCTTCAGTCACTCTTGCCTGGACTATTATTAACTGAGCACTTCGATTTTGGTCAGACTCATTTTTCATAAAGTTCCCAGAAGTATCTCTTAAAAATATACAGTTGACCCTTGAACAACATGAGCTTGAATCCTACGTGTTCACTTATGTGCAGTTATTTTTTCAATAGTAAATAGGTCTGTGGTTGGTTGAATCTGAAGATGTGGAGAAACTGAGGGTATAGAGGGCAGACTGTAAATTATACATGGATTAACCCCCCACATTATGTCTATTACTGGTCACTCCCCTTTGATGGCTCCTTGTTGCTTGTGGGATAAGGCCAGTCTTTGGGTGGTATCAAAGGACCCTCTGATCTCACATGCCTACCTCTCCATCCGTCTCTTGCTACTCCTTCCCTGGAACTATTTTCACATACCCCAACGCTGTAGTCCTCTGGCCTCTATTCTTTTAGCCTCTGTTTCTTTGTTCAGGCTGTCCTCTCAGACCATCCCCTTCTATCATTGCATGAAGTGATGTTTGATCTCTGCTGGGATGGCTCAGGTGTCACCCCATGGGGAAAGTCTTGCTTTCTGTTTAGGTAGCCTTCATAGTAGATTCAAAATACTCAGTGCCTATGTAGTTGTCCTACTCCTTTTTTTTTTATTCTAAATAATTAGTGTTTAAACATCTCTCCCCCTATACTGGGCTTACGGGCAGGGATAAATATTTTCATTTTGTATCTCCTCTGCTGAACGCAGAACTTAACACATGTTTTAACTCAGTCAATGCTTATTAACTTAATCTTGAATGAGTGAACGAATGAATGGTTGAAATTCAACAGCTATTTATACACAGATAAGCATGACATTGTTGAGTTAGGAAATATCTAAGGAAGAATTTTTTTAATTAAACCATATATAAATACAAATTCACATGCTTACTCATACTTATCAAGAATCTGAAGCAGAGAACCTTAGAGAATTCTACATTCCTTTGCCATTCCATTTTTCCATTGGTCTGATTTTCTTTGAAACTGGTGTTTGTTGGAGACTGTTAAACATACTTGTATCCTCTTATGGTGATGCTACTTAAAGATAGAGATTAAGGGAGGAATATTGGCAAATGTAGATTGGCACATTGAAGTGGCTTCTTTAAGATTTGCTTTCAAAGCTGTTCTAAACCATTTTGATGAAAAAGTTAACCAGTTTTTTTGAACACCCAGAAGGCACAGATAGCTTACTCCACTACCAGGTGATATTACTTGAAGAAAGGGATATAGCAATTGTGGTACCTTTATGTGAATTTCTCTGTGGAGCATTTATTCTACAGAGCAGCGCAGCTCTAGAATTAGTGTGTTACCGGTAGAGTTTCTTAAGAGACTATGTTTATTGGTTGACACTGTAATAACAGCACTGCATGCCCAGTGGCTGATATACAGTCTTTGATGATTGTTCCATATTACTGAACCTTCATCCACAATCAATCATCCAGCACAGTCAACTGCATTAGGAAATGAGGGCCAGCTTTTGTTCAGCAATGCATTTGATAAGTTCAATTTTCTAAACCGGGAACTAGGTGATGATATGGCTAGTCTGTGTTCAAGTGGAGAATAATTTATTGTGATTTTTGGCATGCAATTTCACCCCTGCTGGTCCAGAAACTCATTACATGGTGGAGGTGATTGCTAATCAAGATTTCTGGACTCCACTCTCTCCCTGATAAGTCTTCTCACCCCTCCCACTCTCTGTATTTTATCCCAATTTTCAGCTGATATCAGCATGGAGCAAGTCTTGCCACACGTAATAAAACATTAGGGAGGGTTATTGATATTTTAAAATATTAGGGAATAGTTATAAATCATGTAAATGATTTTCCTTTGTTTGGATTTTCTAATCATGACATCTCTGTAATGGGAATGTCTGAATCTGAGGCATTAAGGTATTAAAATGGTCCATTATCTGGAGACCCATCTTCTCATTGGTCTATAAAAGCTTGAAAGGTACCTTATCGTGCCTATTCCATAGCCATCCATTCTGGAACCATGACAAAGGGCAGCAGGGTAGAGCTAGTTGGTACGGAGCTGTGTTTGTGGCTGGCATGGCATTTGTAACTGGTATGGGGTATTTCTAGGGCATTGGGAAACATAGGGGAGAGGGGATGGATGAAATGGGATTTAGAGTGGAACCACACAGGAAAAATGTTACATGTGTTTTTGCTCTTAGTTATTTCACAATACTTATTATTAGAAAATAAAAATTGCAATATGGTATGTAATTCTGGTACTTAAATTCATTAAAATGAAATTAATAGCAGTTAATTCATATTTCTCCCCAAACAATAGCATTTATACTTTTGTATATTTTGCACAAATATTACACTTTGTTATCATCTTAAACAGCTATTTATTTTGCAGATAATAGAGTGTGACTTCTTTATACTTGCAGGGTTTTGTGGTTGTTTTATACCTATGTTTTAGCAAAATCTTAAGGAACAATGTTATGTGTAAATAACTGGTGCGTGTGTACGTTCGTAATATGTTAGCTGTGTACCAAAATGTATATTTTTATAATTTATTTTTAAATGCCTCCAGAGAGGGTTGCTGTTTAAAGAAATCCTTAGTGAAGGTTTTTGTAAAGCAAATTCTCACCCCCTAATCAGGATGTTTATGTGTTGGGTTTGCTGAAAGCAATGGATGCAGTTATATGTAAAATTCAAATAGAGTTTTAGAATCCAACAGAAAGCACTTAAGGATTGTGGATAAATTACAGGGTACAGTTATTTTGCTTTAATCCTCAATGAAATTTTATAGCACAGAGTGGCTTTTTTCCACACCGGAAACTTATATAACATTATATACTACTTTACCTCAATTAAAAAGAAGAAAAGAACTCTGAAGTTGAGAGTCTATTTAGATAAGAACACATTGCCCCCTCTAGCCCTCTAGGCCTGGGCAGTGGCTCCCTTACCCACAGAGCTGTACGGCCTGTGCAGCAGGGCTGAGCAGAGCCCAGTCTGGATGTGAGCCTGTGACTTGCTGGGCCTCTCCTACATGCAGGAGCAGCACTTTAGTTGTGGCAGCTCCAGGTTGAAATTTGAAGTCATAAAATGTTTAGGATGTTTTCTTTTCTCAAATGAAAATGATGTTTGCTCCATGTTTTACCCAACCTTGCAAAGAGATGTGCAGATCAGAAACCAAAACGTGTCCAGCTTCAGTCAGGAGAACCTATGCCATGTCCTCTGATTGGCACTTTCCTTGGTCTCGCATTTCCTTAAAATACCTTGAGTTTGTGTGGATTTCTGGCTCCAAATCACAACTAAAATTAAATAAATCTACTCTAAAACGTTTAAAAAACAAGGAAACTCAAACCACAGTGTGAACAAAAATGATTCTCACAAGAAGCCAGCTGACAATTCCTTCAGGTGCTTGTTACATTAGTAGGTGGCTGATTCCACCTCATTTGGCATTTGGTAAAAATGTCATCACATCTGTGGCAGGCCAGGTGCCCTCATATCATAACTTTACTAATTAGCAGGCCAATTAGTAGAGTTGCTTTCTGGGTAGGGCGAAGATGGCCTTGCTCCCTAACTCTGAGCTCACTTATCCAATCTTCTTTGTGGCTACATTTGAGGATTTTGCTAGAGTTTAGAAAAAAGCTGACTTTTATTTTTCCACACACACACACTGTATTTTACTTTCACAAGAGATAAATAGACTGACACCAAGCATTGTGAATGGATGACCACAACAAAAGCAACAGTGATTGCAATTACCAAACACGAAACACAGTCATACTATGTCATAATATTGACATTCAGTCCAGGAATCCTCCACTGCAACAGCTCCTTTACTTTGCAGTGAAAATTGATTTGTATATTTTTTGCCTCTGAGTCCTTGTGGGATTTTTTTTTATTCAAACAGAAAGTCATAAAAATTATAATCATCCTAATCAGTTCACTCAGTCCCATGTAATTAATTTTTTTTCATCTTGATCTTTTCTTAGCACTTTTATGAATTCATCAGTTTTCCATTAGAGTTCTGAAAATGCTTATTCATTCAGTTCAGCAGGATAGTCAGTTACCAGAAACCTGTACTTGTCAGAGTCTTTTCCATGAATTCCTTGAAGATGAAGCCCTTTTATAGGAACATTTTTGCAAAAGCATCAGAGTACACCCAGAACTGTCTGCAAATGACTAGACTTAAAAATGACCACGGTTAAAGATTTGATGGAAGTTCATAATAATGCAAATGACAAGGGAATTTAGTTATTTCTGAGATATACATTTTAAAGTAATAACTAGAATTATGACTTAAAACATTATAACATATAAGATTTTTAGAAATTTCATGTAATGTCTGAAACATTTATATTAAGATATTTCCATACAAATAACCCAAAGAAAATTTAGTATTAGTTGTGCTTTTGCTTTGTTTGTTTTTTTATACTGCAGGTTCTTATTAGTCATCAGTTTTATACACATCAGTGTATACATGTCAATCCCAATCACCCAATTCAGCACACCACCATCCCTACCCCACCATGATTTTCCCCCCTTGGCACCCATACGTCTGTTCTCTACATCTGTGTCTCAACTTCTGCCCTGCAAACTGGCTCATCTGTATCATTTTTCTAGGTTCCACATACATGCGTTAATATACGATATTTGTTTTTCTCTTTCAGAGTTACTTCACTCTGTATGACAGTCTCTAGATCCATGCACGTCTCAACAAATGACTCAATTTCCTTCCTTTTTATGGCTGAGTAATATTCCGTAGTATATATGTACCAAAACTTCTTTATCCATTCGTCTGTCGATGGGCATTTAGGTTGGTTCCATGTCCTGGCTATTGTAAATAGTGCTGCAGTGAACATTGGGGTGCATGTGTCTTTTTGAATTATGGTTTTCTCTGAATATATGCCCAGTAGTGGGATTGCTGGATCATATGGTAATTCTATTTTTAGGTTTTCAAGGAACCTCCATACTGTTCTCCATAGTGGCTGGATCAATTTACATTCCCACCAACAATGCAAGAGCGTTCCCTTTTCTCCACACCCTCTCCAGCATTTATTGTTTGTAGATTTTCTGATGATATCCATTCTAACTGGTGTGAGGTGATACCTCATTGTAGTTTTGATTTGCATTTCTCTAATAATTAGTGATGTTGAGCAGCTGTTCATGTGCTTCTTGGCCACCTGTATGTCTTCTTTGGAGAAATGTCTATTTAGGTCTTCTGCCCATTTTTGGATTGGGTTGTTTGTTTCTTTAATCTTGAGCTTCATGAGTTGCTTGTATGTTTTGGAGAATAATCCTTTGTCCATCGATTCGTTTGCAAATATTTTCTCCCATTCTGAGGGTTGTCTTTTCATCTTGTTTATGGTTTCCTTTGCTGTGCAAAAGCTTTGAAGTTTCATTAGGTCCCATTGGTTTATTTTTGTTTTTATTTCCATTACTCTAGAACGTGGATCAAAAAACATCTTGCTGTGATTTATGTCAAAGAGTGTTCTTCCTATGTTTTCCTCTAAGAGTTTTATAGTGTCCGGTCTTACATTTAGGTCTCGAATCCATTTTGAGTTTATTTTTGTGTATGATGTTAGGGAGTGTTCTAATTTCATTCTTTTACATGTAGCTGTCCAGTTTTCCCAGCACCACGTATTGAAGAGACTGTCTTTTCTCCATTGCATATCTTTGCCTCCTTTGTCATAGATTAGTTGACCATAGGTGCGTGGGTCTATCTCTGGGCTTTCTATCTTGTTCCATTGATATATGTTTCTCTTTTTGTGCCAGTACCATATTGTCTTGATTACTGTAGCTTTGTAGTATAGTCTGAAGTCAGGGAGCCTGATTCCTCCAGCTCCGTTTTTTTCCCTCAAGACTGCTTTGGCTATTCGGGGTCTTTTGTGTCTCCATACATATTTTAAGATGATTTGTTCCAGTTCTGTAAAAAATGCCATTGGTAATTTGATAGGGATTGCATTGAATCTGTAGATTGCTTTGGGTAGTATAGTCATTTTCACAATATTGATTCTTCCAATCCAAGAACATGCCATATCACTCCATCTCTTGGTATCATCTTTAATTTCTTTGATCAGTGTCTTATAGTTTTCTGCATACAGGTGTTTTGTCTCCCTAGGTAGGTTTATTCCTAGGTATTTTATTCTTTTTGTTGCAGTGGTAAATGGGAGTGTTTCCATAATTTCTCTTTCATATTTTTCATCATTAGTGTAGAGGAATGCAAGAGATTTCTGTGCATTAATTTTGTATCCTGCTACTTTACCAAATTCATTGATTAGCTCTAGTAGTTTTCTGGTAGCATTTTTAGGATTCTCTATGTATAGTGTCATGTCATCTGCAAACAGTGACAGTTTTACTTCTTCTGTTCCAATTTGTATTCCTTTTATTTCTTTTTCTTCTCTGATTGCCATGGCTAGGACTTCCAAAACTATGTTAAATAATAGTGGTGAGAGCGGCCATCCTTGTCTCGTTCCTGATCTTAGAGGAAACGCTTTCAGTTTTTCACCATTGAGAATGATGTTTGCTGTGGGTTTGTCATATATGGCCCTTATTATGTTGAAGTAGGTTCTCTCTATGCCCACTTTCTGGAGAGTTTTTATCATAAATGGATGTTGAATTTTTTCAAAAGCTTTTTCTGCATCTATTGAGACGAACATATGGTTTTTATTCTTTAATTTGTTAATATGGTGTATCACATTGATTTGCGTATATTGAAGAACCCTTGCATCCCTGGGATAAATCCCACTTGATCGTGGTGTATGATCCTTTTAATGTGTTGTTGGATTCTGTTTGCTAGTATTTTGTTGAGGATTTTTGCATCTATATTCATCAGTGATATTGGTCTGTAATTTTCTTTTTTTGTAGTATCTTTGTCTGGTTTTGGTATCAGGGTGATGGTGGCCTCATAGAATGAGTCTGGGAGTGTTCCTTCCTCTGCAATTTTTGGAAGAGTTTGAGAAGGATGGGTGTTAGCTCTTCCCTAAATGTTTGATAGAATTCACCTGTGAAGCCATCTGGTCCTGGGCTTTTGTTTGTCAGAAGATTTTTAATCATGGTTTCAATTTCATTACTTGTGATTGGTCTGTTCATAGTTTCTGTTTCTTCCTGGTTCAGTCTTGGAAGGTTATACCTTTCTAAGAATTTGTCCATTTCTTCCAGGTTGTCCATTTTATTGGCATAGAGTTCCTTGTAGTAGTCTCTTAGGATGCTTTGTATTTCTGTGGTGTCTGTTGTAACTTCTCCTTTTTCATTTCTAATTTTATTGATTAGAGTCCTCTCCCTCTTTTTCCTGATGAGTCTGGCTAATGGTTTAACAATTTTGTTTATCTTCTCAAAGAAGCAGCTTTTAGTTTTATTGATCTTTGCTTTTGTTTTCTTTGTTTCTATTTCATTTATTTCTGCTCTGATCTTTAAGATTTCTTTCCTTCTGCAAACTTTGGGTTTTGTTTGTTCTTCTTTCTCTAGTTCCTTTAGGTGTAAGGTTAGATTGTTTACTTGAGAGTTTTCTTGTTTCTTGAGGTAGGCTTGTATAGCTATAAACTTCTCTCTTAGGACTGCTTTTGCTGCATCCCATAGGTTTTGGATCATAGTGTTTTCATTGTCATTTGTCTCTAGGTATTTTTTGATTTCCTCTTTGATTTCTTCAGTGATGTCTTGGTTATTTAGTAATGTATTGTTTAGCCTCCATGTGTTTGTGTTTTTTATGTTTTTTTCCCTGTAATTCATTTCTAATCTCATAGTGTTGTGGTCAGAAATGATGCTTGATATGATTTCAGTTTCTCAAATTTACTGAGGCTTGACTTGTGACCCAAAATGTGATCTATCCTGGGAATGTTCCGTGCGCACTTGAGAAGAAAGTGTAATCTGCTGTTTTTGGATGGAATGTCCTATAAATATCAATTAAATCTATCTGGTCTATTGTGTCATTTAAAGCTTCTGTTTCCTTATTTATTTTCATTTTGGATGATCTCCATTGGTGTAAGTGAGGTGTTAAAGTCCCCCACTATTATTGTGTTACTGTCGATTTCCTCTTTTAGAGCTGTTTGCAGTTGCCTTATGTATTGAGGTGCTCCTCTGTTGGGTGCATATATATTTATAATTGTTATATCTTCTTCTTGGATTGATCCCTTGATCATTATGTAGTGTCCTTCCTTGTCTCTTGTAACATTCTTTATTTTAAAGTCTATTTTATCTGATATGAGTATAGCTACTCCAGCTTTCTTTTGATTTCCATTTGCATGGAGTATCTTTTTCCATCCCCTCACTTTCAATCTGTATGTGTCCCTAGGTCTGAAGTGGGTCTCTTGTAGACAGCATATATATGGGTTTTGTTCTTGTACCCATGCAGCAAGCCTGTGTCTTTTGGTTGGAGCATTTAATCCATTCACGTTTATGGTAATTATCGATATATATGTTCCTATGATCATTTTCTTAATTGTTTTGGGTTTGTTTATGTAGGTCCTTTTCTTCCCTTTGTTTCCCACTTAGAGAAGTTCCTTTAGCATTTGTTGGAGAGCTTGTTTTGTGGTGCTGAATTCTTTTAGCTTTTGCTTGTTTGTAAAGCTTTTGATTTCTCCCTCAAATCTGAATGAGATCCTTGCCGCGTAGAGTAATCTTGATTGTAGGTTCTTCCCTTTCACCACTTTAAGTATGTCATGCCACTCCCTTCTGGCTTGTAGAGTTTCTGCTGAGAAATCAGCTGTTAACCTTATGGGAGTTCCCTTGTATGTTATTTGTCGTTTTTCCCTTGCCGCTTTCAATAATTTTTCTTTGTCTTTAATTTTTGCCAATTTGATTACTATGTGTCCAGATTTGTTTCTCCTTGGGTTTATCCTGTATGGGACTCGCTGCGCTTCCTGGACTTGGGTGGGTATTTCCTTTCCCGTGTTAGGGCAGTTTTCGACCATAATATCTTCAAATATTTTCTCTGGTCCTTTGCCTCTCTCTTCTCCTTCTGGGACCCCTATAATGTGAATGTTGTTGCGTTTAATGTTGTCTCAGAGGTCTCTTAGGCTGTCTTCATTTCCTTCCATTTTTTTTTCTTTAGTCTGTTCCACAGCAGTGAATTCCACCATTCTGTCTTCCAGGTCACTTATCCGTTCTTCTGCCTCAGTTATTCTGCTATTGATTCCTTGTAGTGTAGTTTTCATTTCAGTTCTTGTATTGTTCATCTCTGTTTGTTTGTTCTTTAATTCTTCTAGGTCTTTGTTAAACATTTCTTGCATCTTCTCGATCTTTGCCTCCATTCTTTTTCCGAGGTCCTGGATCATCTTCACTCTCATTATTCTGAATTCTTTTTCTGGAAGGTTGCCTCTCTCCATTTCATTTAGTTTTTTTCTGGGTGTTTTATCTTGTTCCTTCATCTGGTATATAGGCCTCTGCCTTTTCATCTTGTCTGTTTTTCTGTGAATGTGATTTTTCTTCCACAGGCTGCAGGATTGTAGTTGTTCTTGCTTCTGCTGTCTGCCCTTTCAAAGCTGATTTTTATGTGTGATTCTTAGCCCTATAGAAGTAAGAGAGCCACAGATACACAGGTGTGTGTGTGTGTGTATGTGTGTATTATGTATTAACTGACATTGTTTGGTTGTCTTAGAATAAGGCAATATGATTTATGTAATATTACTAAGTAGTAATACTTAGTAATATTATTACTCATATTACTAAGTTTCAGTATTACCTATATAAATATTCAATATATGTATGTGTGTATAGTTAGATAATTTATAAAACAGAAAAAAAGCACTATGATAAAATAGTGGACAATTTAAATGGGAAGAAAAAAATAACAATTTAAAGGCAATGTGGCCCCCTTCCAGTGAACTTTGTCAGGTGATGTGGAGGGCAGTGACCTAGACCTCAGCCCCTCAGGGTCATCCTGGAAGTTTGCAGAGAACCTAGATGTCCTTCCTGGTGAGGTCCTTCTCCTCTAATTTCAGATGGAATGAGGAAGCTGACCTCAAGTTGACAAATGGCAGTTTGTTTAATGATCTATGGAGAAATTTTCTAAAACAAGAGTTGCTATTCTAGATTTGGAGTTCATGTATGGAATTAGGGGTCTCTGACCCTTGAAATTATATTCAAACTTTTTTTAGGTATTTGTATGTGTGTGTATTTCTCAGGATAGGTTTGTATGTGTGTGTATTTTTCTGGGCATGATTCTGTACTTTTTATCAGATTCTCAAAATGAAGTATGAATACTCCCATGTTGGTCAAGCAACCACGTCCTAAACCATTTAGGATTTTAGATCGTAGGGATGGTAGATTATATTATTGTTCAAAACTTTTCACTGCACCTCCCTGTTGGCCCTTTCCTGCAGGAGGTTTAGAGTCCTACTCCACTAATGTTGGAATTGGTCATACGACTTGATTTGGCCAATGAAGGGCGAGTGGAGGTGACCAATGCCACTCCTGAGGAGTTTTAAGAGCCACTGCGTTGTTCCATCTTTACTCTTTTACCTCTGCCACAAGACTGACATTGTGTAGCCCAGAGAGGGGCTGTGCCTACTGCCTGGCTGGGGATGAAGATGCCAGAGCTGAAGCTGACTCTTAAGCATGTTACTTGAGGGAGAAATAGACCATATTGTTGTAAGTCATCGAAATTTGGGGATTTTTTTGCTGCTGGTAGCATAACTTAGCCTGAGCTGAGTGATCCAACAGGTGACAGCCTGAACTCCATTCAGAATCCAACAGGGCACAGTGTGGTTTGGCACATTTAGAAGTGACACATTTTTCTCTGGGTTCTGTGTGGTCTTTCAGGGTTTCCCTGTGGAGTCAGAAATAAGACCTCAGTCCTGTGGTTAGTCTTTTAAGACTCAGAGAGTTCATTTTCTTTGGCCAGAATCCTTCTCTCTGGAGGAAGAGAGCCACTCTGGGCCTGTTTGTTCTCTCTGCCCAGCAGCTAGTGTGTGCAGGAAAGAATTACTGATACAAGGAGCGTCTGAGGTCAGGAACAGCTCTCAAGCATAACGCAAACCACCTAACATTCTAGGTATCAATATATTGAAAGATTATGGGGTGCATATCATTTGTGGTGCAAAGTATACTGCAGATTCATTTTCTAAAATGCTTCCTTACTCCAGGCATGACAGGGGTGAAGAATAGGTGTTACTACAGTAGAGCACAATGAAAGGCCACCCACGAAAGAAAACAGATTTCAGAGGTGACTCATAAACAAAGTACTACCTTCGAGAAAATAAAGAAGCCATCCATTACCCACATAAAGTGCGTAATAATAAGTACAAGCTCTTCATCACCTCATGTTTGTCAGTTAGAGGTCAAAACTCCCACACGGGAAACACTGCAGAACCTCATACTTTAGTCAGAGTGTGCTGCATCTAAATCAAAGAGCTGTTCTGTCTTCAGAGAGATTTATTCCATGCCCCAGATTCTTAACTATTGCTCCCATTAAGTAGTTTCAGTTTTTAACAATCTTATTGTTTAAAAAAATTCTGTACTAAGTTAATTATCCCTATTGACATAAAATGGGGAAACTATTTTCTAGGAAAACACATCACTAGAGTTACTAATAACCCAGGTGGAATAATAATTTCTTCCTAATCTAGTACATCTAAGAAAATGTTCAACTTCTTTTCATCACAGATTGTAAGACTTCATTTCATTTCCTTTATGGTACTCATTCATTCATTCATTGCCTACTCTTTGCCAGGGACTGTTCTTGGAGCTGGAGCTCAGCAAGTCTCTGCCCTCAAGGTGGTTACATTCTAATGGGAGAAGAAAGAAATTAAGTACCAAGAACAAAAACAAATAGCAAATGTAATATGTCAGATGGTGATAAATACTCCGAAAATAATAAAGCAGAATAAGAGGAGATAGAGAATTATGTGCATGGGATACTGTTTTGTACAGGGTGGTCAGGGTAGTTCTCACCAGTTGGGGGCATTTGAAAGTCCTGAGTGAAGTGAGGGACTAACCATGTAAGTGTCTTTTCGAAGAGTGGGAAGTTGGATTTATGTCTCATTTTACTCAGCTGTATTTCTGGGGAGTGGTATGTAAATTGAGTTTTATTTTAAGCTTATTATGGAAACCTCTTATGACTTTTTTCTCCTAAGTGAACCTCTCTCTAAAATGAAGATCCCATTGGTAAAATGAACAATTATGCCTTAAAATTATCTGCATCATGTGTTTAAGTTTCCACACTGAATTCATTTTAAGTAGGTTACACAGGTTTTAAGGTAAGATGTTATAGATAAATGATGGACACAAAGAACAGTTTGAGTGAAAATTCTTGGATATAGTTTTTTTAAAAAAGATATATCATTTTAAACTGTGTATAATAATAAGCAACTCAGCAGTGTTGCATGGTTGAGGCTCTTATATTACCTCTTTGAATTAATAATCAGAATGTTTTATTATTGGCATATGCAAATCACATAAATACTTTCAAAATATCTGACAGCCCTTAAAAATTGATTTGCATAGTTGGGTTAGCATTCTCTTTGTACTTTTATGTACTCTGAGGATGTTCTGGAAATAAATGTTTTTCAAAACAAATGAAGACATAACTCAGGCCTCAGGAAGGTTATCACAATTTCCAAATACAGGTGTTTAAACCTGGAAGACTGTGCTCTGCCCTTTAGTTTCACCCTTCCTGGATTCAGTAATTGTTTTGAAAAAAAAAAAAAAAAGAAACAAAACCTGTTAACAGAATATAGTGAATTATCAAACTTGTCATCATCTCATTTTAAGTAACCCTTTGTATAATAAACTTTGACTTTATGACAAAAGTTGCATGATCTGGTGGTTGCAGTTCAAACCTTGGGGAATGTGAGCTTTGATTGCCATTGCTATTTTAGAACATTAAGGTGGTTGTTAATTGTAGAAAAGCACAACTGGTGTGAAGGTGAGCAATCAGTATAAGAAAATACTGGTCCTCACCCCTTTCACTCCCTGCAACCTTCCCCTTATCCCCTTTCAGTAGGTACAGTAAATGTCAGATGCTGAAGAGGTAGAATTAGATCCATCCTTTTAGCATTTATTACCAGTGTCAGGATTAGACGTTTTTGGGGGAGTGCTTGTGTGATACAGTTATTTTCCTCCCTTCCCCACCACAGAAGAATACTTTGAATTATCCAGATCATTACACTCTTTCTGTGACAGCTTTACCATTTATAGCCTTCTTTCTTAGGGTTACCTGAGATGGTGTTTTTGCATGTATTTTTTTCTGTTGAGTTGAATAACACAGCTGTTACTTTTAATATGTAAAAACATTTGTCTCTTCATGGCAGAATGGTATTTTATAAGCAAAACATTTCATCTTTAATTTACAGGTGTACCAGACCAAAGCTCTTTGTTTTAAAAAAATGTCCCAACTTGGTTTATTTCTCTTTTCTAAGAAATCTGTTTTCTGTGTGTGCTGTCTCCTAAAGAGCTTATTTGTTCATATCTAGGCCTTGAAATAGGACTTGGCAGTATTATAAAATCAATGGATTCTGTTTAGGGCACCAAACACAATCCAGGTGGTTGAGGGGTCAAGCTTTTATCCTGGTTCCATACAAGCTAGCTGGCTATCTGTGCTCCCCTCTTTTCAACCTGCTGGATGCTTGTTTCTAAAATGAGTTTTCTTGCACTCCTGACTTCTGTACCTGCTATATTAGTTTCCTAGGGCTGCTGTAACAAGTTATTATAAACTGGGCGGCTTAGAACAGCTGAAATTTATTCTTTTATAGTTCTGGAGGTTAGAAGTCTGAAATCAAGGTGTTATCAGGGCTGTGCTCTTTGACAAGGCTCTAGGGAAGAATCTTTCCTTGTTGCTTCTAGCTTCTGGTGGGTTTTCAGCAATCCTTGGGTTCCTTGTGTTGTACATGCATTGCTCCAACCTCTGTTGTTATCACATGACATTCTCCCTGGGAGTGTCTGTTTTCACGTGGTGTTCTTTTCTCTATATCTCTGTCCAAATTAAGGACACCAGTCATTGGGTTAGGACCCACCCTAATCCAATATGACCTCATCTTAACTTGATTACATTTACAAAGACCCTATTTCCAAACAAGGTCCCATTCTAAGGTTCCAGATGGGCATGACTTTTGTGGGACACTATTTAACCCAGGACACATGCCCAGGGTTATTTTGCCAAGAGCATATGCATGGCCAAATACAATCAGTACTAGTCTAGGGTTTTTGCTTTTCGTAAATGTTTCAAATACATAGCATACTTTTCTTCTTTTGTAAAGTTTTTATTGAGATTTAACATACATACAGAAAAGTCCATAAATTGTAAGTGAACAAATTTTAACAGAATGAACATAGCCATGTAACTACCACTCAGATCAAGAAATTGAGCATCACCAGCAACCCAGAAGCCTCCATCATGCCTTTTCCCAGTCATTTTCCCCCAGAATGACCTCTATTATGACTTCTATCATCAGCATGAATGAACTTCGCTTGTTTTCAACCTTGTGTCTGGCTTTTTGGCCCAGCTTTATGACTGTGAATTTCATCCATGTTGTGGTACATGGTTATGGTTTGTTTATTCTCTTTGCTGCACGGTGTTCCATCCTATGAATATGCTGCTACTATTTTCCCGTGCTATTACTGATAGACATTTGAATTACAGTTTTTAAAAAATTATGAATGATACTTTGTGAATATTTTTGAGCATGTCTTTGGATGCACATATATAGGTGTCTGTGTTAGGTACAAGCTTAAGAGTAGAATTGTTAGGTCAGAGAATATGTGATTATTTATTATTAGCAGATACTCTCAGTTTTCCAAAGTGGTTGTACCAGTTTACACTCATACCAGCAGTGTGTAAGAATTTCAGTTACTCCACATCTTTGCCAATACTTGAATTTTTTAAAAAAATTAGCATTTTTGGTAAATATATAGTGAGATCTCATTGTGTTTTTAAAAATATATTTCATTTATTTGGCTGTGTTGGGTCTTAGTTGCATCATGCGGGATCTTTCCTTCTGGCGTGGGTTTTCATTGCAGCGTGCAGGCTTCTCTCTGGTTGTGGAGTGTGGGCTCTGTAGTTGTGGTGCACAGGCTTAGTTGCCCTGTGGCATGTGGAATCTTCGTTCCCTGACCAGGGATCGAACCTGCGTCCCCTGCATTGGAAGGTGGATTCTTTACCACTGGACCACCAGGGAAGTCCCTCACTGTGTTTTTAATTTGCATTTTTCTAATGACTAGTGATGTTGAACACCTTTTAATGTGTTAATTTGCCGTTCGGATATCATCTTTTGTGTAGTGTCTTTTGCCCCTCATTTTATTGGATTTAGCTATCTTTTTAAATTATTAATTTAAAACAGTATTTTACATAGTCTGGATATGAGTTCTTGTCAAATATTTGTAGTTCAAAAATCTCTCAAGACTGTGGTTTGTTTTCTACCTCTTAATGGTGGCTTTTGATTGAATAGAATTTCTTAATTTTAATCAAGTCAGTTTACCTATCTTTCCCTCTATGGTGAGAGCTTTTTATATTGAAGGAATCTTTGCTTGCCCCAGGGTCATGAAGACATTATCATATGTTATCTTCTAGAAGAGTTATTTTTTACCTTTTACATTTATACCTGTAATCCATTTGGAATTGATTTATATATCTATGTGAAATAGAAGTCAAGGTTGTTTTTTTTCCCATGTGTATATCTAATTGACCTGGCACCATTTATTGAAAAGATCATGCTTTCTCACTTTTATTGAAAATAAGTATATTGCATATGTGTGGGCCAATTCTTGGGCTTTCTAGTCTGTTCTATTTAACTTTGTGCCAGTACTATTTTGTTTTTATTACTATAGCTTTATAAGAAATCTTGGCATCTAATAGCATAAAACCTCCAAGTTTGCTCTTCTTTTTAAAGAGTTGTGGCTATAGTTGGCTTTTTACATTTTAATTAAAAATTTTGAATCAGCTTGTGAATTTCCAAAGAAAATACCTATTAGGAGTTTAATTTGGAGTTATTGAATATACAGATTAATTTGAAGAGAATTGACGTCTTTATAATACTGAGTCTTCTAATCATTGAAAATGGTATATTTCTCTAATTCAGGGGTTAACGATCTTTTTCTGTGAAGTGTCAGATAATATATATTTTAGGCTTTCTGGACCACATACAGTCTCTGTCGCTTATTCTTTTTTTTTTTTTTTTTTTTGCAATACGCGGGGCTCTCACTCTTGTGGCCTCTCCCGTTGCGGAGCACAGGCTCCGGACGCGCAGGCTCAGTGGCCGTGGCTCGCGGGCCAGGCCGCTCCGCAGCATGTGGGATCTTCCCAGACCTGGGCAGGAACCCATGTCCCCTGCACTGGTAGGCGGACTCTCAACCATTGTGCCACCAGGGAAGCCCTGTCGCTTATTCTTATTCTCCTTCCTTTTAGTTTTAAACTTTTTTTTTTGGCCACACTTTGTGGCATGTGGGATCTTAATCCCCAAGCCACCTTTGGTGGAAGCACGGAGTCTTAATTACTGGACCACCAAGGAAGTCCCAGTTTTACAACCTTTTTTTTTTTTTTTTTTTTTTGTGGTACGCGGGCCTCTCACTGTTGTGTCCTCTCCCGTTGTGGAGCACAGGCTCCGGAAGCGCAGGCTCAGCGGCCATGGCTCACGGACCCAGCCGCTCCGCAGCATGTGGGATCTTCCCGGACTGGGGCACGAACCTGCGTCCCTTGCATTGGCAGTCGGACTCTCAGCCACTGCGCCACCAGGGAAGCCCTTTACAACCTTTAAAAATGCAAGAACCCTCTTAGTTTATGGGCACTACAGAAGCAGGCTGCAGTTTGTAGTTTGCCTATCCTTGCTTTGTTGATTTAGGTTTACTTAGTATATCTTAATTATGCTTTATAGTTTTCTGTGTAGAGCCCTTGCATGTCTTTCATTATATTTAGTCTTAGCTATTTGGTGAGTTTTGATACTATTGTAAGAAGTATTTTCTTAAAGATTATTTTTCCAATTGTTTGTTGCTGTGTATAGAAATAAAATTGATTTTTATATATTTACTTTTTGTCCAGTGGTCTTACTAAATGTATTTATTAATTGTAATAGTTTCTCTGAGATTCTTTTGGAGTTTCTACACATAAATTATGTCATATGCTAACTATAGTGTTCTTTATCTTGATTTCCAAACTTTATAGCATTTATTCATTTTCTTATATTACTGTACTGGCTAGGACTTCCAGTACAATGTCGAATATAAGTGGTGACTGTGAACATCTTTGTGTTTTCAAGAAGACATTTACATGTTACAGTTATGGTATTAGCTATGGGACTTTTGTGGCTACTAAATTATGGTATTAGCTATGAGACTTTTGTGGATACTTTAACCAGATCAAACATGGTTCCTTCTATTCCTGGTTTTCTAAGAGTTATTTTAAAATTGTTAACAAGCATTGAATTTTATCAAATACTTTTTCTGTATCTTTTAAGATGATCATATGATTTTTCTCCTGTATTAGTTAATGTGGTATATTATAGTTTTCAAGTTATATTTTAGTTTCAAATGTTAAACTAACCTTGCATTTCTAGGGTAAACTGTATTTGATTATTGTGTATTATTTTTTAACATCTGTACCTATATTGCTACTTTACTGGTGGGTATTTTCATGACACATTGGCCAGTAGTTTTCCCCCTTTTGAAACTTTTTTATATTGTTTTGATACAGAGGTTATGCTAACCTCTTTTCTATTCTCTTTTTGTATTCTCTGAGACAATTTGTATAGTGAGTGAAGCTATCTCGGTCCCTCAGTTACAGCCTGGTTGCCAGTGGAGTACCGGTGATTGACCCCAGTCACTGTTGCACAGAGCAAATGAGTCATCTGAGCTTTGCCTGAATTCATGACCCACAAAAACATGAAATAGAATTAAATGGTTATTGTTTTAATCCACTAAGTTTTAAGGTACTGGGTGTGTGGAAGTATCTCATTGTAGTTTTAATTTGCATTTTCAAAATAGAATAATGATTTGAGAAACTTTTCATGTACTTCTCTGCTAGTCATATATCTTCCTTGGTGAAGTGTCTCTTCAAATCTTTGGCCCACTGATTTCATTGGATCTTTTGTTATTACTGAGTTTTGAGAGTTCTTTATATGTTTTGGATACAAGTTCTTTATTAGATAAGTGTTTTGCAAATATTTTTCTCCTAGTCTGTAACTTGCCTCTTAATTTCCTTAACAGTGTTTTACAAAGAGCAAAAGTTTTTAATTTTGATGAAGTCCAACTTACGAATTTTTTTCTTTTATGTTTTTTTCTTTCTTTGCCTTATTTGAGACATCTTTGCCTAACCAAAGATCACAAATATTTTCTTTTTTAAAAAATTTTATAAATTTATTTATTTTTGTGTTGGGTCTTCGTTGCTGCGTGTGGGCTTTCTCTAGTTGTGGTGAGCAGGGGCTACTCTTCATTGATGTGTGTGGACTTCTCATTGCAGTGGCTTCTCTTGTTGTGGAGCACAGGCTCTAGGCCCGTGGGCTTCAGTAGTTGTGGCATGCAGGCTCAGAAGTTGTGGCTTGTGGGCTCTAGTGTGCAGGCTCAGTAGTTGTGGCACATGGGCTTAGTTGCTCCATGGCATGTGGGATCTTCCTGGACCAGGGCTTGAACCCCTGTCCCCTGCATTGACAGGCGGATTCTTAACCACTGTGCCACCAGGGACATCCCCTTTTTTTCTTATATATATTTTATAGTTTTATTTTCAACATTGTGGTTATGATCCATTTTGAGTTGATTTTTGTTTATGGTGTGAGATAAGGTTTGAGGTTTATATCTTTTCATATGCATATCCAATTGTTCAGTACCATTTGTTGAAAACTATCTTTTGTCCTTTGAATTACCTTGGTAGATTTGTGGAAAGTGAATTGACCATGTATGTGTATACTATTCCTGGACTTTCTACTTTATTCCATTGATCTATATGTCAATCCTTACACTAATATCACATCCAAATAACTGTAGGCTTATAGTAAATTTTGCAATCAGGCTGTGTGCATCCTTCAACTTTATCTTTGTTTTTCAAAATTGTTTTGGAAAAACAAAAAAAATTGAATATGTCTTATGTTTCATGTAAATTTTAGAATCAGCTTGTCAACTAAAAATCCTGCTGATAGTTTTGATATAGATTGTATTGAATCCATAGAGCAGTTTGGAAAGTTTTGATATCATAATGAATGATACTGAGTCTTGTGGTCCATGAACATGGCATATTTGTTTATCAAAGTCATAATTGATTCTCTCAGCAGTGTTTTGTAGTTTTCAGTGTACAGATCATGCACATATTTAATTAAATGTATTTCATATTTCCTAATGCTATTATAAATGATATTCTTTTAAAATTACATTTTTCTTTTTTTAATTGAAGTATAGTTGATGTACAATATTATATATTACAGGTGTACAGTATAGTGATTTGCAATTTTTAAAGGTTATACTCCATTTATAGTTATTATAAGATATTGGCTGTATTCCCTGTGTTGTACAATATATCCTTGTATCTTATTTTATACATAATAGTTTGTACCTCTTAATCCCCTACCTCAGTATTGCCCATCCCCCATTCTCTCTCCCCACTGATAACCACTGGTTTGTTCTCTATAATTGTGAGTCTGCTTCTTTTTTGTTATATTTGCTAGTTTGTTGTATTTTTTAGATTCCACATATAAGTGATATCATACAATATTTGTCTTTCTCTGTCTGACTTATTTTACTTAGCATAATACCCTCCAAATTACAATTTTCAGTTGTTCATTGATAGTATATAGAAAAACATTTGACTTATACTTGTATACTGACTTTGAATCCTGTAACATTGCTAAGCTCACTTAATAGCTCTAGTAGCTTTTTTGTAGATTGCTTAGGAATTTTCACATAATTTTTACTTTCAACAATCATATGTATTTCTAAGAACTTAAAGGATAAAAATGGTCTATGTGCCCAGATACTTACCACTTTTGTTGCTCTTTCATTCTGGAAGTCCCATGTTTTCCTTTAGAATTATTTTTCTCCATCCTGAAGAAATTTCTTAAGCATTTCTTTTTTAACAGGCAACAAATTCTCTATGTTTTCCTTCATCTTAGAACAATTTTATTTTGCCTTTATTCCTGAAGGATATTTCTGGTGGAATTTTGGATTAACTGTTATCTTCTTTCAGCTCCTTAAAGATGTTGTTCCATTCTCTTCTGGCTTTCATGGCTTCTGATGGAAAATATGTAGTCATTCTAATTGTTGTTCCTCTCTATATGATGTATCATTTTTTTTTCTGGCTGCAGTTTGATTATGAAGTTTCTGGGCATGATTTCTTGAATTTATCTTGTTTGAGGTTCTCCAAGTCTCTTGAATCTTTAAGGCAGTATCTTCCCCCCAAACTGAAAGTTTTTTCTTTTTTGTTTTTCAGTATTTTTTTTCTCTGTGTGCTTTATGTAGGATAGCTTCTATTATTATATGTCTGATATTTTTACTGTCACTAATATTTTCTCCTCAGGTGTCTCACTGGCTGTTAATTCTGTCCAATGCATTTTTCATTTCAGATTTTGTATTTTTTTAATCCAGAATACCCATTTGAATATTTTCATATCTTCTGTTTCTCTGCTGATTGTGCTCATGTTTTCCTTTACATCATTGAGCATATTCATAAGATTTATAGCAGCTGCTTTAATGTCTTTTTCTGAAAATTTCTGCAGATGTCTTTCATTTCTCATTCTGTTTCTGTTGGTCAGTAGAATCTTCTGTTTATAGGTTGTATTTTTCTTCTTTGCCATATGCTGGTAGTCTTTGATTGGATTCCAGGCCCTGAATTTTTTATTGCTTAAGGCCAGATTTTGCTGTATTCCTTTAAAGAGTATTGGATGTTGTTTTTGCAGTTGCAGATCAGTTTGATTCCTTTGAAACTTTTTTTAAGTTTTCTTGTGGCAGATCTGGAGCAGTCTTTACTCTAGGCTTAATTTGTCCCCCACTCCTAAGGCACAACTCTTTTGAATATTCTACCTAATGCTCTCTGTATTATGAAGTTTATCCACTATGAGAGATGGAAATGAGAATTATTCCCATTACTGGGTGACTTCAGGGACATTTCCAGCCTATTGGTTTCAGGTAGTTCTTTCCTTAGTCTCATGGAGTGTTACCTCAGGCATGTGCAGATCAGTAATTAGCTGCAGACTTGAGGGGACCCCTTTGAAGATCTCTGGAGCATTTCTGTTTAGTGCCCTCCTCTCCAATATTCTGACCTACAAATTCTAGTCACTGTGGGTGATTTAAACTCTGATCTTTGTCTCTTTAACTAAATGAAACTATTGTGTCCTGTTTGAGTTTCCACTCTCTAAGCTGCAGTTTTGAAACTGTCTCCAGGGAGTAAGCTGGGCAATCATAGTACTTATCTCATTATTTCCCTTCTCTGAAAGATCACAGAGATTACCTAATTGCCTAATATCTGAAAAGTTGTTTTATGTAATTTCCCTAGTTTTCTAATTGTTTATACTAGGGCAATTCCTGTAGCAATTGATCCTTCATACATAAGTAAAATTCTAAAAGTAGACTTTTGAACATCTTTTATACACAGAGCCCTGGGTTAGACTCACAGGTTAAATACACTCCTAATTGTTTTAAAATGCATGCTAAGTTGAGATGTATCCTCTCATAGGTTATCTCTTTATTTCCTTTCCCCCTCCTCAATTTTTGGTACTTTCAATTTGTGCATTCTTTCTGTAAAATTGATTGTGTTTTAGTATAAATGATTATAGATGTAGGTCAGAACTATTGAAGATCTTAGTCATTTTATGGCTGGACTATTGCAGTAGATTCCTAACTGATCCTGATCTTTTCAGTCTCACTCTCTTTTATTTCTATCTCCTCATTATTTCCTTAGTGATTTTAAAAATATGTATAATTGCAAACACCTACTAACTCTCCGTTTTCTTCTACCTTGTCCCCAACCCCAGTCTATTCTCAGCCCAGAACTCAGAATGATCCTTTTAAAACATAATTCAGATCAGGTTACTCCCCTGTGTCTTCCCTGTGCATATATAAATCCTTCAGTGTCTCCCTAGCTCACTCAGAAAAAAAGTGAAAGTGCTTCAAGGGCTTTGAGACCCTACCTGATCTGGCCCTGTCTGACCCTATCTCCTGCTCTTCTCCTCTCACAGCCACACTAGCCACCATGCTATTACTTAGATACATCAAACAGGGTCCTGCCTTATGGCCTTCGAACTGACCATCTCCTCTGCCTTAAATACTCTTCCTTCAGATTTCCTCATATTTAACTCCCTCATCTCCTTCAAGTCTTTGGTGGAATGTTACCTTCTCAGTGTTGCCTCCCTCGCCCTCCAATTTAATGATGAAATCTGACCCCATCATCCTCTCTGCTTCAGCACTTCCAATCTGTCTTACACCGCTCTATTTTTTTCCCACAATACTTATCAGCTTCTAACATCCTAAATAGTAAACACGAAGTTATTATATTTAGTATCTGTTACCTCTTTCCCACTAGAATGTAAACTCTCCAAGGGCAGAGTTTTTCTGTTTTACTCTCTGATGCATCCCCAGAACCTGGTACTTAATAGGTCCTTAATAAATATTTATTGAATGCATGTAAATCTGATGTCATTCTTTTAAGATGATTTAGCTATCAATGAGCATCCATAGGGTAAAGCCCAAACTCTTCCCAAAGCAGAATACATTCTTCATGAGCTCCTCCTCTTTGCTGTGTCCACCTTTTTAGCCTCTCCATCCCTCTACTCCCTGAATTCCACCCATACTTAATTAGCAATTCCTGAAACATTACTGGCTGTCTCACATTTCTTGGCAACATCTCAGGCAGCACCCATTGCTTTGTAGTCACTTTTAAGCATTAGAACGCTTTCATATTCATATGTGAACAACCCAGATTTTATCGTCTAATTCACTGTCAAGCTTTTTCCCCTTCCTCTGCTAAGGATATCAGCCCAGGGACCTAGAGCGGAGAAGGGGTGTGGTTTGCTCTTTCATGCTGTATCCTTCTCTTTCCTGTGCTTCTATTCTCTCCAGAGTCCAGTAAAGAAGGAAAGAGAAGGGGTGGAGTCTCTCATAAGTTGAAGTTGTAATCTAGCTGTTGGTGAGCTCTCTGAGGCAGATGCTCACGTGCATGTCACACCCTCTCCCCCTCTCATCTGGGACCTCTGAGATGCACCGAATGCTAATGTAGGTTACATCTCCCTGACTGATTTACAGCAGGATGACCCACTCAGCACCTTTCTGTTGGGATAGTCTCATATTGGTAAAGCCTTCTTGGGCAGGAGTCTTTTAAGATGTCTTGAAAGAGATGCTGGATGTAAATCTCAGCTACACAAATACAGATCTGTCATCTAAAGCATAATTGTCAATACAGTTTATTTTACCATTGCTCTTCTTGTCCTGAACGTGATGAAATTAGGTAGAATCTAAAGAATGATTTGAATATATGGACCTGACAGAGAAGTGGAAATAGTCCTGTGTGGGACTCAGTAAGTGACCTCTGGCTGGATACATTTCCAAACCTTGGTCTTCTTAACATTCAGATGAACAAGTATATACACAGTCATTCTACCACTGGTTAGCTGTGTGAAGTAATAGTTACCTGATCTCTCTGGAACTCAGCTTCATCATCCATAAAATGATGCAGTTGATTTTCTAAGTTAATGTTTAGCTGTAATAGCCTATGATTCCCTTTGATTCTCTGTCTCCCTCTCTATTTCTTGGATGCATCATGGAGATTGGGCTTTGCAAGGTTGAACTCCTTTGCTTTACTCTTTCTACAAGATGGCACTTTCAGCACTCTGAAGCATTGGTTTTGAAATTTTATATTGAATTATTAATGAAGTACCATTAATGGAGAGTAAGATAGAACATAGTGGGGAGGCAAAGAAGCATGAAGATCTCAAATAGGGAATAGCCCTGTCTGCCAGTGACAGAGTGGCCACTAGAGATGAAGAGAGGAGCTTGGCAGCATGTACCAGGCATGCCTGCTCTGGGTCTTGGAAAACAGAGGCTGCTCAGTAGAAGGAGGTGCTGTATTTTCCTGACAAGGCTTCTTCCCAGAGAGAATGTACATAACTCAGCCCTGGGCCTTTCTGTGAGCTCTACCAAATCCGACAGGCAAGTAACAAAACACTGAAAAAGTAATGTCAGTCCAGCCTAGCGACAGCCAATACTGCACCTTAATTACTCTACCTCGTGACAAAAGCTATCTATCAAGCTTGCAATAAAGTGGTTTTAAAGTCAGAAGTTTATGTGCCAGCCAGTCAGAGGCTGTAATTTTTGGGGCATTGGCTTAAAGGGACATAAACTTAAACGAAAACAAGTTGGAGAGCTGAGCAACTTTACATATGCACAATAGCTCCATCCATTTTGTCTTTGGTTCTTTCTAATTTCCACACCATGCCCTTGCACCCATGTTTCTAGTCAATTACAACATGTCATCCAAACCAAGATCCCACCCTGGAGCCAAAAGGGAGACGTTCAGTCTTAATTCATTTACTCCATTTACTCAACAAATATTTATTGTATTAAATGAGTATAGTTGAAAAGAAGGCTGAGGAGGCCTGGAGGAATGAATTCATTTATTCAACAAGTATTTATTGAATACCTACTGTGTGCCAGATATTGACTGGGGAGCTAGGCATGGTGGTGGTGAACAGGATAGCAGAGAACTCTTCTCTCATGGAGCTCACATATGTATAAATGAGAACATGTATAAATGAGGAAATATGGGTAGTGATAAATGACAGTGGTTGGAGGGAAGGATAGGAAGGCTAGAAGAGGTGTGTGAAGATTGGGGAGCAGAGAGTTCTAAATGAAGGGAAGCAGCTTTTGCAAAAGCACTAGAGCAGGAATAAACTTGGCGTATCTGGTGAATGGAAAAATGGGTCCGTGTGACTGGAGCGGGAAAGAGTAGAAACAGACAAGATCAGAGAGGTAGGCAAGGACCAGGTCGAGAAGGGCCTTGTGGGCCAGGATGAAGAGTGTGTATTTTATTCTAAGTACAGTGTGGGCCATTGGAGAGTTTTAGGCAGGGAACTTGACCAACACTTCATTGAACAGGAAGGAATAGAAAAAATTTTTGCAAAAGAAGAGGCATTAATTACTTAACAATCGGTTAATTAACGAAGCATTTAGGGAGGACATTCGAGATGGCAGAGGAGTAAGACATGGAGATCACCTTCCTCCCCACAAATACATCAAAAGTACATCTACATGTGGAACAACTCCTACAGAACACCTACTGAATGCTGGCAGAAGACCTCAGACTTCCCAAAAGGCAAGAAACTCCCCACATACCTGGGTAGGGCAAAAGAAAAAAGAAAAAAACAGACAAAAGAGTAGGGATGGGACCTGCACCAGTGGGAGGGAGATGTGAAGGAGGAAGAGTTTCCACACACTAGGAAGCCCCTTCACTGGCGGAGACAGGGGTGCTGGGTGGGGGAAGCTTTGGAGTCATGGAGTGGGGGAAGCTTCAGAGCCACAGAGGAGAGAGCAGCAAGAGGGTTGCAGAGGGCAAAGTGGAGAGATTCCCGCACAGAGGACTGGTGCCGACCAGCACTCACCAGCCTGAGAGGCTTGTCTGCTCACCTGCCAGGGCAGGTGGGGGCTGGGATCTGAGTCTCGGGCTTCGGAGGTCAGATCCCAGGGAGACGACTGGGGTTGGGTGTGTTGCGTGAACACAGCCTGAAGGGGGCTAGTGCACCACAGCTAGTCGGGAGGGAGTCCGGGAAAAAGTCTGGACCTGCCTAAAAGGTGAGAGACTATTGTTTTGGGGTGCGTGAGGAGAGGGGATTCAGAACACCACCTAAACGAGCCCCAGAGATGGGTGCGAGCTGCGCCTATCAGCGCGGACACCAGAGAGGGGCATGAAACACGAACGCTGCTGCTGCAGCCGCCAAGAAGCCTGTGTGCAAGCACAGGTCACTATCCACACCTCCCCTCCTGGGAGCCTGTGCAGCCTGCCACTGCCAGGGTCCCGTGATCCAGGGACAACTTCCCTGGGAGAACACATGGCGCACCTCAGGCTCTTGCAACATCACACCGGCCTCTGCCACCACAGGCTCACCTTGAATTCCAATTATAACTACCACACCCCTCCCTCCCCCTGGCCTGAGTGAGCCAGAGCCCCCGAATCAACCGCTCCTTTAACCCCCTCCTGTCTGGGTGAAGAACAGACCCCAGAGAGCAACCTACATGCAGAGGCAGGGCCAAATCCAAAGCTGAACCCCAGGAGCTGTGCGAACAAAGAAGAGAAAGGGAAATCTCTCCCAGCAGCCTCAGGAGCAGCAGATTAAATCTCCACAATCAACTTGATGTACCCTGCATCTGTGAATACCTGAATAGACAACGTATCATCCCAAAAATGAGGTGGTGGACTTTGGGAGCAACTGTAGACTTGGGTTTGCTTTCTGTGTCTCATTTGGTTCTAGTTTTATGTTTATCTTAGTTTAGTATTTAGAGCTTATTATCACCGGTAGATTTGTTTATTGATTTGGTTGCTCTCCTCCTTTTTTTATATATAGGTATATATATTTTTTCTCTTTCTCTTTTTGTGAGTGTGTTTGTGTATGCTTCTATCTGTGATTTTGTCTGCATAGGTTTGCTTTTACTATTTGTCCTAGGGTTCCTTCTGTCCATTTTTTTTTAGTATAGTTTTAGCGCTTGTTATCATTGGTGGATTTGTTTATTGGTTTGGTTGCTCTCTTCTTTTTTTTTAAATTTTCAATGTTTTATTTTAATAACATTATTTTTTTTTTCTTTATTTCTTTTTTTTTTTTTTCTTTTCTCCCATTTCTTCTGAGCTGCGTGGCTGACAGGGTCTTTATGCTCTGGCCAGGTGTCAGGCCTGAGCCTCTGAGGTAGGAGAGCTGAGTTCAGGACACTGGCCCGCCAGAGACCTCCTGGCCCATTGTAATATCAATTGGCAAGAGCTCTCCCAGAGATATCTGTCTCAATGCTAAGACCTAGCTCCACTCAATGACCAGCAAGCTCCAGTGCTGGACACCCCATACCAAACAACTAGCAAGACAGGAACGCAACCTCACCCATTAGCAGAGAGGCTGGCTAAAATCATAGTAAGTTCACAGACACCCCAAAACACACCACCGGATGCAGTCATGCCCACCAGAAAGACAAGATCAAGCCTCATCCATCAGAACACAGGCACCAGTCCCCTCCACCAGGAAGCCTACACAACCTACTGAACAAACCTTACCCACTGGGGGTAGGCACCAAAAACAACAGGAACTATGAACCTACAGCCTGTGCAAAGGAGACCCCAAACAAAGTAAGTTAAGCAAAAAGAGAAGACAGAGAAATACAGAGCAGGTGAAGGAGCAATGTAAAAACCCACCAGACCAAACAAATGAAGAGGAAATAGGCAGTCTACCTGAAAAAGAATTCAGAGTAATGATAGTAAAGATGATCCAAAATTTTGGAAATAGAATGGAGAAAATAAAGAAACGTTTAACAAGGACCTAGAAGAACTAAAGAGCAAACAAACAGTGATGAACAACACGATTACCAAAATTAAAAATTCTCTAGAAGGAATCAATAGCAGAATAACTGAGGCAGAAGAATGGATAAGTGATCTGGAAGGTAAAATAGTGGAAATAACTATTGCAGAGCAGAATAAAGAAAAAAGAATGAGAAGAATTGAGGACAGTCTCAGAGACCTCTGGGACAACATTAAAGTCACCAACATTCGAATTATAGGGTCACAGAAGAAGAAGAGAAGGAGAAAGGGACTGAGAAAATATTTGAAGAGATTATAGTTGAAAACTTCCCTAATATGGGAAAGGAAACAGTCAATCAAGTCCAGGAAGTGCAGAGAGTCCCACACAGGATAAATCCAAGGAAAAACACACCAAGAAACATATTAATCAAACTATCAAAAATTAAATACAAAGAAGAATATTAAAAGCAGCAAGGGAAAAGCAACAAGTAACATACAAGGGAATCCCCATAAGGTTAACAGCTGATCTTTCAGCAGAAACTCTGCAAGCCAGAAGGGTGTGTCAGGACATATTTAAAGTGATGAAAGGGAAAAACCTACAACCAAGATTACTCTACCCAGAAAGGCTCTCATTCAGATTCGATGGAGAAATTAAAACCTTTACAGAGAAACAAAAGCTAACAGAATTCAGCACCACAAAACCAGCTTTACAACAAATGCTAAACAAAGTTCTCTAGGCAGGAAACACAAGAGAAGGAAAAGACCTACAAAAACGAACCCAAAACAATTAAGAAAATGGGCATAGGAACATACATATAGATAATTACCTTAAATGAAAATGGATTAAATGCTCCAACCAAAAGACATAGACTGGCTGAATGGATACAAAAACAAGACCCATATATATGCTGTCTACAAGAGACCCACTTCAGACCTAAGGACACATACAGACTGAAAGTGAGGGGCTGGAAAAAGATATTCCATGCAAATGGAAATCAAAAGAAGGCTGGAGTAGCACTTCTCATATCAGAGAAAACAGACTTTAAAATAGACTATTACAAGAGACAAAGAAGGACACTACATAATGATCAAGGGATCCATCCAAGAAGAAGATATAACAATTGTAAATATTTATGCACCCAACATAGGAACGCCTTAATACATAAGGCCAATACTAACAGCTATAAAAGGGGAAATTGACAGTAACACATTCATAGTAGGGTACTTTAACACCCCACTTTCACCAATGGACAGATCATCCAAAATGAAAATAAATAAGAAACACAAGCTTTAAATGACACATTAAACAAGATGGACTTAATTGATAAATTACATTCCATCCAAAAAGAGCAGAATACAATTTCTTCTCAAGTCCTCATGGAACATTATCCTGGATAGACCATATTTTGGGTCACAGTTCAAGCCTTGGTAAATTTAAGAATATTGAAATCATATCAAGTATCTTTTCTGACCACAATGCTATAAGACTAGGTATCAATTACAGGATAAAACCTGTAAAAAATACAAACACATTGAGGCTAAACAATATGCTACTAAATAACCATGAGATAACTGAAGGAATCAAAGAGGAAATAAAAAAATACCTAGAAACAAATGACAATGAAAACACAACCACCCAAAACCTATGAGATGCAGCCCAAGCAGTTCTAAGAGGGAAGTTTATAGCAATACAACCCTACCTCAAGAAAGAAGAAACATCTCAAATAAACATTCTAACCTTACACCTAAAACAATTAGAGAAAGAAGAACAAAAAATCCCCAAAGTTAGCAGAAGGAAAGAAATCATCAAGATCAGATCAGAAATAAATGAAAAAGAAATGAAGGAAACAACAGCAAAGATCAATAAGACTAAAACCTGGTTCTTTGAGAAGATAAACAAAATTGATAAACCATTAGCTAGACTCATCAAGAAGAAAAGGGAGAAGACTCAACTCAACAGAATTAGAAATGAAAAAGGAGAAGTAACAACTGACACTGCAGAAATACAAAGGATCATGAGAGATTGCTACAAGTCACTCTATGCCAATAAAATGGGCAACCTGGAAGGAATGGACAAATTCTTAGATAAGCACAACCTTCTGAGACTGAACCAGGAAGAAACAGAAAATATAAACAGACCAATTACAAGCACTGATATTGAAACTGTGATTAAAAGTCTTCCAACAAACAAAAGCCCAGAACCAGAGGGCTTCACAGGCAAATTCTATCAAACATTTAGAGAAGAGCTAACAGCTATGCTTCTCAAACTCTTCCAAAATACAGCAGAGGGAGGAACACTCCCAAACTCATTCTACAAGGCCACCATCACCCTGATACCAAAACCAGACAAAGATGTCACAAAAAATGAAAACTGCAGGCCAATATCACTGATTAACATAGGATGCAAAAATCCTCAACAAAATACTAGCAAATAGAATCCAACAGCACTTAAAAGGATCATACACCATGATCAAGTTGGGTTTATCCCAGGAATGCAAGGATTCTTCAATATATGCAAATCAGTCAGTGTGATAAACCATATTAACAAATTGAAGGAGAAAAATTCTATGATCATCTCAATAGATGCAGAAAAATCTTTTGACAAAATTCAACACCTATTTATGATAAAAACCCTCCAGAAAGTAGGCATAGAGGGAACTTACCTCAACCTAAGGCCGTATATGACAAACCCCCAGCCAGCATCATTCTCAGTGGTGAAAAACTGAAACCATTTAATGTACGATCAGGAACAAGACAAGATTGCCCACTCTCACCACTGTTATTCAACGTAATTTTGGATATTTTAGCCACAGCAATCAGGGAAGAAAAAGAAATAAAAGGAGTCCAAATCGGAAAAGAAGTAAAACTGTCACTGTTTGCATATGACATGATACTATACATAGAGAATCCTAAAGATGCTACCAGAAAACTACTAGGGCTAATCAATGTATTTGGTAGAGTAGCAGGATACAAAATTAATGCACAGAAATCTCTTGCATTCCTATACACTAATGATGAAAAATCTGAAAGAGAAATTAAGGAAACATTCCTATTTACCATTGCAACAGAAAGAATAAAATACCTAGGAATAAACCTACCAAAGGAGACAAAAGACCTGTATGCAGAAAACTATAAGACACTGATGAAAGAAATTAAAGATGATACAAACAGATGAAGAGATCTACCATGTTCTTGGATTGGAAGAATCAACATTTTGAAAATGACTCTACTACCCAAAGCAGTCTACAGATTCAATGCAATCCCTATCAAACTACCACTGACATTTTTCACAGAACTAGAACAAAAAATTTCACAATGTGTATGGAAACACAAAAGACCCCGAATAGCCAAAGCAGTCTTGAGGGAGAAAAACGGAGCTGGAGGAATCCGGCTCCCTGATTTCAGAGTATACTACAAAGCTACAGTAATCAAGACAGTATGGTACTGGCACAAAAGCAGAAATATAGATCAATGGAACAGGATAGAAAGCCCAGAGATAAACCCACACACATATGGTCACTTTATCTTTGATAAAGGAGACAAGAATATACAGTGGAGAAAGGACAGCCTCTTCAATAAGTGGTGCTGGGAAAACTGGGCAGCTATATGTAAAAGAATGAAATTAGAACACTCCCTAACACCATACAGAAAAATAAACTCAAAATGGATTAAAGGCCTAAATGTAAGGCCAGAAACTATCAACATTTTAGAGGAGAACATAGGCAGAACACTCTATGACATAAATCACAGCAAGATCCTTTTTGACCCACCTCCTAGAGTAATGGAAATAAAAACAAAAGTAAAGAAAGGGAACCTAATGAAAGTTAAAAGCTTTTGCACAGCAAAGGAAACCATAAAGAAGACAAAAATACAACCCTCAGAATGGGAGAAAATATTTCTAAGTGAAGCAACTGACAAAGGATTTATCTCTAAAATATACAAGCAGCTCATGCAGCTCAATATCAAAAAAAACAAACAACCCGATCCAAAAATGGGAAGAAGACCTAAATAGACATTTCTTCCAAGAAGATATACAGAATGCTAACAAACACATGAAAGGATGCTCAACATCACTAATCATTAGGAAATGCAAATCAAATCTACAATGAGGGATCACCTCACACTGGTCAGAATGGCCATCATAAAAAGTCTACAAACAATAAGTGCTGGAGAGTGTGTAGAGAAAAGGGAACTCTCTTGCACTTTGGTGGGAATGTAAATTGATACAGCCACTATGGAGAACAGTATTGAAGTTCATTAAAAAACTAAAAATAGAACTACCATATGACCCAGCAATCCCACTGCTGGGCATATACCTGGAGAAAACCATAATTCAGAAAGAGTCATGTACCACAATGTTCATTGCAGCTGTATTTACAATAGCCAGGACACGGAAGCAACCTAAGTGTCCATCGACAGATGAATGGATAAAGAAGATGTGGCACATATATACAATGGAATATTACTCAGCCCTAAAAAGAAATGAAATTGAGTCATTTGTAGTGAGGTGGATGGACCTAGAGGGTGTCGTACAGAGTGATGTAACTTAGAAAGAGGAAAACAAATACTGTATGCTAACACATATCTATGGAATCTAAAAAAAAAATGGTTCTGAAGAACCTAGGGGCAGGACAGGAATGAAGACACAGCCATCGAGAATGGACTTGTGGACATGGGGAGGGGGAAGGTTAAGCTGGGACGAAGTGAGAGAGTGTCATGGACATATGTACACTACCAAATGTAAAACAGACAGCTAGTGGGAAGTAGCCGTATAGCACAGGGAGATCAGCTCAGTGCTTTGTGACCACCTAGAGGGGTGGGATAGGGAGGGTGAGAGGGAGATGCAAGAGGGAGGGGATATGGGGATATATGTATATGTATAGCTGATTCTCTTTCTACAGCAGAAACTAACACACCCTTGTAAAGCAATTATGCTCCAATAAAGATGTTAAAAAAAGAAGCATTTATTGAATTTTCCCCATGTGCCACATGCTGATGACAGAAAAATGAATAATACACCCATGTCCTCAAGACACTTGAGGTACAGCGGTGAAAGAAGGCACGTATATGAATAAGAACAACATGGCAATAGTGAGCCTTATTGGGCAAAGTCATGCGTAGCCACTGCCACCATTTTATTAACAAACAGTGCATGGTCTCTTAAAGGAGGCTTTTCCGGATGTGGTTTTTTAATGCTACATTCTAGGTGATGGATATGCCCCTGGGTCTGCTCTCCCAGGGGAAACACAACAGTGTACGAGGTACAGTGGAACTTTATTAGACCAGGTCTCTTCCCTATGTGGCTGTGAGATGGAAGCAGGTTTTCCCAGGTATCTGGGCTTCATTTCCTCTGTAAGAGCTGAAACAGTTGCTCTGTAACACTCCCTCCAGCTTTTTCAGTCTGTAACCTAGAGGATGCTTTGTCTCGGTCATTCATTTTAGGCTACATTTCTGCCACAGTAATACAGAAGTCTAACTTTGAGCCCCAATTAAGCAAAATGTTATCTTCCACAGAAGAATTTCAATCTTCTCATTAGTAGACCCGAATTGCAAAAAAGTGTACTCAGTTGTGATTATGTATTTTGAATTTCACCAAAAAAGTTTTAAAAATTTGTTTTCTTTTTTGATTCTAAGTCCCTATATCATATCATTGATTTTGCTTCATGGCCTGCAAAGCTTACAGTGTTTATTCTTGGGCCCTTTATAAAAAAGATTGCTGACTCCTAGTTTAAGGTTGGAAAGTTGTGGAGCAGAGTGTTTCCTGGTGTGAGATCCCTGAAACCCCATTCCTGACAGATGCTCAAGGGAGAAGACAGTTCCATGGTCAAATAAAGGCCCTGACAAGTCCTGAAGTAAGACACAAAGAAATCTATAATCACAATCAAATGAAGAAACACACCTATTTCACTTTGTTTAACTCCATGTTTCCAAATGTAAATGAAGTCAGACCTTTTACTAGATGACATCCCTCAGTTGCACTTTGAACCCTGGTCCTGAGCAGGTTCCCTCACACACAACTCCTATGTTCTCCCGGCGTGCACCCTTTTTTAAAAAAAATTTTAATAGATCTTTATTGGAGTATAATGGCTTCACAATACTGTGTTAGTTTCTGTTGCACAGCAATGGCAGGGAAGTCTAAATTTACTTCAGGTTATATAGTCTTCCTCTTTTGCTGGACCAACTTTGCAGCAAACTGGGGAGCCACATCAGCTGAAATGACACTTCTTCCTTCCAACCCTGGGAAATGTCCCTTTCTAAGGCTCCATACTGCATTCCAGTTGGAGCAGTGCAGCCTCAGGATGAGGATCTGTAGATCTATAGATGATGTAGAACGTCTGAAATTGGTTTGCCTGGTTGTGGTGAGGGGTTTGAGTCAAGTCATATGTGCTCTTGCTTCGTTTTTTTTGTGACTCTAACTGAGTACTCTGCAGCTTACTGTGCTCCCCTGAGTTTCCCTGTAGGACAGTTTCAACTAATGACAGCATAATATAGCTCAGCCCACACTGCGCAGGCCAGGCCTGTGTCCAGGCTCCCCCCCACCCCCACCCCAAGCACCACCGTTTCAATAGTAATAACTACCATCTCTTTTGGACATGTGAACCCCCGGGGTGGGTTAGGGTCCTAGCCTTTGGCAGTGGTCAGAGTGATTCACGTGGCACTTGCAGGGTCAAACTCATCAAGGGGACTTTATCAGCAGGTGTCCAACAACTGAGGCATAGATATTGGCTGAACGAATGAGTGGGTGAATAAATGCCCTTCAACCCCAGAGAGTTGCATCCCGGTGGGCAGGGACTTATGCAGTTCAGGGATTCTAGACTACTCTCTGTGCAAAGGATACTATATATAAGAGGAGATGGGGCAGGAAGATTGAATGGGCATGGGTTTGAGTCCTAGACCTACCAACCAAGCAAGGCATCACGTTGCTCAAGTTCTTTAACCTCTCGAGTGTTACTTTTCTCCCCTGTAAAACGGAGTAGTAATACCTACCTTGCTGAATTCATGTGATGATGAGGCTACCGAAGGGAATTGACATGAAAGCTAGCAAGGATCTGATACATGGTAAAAACTCAATGGATTGTAGCCATGATTATGGGTTATTAAGGGTGGGAAGCATCATCAGCCATCATGCCGAGTCCCCTCATTCTATAGATGAGGAGACTTGGTCAATACGGCAGTTAGTGGGAGAACACAGGTTCCCTTAGTGCTAACTTAGTGCTCTATGTAGCACATTTCTCTCTTCAGTCATCCATTAATTACTGAGGAGAAAGTCCTGATTCTGACTTTGGATATTCCCTGTAATCTTGACTTTGCTTCCAGATCCAAAGGATGGGTGCCCGGCCTCTAGCGTGCATGGGTTACACAACGTGACTTTTTAAGCACAAAGCTGAGAACGTTGCCTTCCAGGAAGAGGGCCTCTCTCTTGTTGGTACCTCTCAGGTTGCCAGGCTAGGACTTGGGAACATCAGGCTCACAGATGCCTCAGACACATGACTGGGTGGCTCGTCTATGCCTCAGGCCTTGGGGAAGGTGAGCCGCCCTGGAGCCAGGTGCTGCCTTCTTACCACACACCTGGCTGGGGCTCGGTGGAGTGTTCAAAGGAGCAACTGGAGGCAACTCGATGAGCGGCAACATGGCAGGGAGGAGAGAAGTAGAGGCAGCAGAAGGGAAGAGAAGGAAGCTCTTGCCATAGGCTGGAGGGGGCAATTTTTTTTCCTCAGAAAAACAGTATTACACCTGATGTCTAGATTCCTTCTCAGGCAGACCTATAAAAATCCCATTAAACACTATCTAGCAATTCCTCTTCTGGGAATTTATCCAAAGGAAACAAAAATACTAACTCCAAAAGATATCTGCACCCCCATGTTTAACACAGCATTGTTTACAGTTGCCAGGATGTGGAAGCAACCTAAGTGTCCATCAATAAATAAATGAATGGATAAAGAAAATGTGGTATACATATACAATGGAATATTTTTCAGTCATAAAAAGAAGGAAGTCTTGCCATTTGCAACAACATGGATGGACCTTGAGGGCACTATGCTAAGTGAAAGAAGTCAAAGAAAGACAGATGCTGTAGGATCTCACTTATATGTGGAATCTAAGAAAACAAAAAGCCCCCAAACTCATAGATGCAGAGAACAAGTTGGTGGTTGCCAGAGTCAGGGGGTGGGGGAAAAGGGTGAAGGGGGTCAAAAGGTACAAAATTCCAATTGTAAAATGAATAAGTCATGGGGATACATCATGGTGACTAGAGTTAATAATACTGTGTTGCATATTTGAAATTTGCTAAAAGAGTAGATCTTAGAAGTTCTCATCACAAGAAAAAGACTTGGTAACTGTATGGTGATGGATGTCAACTCGATTTATTGTGGTGATCATTTTGCAATATATATATATATATATATATGCAAATATCAAGTCATTTACACCTGAAACTAATATAATGTTATATGTCAACTATATCTCAATTAAAAAATCCCATTAAACACATAAAGAATATGAACTATAGTACTCCAGAACTGATAGGGCTACCTGGGTTTCTGTGAACTTAACTGGGTATCTACTCATCTAACATTATCATAAAATTAGCTACCATTAATTATCTTACTATAAAAATATTAAAAAGTATAGAGTGCAAAATAAGAAGTCTTTTCCCTCAATCTGCCCCCAAACCAATCCCACTTAATTCAGTTTTCTTGTTAACAGTTTCTTATGTATTTTTCCGATAGTCATATTCGTATTCTCTCTCTTTCTCTCTCTCTCTTTCTCTCTCTCTCTCTCTCTCTATATATATATAATATATATATATATATATATATATATAATGTATATATAGTGTAGTAAGTACCAATTCCATAGGCATCACAGAGGCACTGACATTTAAAGTGCCATTGAAGAAGGTGAGGAAAGGAGCCAGGTAGCTCTCTGGGGGCGTCTTGGGGAGAATGCCAGGCTGATGGACCATGAAGTGCAGAGTCCTGGGATGGGGTTGTACCTGGTGCATTTGAGGATCAGCAAAGAGGCCATGGGGTCGGAGTTGGGTGGAGTGGGGTGGAGAATATACAAGGCTTTGTAGGTTATGGCAGGGACTTGGGCTTTTACTCTGAGTGAAATGAGCTCCTTGAGCAGAGGCATGATGTGACCTGACTTAGAGGGAGAATTATTTGGAGGCTCTTATGTAATAACCCAGGTGAGAGATGATGGTAGCATGAGCCTCGATGGTAGTAGAGTGGAAAAATGGTTGGATCCTCGACATATTTTAGAGCAATAGCTAACAAATGTGATTTATTGTTGGACTGGTGGTGGGGTGTGAGAGAATGAGCATGTAGGTCAAATTACAGATTTGGTGGCTGAACAGCTGGAAGGATGGGGTTTCTAATTCACGGTGGGGCCGGTATTCAGAAGCAAGTCTGCTGGGCTGCAGGGCTGTGCTTCCTCCTCCACGTCTTGCCTCCTGGGCACCACACAGCCGTCCATGACACTGTGCTGTGGTAAGATTCTCTGTTCCAAGGCAAAGAACAAAATTTCAGAATATTGCCTTCTATTAAGTTGGGGACTTTCTAGCCCAAATCGATTCTAGTGTCTGAGAGTGTGTTCTAGTGGCCATTTCTGGTATTTCAAAGATGCTTATTAGAACCCAGGTAATTCATCCCTAGAACTCTGGACTCACTTGTTGGGAATGTCTGCATTAGACCGTTATTCTAGAGTCTTGTGTTCCTGCTTTTGGTGATCATACTCTCTGTGCCCTGAGTTTCGCTGTGCTTTCTTGTCCATCAATTACTTTTTGTGTCTTATAATGAAAACACAGTGAAGACGAATGTGCTATTTATAATTTTCTTCCTGGAGCCATTTCAATGAAAAGTTAATTAAATGTCTTGACATCCTAATTTTAATGTATTCTTTCAGTAATAGTGAGACAGTGTGAGAGCTGTAAGAATCCCCAAGTCTAAAATAAACTTATGCAAATACCTTTTCAAAATGCTACTTTATGCAGAGACAGCATTACTTAAACATGATTAATACTTTTATGTCTTTATTAATTTTATTAATTAAAATATTGAAAAGAGGAGCTTGTGATTGGGGTGTTCAGTTAAGGCATTCTTCAAGTGTTGGATTATAGCATGGGAGTGGGTGGTTGACCCTTGTGCGGCTATCTTTGCTTTAGGGCCGTGGTTCTCACATTCTGGTGGCTCTAGGGAAACACCTAAAGAGCTAATGAAGAACACAGAGGCTCGTTGGAATAGGGCCTGGGATTTTTGTGTTTTTATTAAGTTTCCCACATGATTCTGATACCCACCAAAGTGTGAGAACCACTGCTTTAGAGCATCAAGCTGCTTTAGTGTTTTAGGTCAACGATTCTGGACTTGATAAACTAGAGGGCAAATCTGTTGTGTGTTGCCCAAGGCCACTCGGGTGCTTCAGGCATGATATCTTACTCCCTGCATTCCAAGAGTGTGAGTATGTTGTTTACAAAGTGACTGAAATCAACAGAGGCCCCCAAAACTTCATGCCTAGGAACACCTCATACACCCTTTCCTTTGAAAATGAGCTGTGGAATTCTGGAGTTCCATTGATAAGACCTCAGATATGTAGATTTGTAGGTGATGTATTGGCTTGTGCCAAAGCAATTCTCTCATTTCCCTGCTAAATGCATCTCCTGCTGTGGCAGCTCCCAGGTCTGTTTTTTCTGCCAAGGACCCCACGGTGGCTAAAAGTGGGAGGGGCCTGTGTGGACCAACTCAGGATGGAGTCTTCCCAAATCAAAGGATGGGGGATGCTAATCTATGGTCAGAGAGGATGGGGTTTCTTCAGGGTTTGGGCCTTTCTTTCCACTGTGGGAAAGAAAGATACTCTTGGGCTTCTCAATAATAGTAACTGTGGATGAGTGAAGTACTGTTCCAAGTGCTTTATATTGAATACCTTAATTAATCCTCATAAATCCCACTGAGAGTGTATTACTATTCCCATTTTAAGGAAAAGGAAATGGAGGTACAGAGAATTTGCCCACAGCGATCCCAGCTAATTATAGGAGCTAAGATTCAAATACAGGCTGTCTGGCTCCAGAGTTTATCATTTTAGCCATTATGCTCTGCTGTCTAGCAGGATTTATGCTCCTTCCCTCTGTTATGTTGGTCTAGGAATCATAATGGGAGTGACAGAGAGATGGACACTCCAAGGGCAGTCATGCAGAGAATGGCAGAGTCCAATGGCCGGCAAAATAACAGGGAGCTCCTGGGACCCCTCCCTCGCCTGAAGAACCAGAGCCAGGTGTGGACAGAGGTGATGGTGGGGGGTATGCAGGGTAGCATTCAGTGGTGAGGCTGAACTCACTCCTTACAGGTAGCATCCATTCTGATTGGCAGTGCTACGGCATACCTGTCATCGAATGCTTTGAATATTGCTGCTGAGTGTGTGTTCCTCCCCGAAAGCCATGGCTGGCTTGGTGATAGGCCCCCTGAATTGTCATGGACCTTCTTTTAGGCCAGGAGAAGGAGAGGGCCAGTTGTTCACTAGGGCTGTTCAGATGCTGCTGGCAAGTAGCAAACTGTAAGCCCCAGGGAAGCCCCTGGGTTACAGGGAGGGAATAGGTGGAGGGCAGCAGAGGTCCGATGAATAGGATGGGTGTCATCATGATCCAGGGCAGGATTTATAAAATTTGAGTAATATAAGGATTTCTTTTGAAGGAAAAATATTACAGCATATTTCCAGTGTTAAAGGAAATTAGTCTTATTATAGTATTACTTAAATATGTTCAAACAAAACGAATTGCAAATTCCTCATATTTTTAGCTGTTGTACAACTATAAAACTGAAACATTTTAGCAAAACCAAACAGGAACAAAATTACAGAAGCAATAATATGCCAATTAGTGGCACTGATTTAACGTGATGGATGCTGTTGTTTTGCTGAAACAGCCACAACTTATTGCATCTATGTGGCATTGACACTACAGGCTCTGTGGATATCGTGGCCTCCACTTCATGTGTCATGGGATGACTCAGTAGTCTGTTATCCAGCTCCACTTGTCTAGAGGATCAACCGTGTGGCTTTTGCTTGTACAGCGGTGGTGATGTCCTTTGGCCTCCCCTGAGTGCAAAACCATTATTGGTCTCTGCCCAACTCCTTGGTGCCAGTGTGGTCATCATACCAAGCTTGGGTACCAATGTTGTATGGCACTTCTGGTGATTATGGGATTGACTATACAGTTGATAAAGAATATGCTTATTTCGATTTTTGTTGCGATGATTTGGGATTGCACTCCACTGAAATGTAAGCTCTCTCGGGGGGCTTTGTTTTGCACTCTGCCATATTCTTGGTGGTGAGAGTAGTGCCAAGAACAGCTCTGTCCAGTGGAAATATAATGCAGCCCATAAATACGAGCCACTTAGGTCATTTAATATTTTCTAGTAGCCACACTTTAGAAAAGTAAAAGGGAACAGGTGAAATTAACTTTAGTAATATATTTTATTTAATCCAATGTATTTTAAATTGTGATCATTTCAACATGTAATCAACATAAAAATTACTAATGCAGGATTTTATATTTTTCTTTTTGTGTGAAGTCTTGTGTGTATTTTACATTTACAGCACATCTCAATTCAGACTAGCCACATTTTAGGTGCTCAGTAGTCTCGTGTAGCTAGAGGCTACTGTGTTAGACAGTGCAGGTATGGAAGATAATGGGTGCTCAATGAGTGAAGTAAGTCAGAAAGAGAAAAACGAATACCATATGCTAACACATATATATGGAATCTAAAAAAAAAAAAGGTTCTGATGAACCTAGGGGCAGGACAGGAATAAAGACGCAGACATAGAGAATGGACTTGAGGACACAGGGAGGGGGAAGGGTAAGCTGGAATGAAGTGAGAGAGTGGCATGGACATATATACACTACCAAATGTAAAATAGATAGCTAGTGGGAAGCAGCCGCATAGCACAGGGAGATCAGCTTGGTGCTTCGTGACCACCTAGAGGGGTGGGATAGGTAGGGTGGGAGGGAGACGCAAGAGGGAAGAGATATGGGGATATACGTATGCATATAGCTGATTCACTTTGTGATAGAGCAGAAACTAACACACCATTGTAAAGCAATTTTACTCCAATAAAGATGTTAAAAAAAAAAAAAGACTATTGCTTGACGCGTTAAAGAGCTTTCAGACATTCAGGATACTGTTTTCAGAAATGCTGGTGCTCCCTCTTATATTACAGTGGGGGGAAGCAGAAGAAGGTGGGGCTCCAAGTTGCTCACCGCTCACTTGAATGATTATGACATCCTCCTATCTGGTCTCGCTGTGTCCAGCCTTACTCCTGTAATTGTCCTCTCCAGGACAACCAGAGGACTTTTTCCTAAAATGAAAAGCTTATCAGGCTTCCCTGGTGGTGCAGTGGTTAACAATCCGCCTGCCAATGCAGGGGACACGGGTTCCAGCCCTGGTCCAGGAAGATCCCACTTGCCGCGGAGCAACTAAGCTCGTGCGCCACAACTACTGAGCCTGCGCTCCAGAGCCCGCAAGCCATAACTACTGAAGCCGCCGTGCCTAGAGCCCGTGCTCCACAATAAGAGAAGCCACCACAGTGAGAGGCCCGTGCACCTCAACAAGGACTGGCCCCTGCTTGCCGCAACTAGAAGAAGCCCGCACGCAGCAACGAAGACCCAAAGCAGGCCAAAATAAATAAATGAATAAATAAATTAAAAAAAATTACTATATATGTATATATGTGTTTGTGTATACATAAAAGAAAAAAAAGCTTATCAAACCACTCCCTTGCTTAAAAAAGTTCCAGTGGCTCCTCTTAGACGTTAAAATAATGTCCAGGTTCGTTAGCATGGATTACAAGGCCCTGGATGCTCTGGCCCTCGCCCTTTTCTCTAGTGTACCCTCTCTTGCCATCCTCCTTGAGTGTCCTACCCCAGCAACATTGTCCTTCCACATGGCAGACCACCTTCGCCTTTGTGTCTTTGTACGTGCCATTTCCTATGCCTGTGACTGTCCTTCCTCCACTCTCCTTCCCCTACTCATTTCCTGTATATCCATCAGGTACAGGTTAAAATGTCACTTCCTCCAGGAAGCCCTCCCAGAACCCCCTGCACTGTCTGGCTCTCTGAGTCCTGCTGCTGTGCACTACCCTAGTTGAATATTCCTCACTCTCATCTCTCATAGCAGACCCCCCTTTTCAGTAGCTGTCCCCCGCTACCCTTTGAGACCTGGGATAACTTAGGGAAGAAGATGACTGATATGGATCATGGAGGCCTGGGGGATTTTATTGTTGTCAGAAAGTATGGCCAAAAGTCTTGGGAGAAAAGGAACAGACATTTCCCACCTGATTTAAAACTACGCATTATGGGCAAGGCTTAATTAAAATGCAGAAATCCTATTCCTCATGGCAACATTTGGCAATCCCTTCCCTCTCATCACTGAAAGTATCGGAGGATTATTCAAGGGGGACTCAGCCACCAAATGTATCCTTCCCTCAATCGGGAGATGTTGGTTAATGGAAAACTTGTGACTCGTCTGTCCTTGAGTATTGAGGGTTCCTCCCAGGTCCTCCCCTCTTCAGTTAAAATGACTCCCACTGTAATTATATTTGGCGTATGTATCAGCTAGATCAGTGGTTCTGAACCAGAGGAGCGTCTCAGAATCACTGGGGAGTTTTCCTGAAGTACATCTGTCTAATACCAGTCCTCCCCCAATTTCCCTCCAGACCCATGAATCAGAATCTCTCAAGATGGAGCCCAGGAATGCATATTGTGAACAGGCTTCTCAGCCAACTCTGATATTTAGTCTCTGGTTAAGAATCACTGAGCTGGGGTGTAAGAAAGGCAAAATAGTCTAAAACCAAAGTCATTGCAGGTTATGACGGGTGCTTCTTTAATGAGGCGCTATAGGGGGACTAAGGGTGGTGACATTTCCTACTCCAGGAGCACAGTCTGGGAGAACTATTAGCCAAGGCAGAAATGGGCCACCTGTAGGAAAGGTGAGAGAATGCCATACCTGAGTGATCAGGCTTTATTTGTTCCTTGTGCAGCTCATACTCTTAACTTTTTATTATTGCACAGCTGCCGACTCGATTTTACAATGCAAATAAAAGTCTGATATATTATGACACTTTGCATTTATTGTTCACCATATCTATTGAGATGAAATAGTTATTAAAAATTGTTCTTAAACCACATTCAAATGCCTGTTGATAAGCAAGTTAATGTAGTAAGATCTGATACTTCATCTTCCTTTGGCCACGGGGCTGTAGAGCCAAGGATAAAAAGTGGTGCCTTCTCTGTATTTGGGGACCCACAGTATTGGCTATCACAGTGTTTTTTATTCATTCAATACGTACTTATTGAGGCCCTGTAACAGGTCCTGTCTCTAGCAGTAAAAGAAGATCCAAGCCCCTGCCCTGTGGAGTTTACATTTCAGTGGAAGAGACAAAAATAAGCAAAATAAATAATTACTTATATTAACTATATAGTGCTAGAGATGTGATAATTGCTATGGAGAAAAATAAAGCCTGAAAGGAGGATAGGAATTCTTGTGTGTGGAGTGGTAATGGGCAGAGGGTGGTGGTGGTAACATTCGACCATAGACCTGAAGGAGAAAAGGGGATGAACTGTGCAGGTATCTGGGAGTAAGTTGTTCCACATGGAACAATAAGTGCAAAGCCCCTGAGGCAGGCAGCAGCATATTTGAAGTGTCTTCAGAATCACCAAACAGTGAGGACAGTGTGGAGAGAAGAGGGAAAGCAAGGTAGAAGATGAGGTTAAGGAGGTAACAAGAGGCTACAGCAAGGAGTTTTGCTCTTACTCTGAGTGAGAGGAAAAGCCAGTACTCACTTTATTTTTTTCTGTTTCTTTACTTTTTTTTTTTACATCTTTATTGGAGTATAATTGCTTTACAATGGTGTGTTAGTTTCTGCTTTTGAGCTGAGGTATAGAAGAGACAACTTAATTTCAAAAGGATCACTCTGGTGGTGGATGGAAACTACCCTCTACATGAACCAAGGTGAAGCAAGAAGACACTTTAAGAAGCTGTTTCAATATCCCAGGTGAGTGATAGAAGTAGCTTGGACCAGGGTGACAGAAGCAGAGGTGAAGAGAAGGGGTTAGATTCTCGATATATTTTATAGTCAGAGCAGGGAAGATTTGCTGGGTACGGGTGTCAGAGGGAAAGAAAAGAGTCAAGGATGAGGCAGGTCTCTGACGTGTGTACCTGGAGAGAAGGAGTGGCAGTTCGCTGGGATGAGGAAGATCATGGGGAAGCAGGGCAGGACAGTGCTCAGAAGTTCAGGAATTTGGTTTAGACCAGTTTACAAAAGCAAGTTGTCGTTCCCTTGCAGCACTGAGGTTGCTACTGTACAGGGTTACTGATTCTGAAGTCTTAATGCTACTTGTCACTTCACTAGCTCATGTCAAATGACAGTTTTTGTTGGTCATTTTCTTGTGGGAAAGAAATTAAGATTCTCCAAAATTTTATTTCCCAATCTATAATTTTTCCTTAAAAAGAAAACTCTTTTTTACAATGTTTTCTTTAAACTTTGTATGATTCATTTCTTAACCCCTAATTTGGCTCTTTTCTTTGTGTCTAATTAAATAATTCATCTTTCTTTTCAAAGTTCCTGCTTCCAAGGAGCTGGATTAATTTCTCTCTTAAGTCATTGCTTTTTAAAGAGAGTGGTCCTTCTCAGCTTTCTAAGTTGCAAGAAACAGATTCACTCCTGTTATCCTTAGTGATAAGAATTCATTGTAAGGATCACCTCTGGGGAGAGGGATTGGGGTGGGATTTTTTTTTCCAATTGATTCACTATTATATTTTTTGCATATATATATATATATATCTCATAGGAAGAATGTAAGACTGCAGTTGAATAAATACATAAAATATAAACAAGTACATAGGCTCACAGTGACACTAAAAATAAAATAAGAAGTAAAACTCATTGGTCACCATTGAAGGTTGCTAGGACACCAACTCAATATTCTGAAAACAGTGAAATGGTAAAGAAAAACAATCCAGCATTTATTCTCTCTTCCTTATATGCACCATATTTGAATTTAATCAACTGTTAAGGATTTGTTAAGAATTCCTTATAGAAGAATTTCAGCTAAAATGCAGAAGGAATTATGAAATCATAAATAACTGGATCTAGGCCGTGTTAATCAGTGGGTGGTAAAACCATTGAGTGAAAAAGGCAGATGTAGAACTTCATGATGGATGGACCAGGCTGACAACACCTGAACCCACTGATCCGTCAATCTCAGAATCACTTGAGGTTGGACACTTAAGGGGATAGGTATATAGGGGTTCAGTGTCTTATTCTATTTTTGTGATGTTTGAAACTTTTCATAAGATGTTTTTAAAAGACAAAAATGTTTATACATACACAAAATTTTTATTTTTAACTACAGATAGGATCATACTCTCTATATGGCTCTGCATTTCACTTTTATTCACTGAACTGACTTTTGTGGGTTCCATGTTGCTCAACTTACTGGTCTCTGGACTTTATATAGGGTGGCTTTGCTGAGAGTTTTTATTCAAGACTGGTCGTGAGTATAGGAGATCAAATGATCAGGGACAGACAAGAACATTTCTTCCGAGACAGGCTTGCGAAATGCACTCTGGCAAGGACCTCTTGAATCCTAAGAGGTAAAAAGAACGTTTAGGTGAGAAGTGTCAGGGAAACAAAAGTATTTCAAGCCGTTTCCCTGAGCAGAGAAGGGATTCAGACTGTCCATAATGCCATTTGGTGTATGTAACCTTGGGAGCTGCTTCCTGCCCTTGGATCTGAAGCCTCCTCCTCAGTATCTCCAGCTGTGCTGCCAGTCAGTCAGTTTAAACCTGTTTTCCCTGGGTTCAATCTCCAACCTCAGCAGTTCTTCCTAGAGAGTTTGAATCTTTAGGTCTGGAGCCTGACATCCCAGAGGGTATAAACATGGCCAAACACAAGGGACTTCAGCAGTGGACGCATATCTGAAGAGGTAGGTCTGTTGGGAGGTGTCCTGACAGGTAAATGGGGGAGAGCAGGCTGGTATGTGTGGAAAGAGCATGATCTTTGGAGTCAGGCCTGGGTTTGAATAGTGGTTTCTGTATCAGCCGTGTGTCTGTGGACAAACCGTTTAATCTCTCTGTGCCTCCATTTCACTCCTTTGTAAAATGCTGACAAAATTCCTCCTTTCTGTGGCTGTGATAGGGCTCCGTGATGCTGTGTAAGCTGAAGCCCACGGCAGTGCTTGGTGCTTGGCAGATGCTTTACAAATGCCCAGTCTCCATTTCTCTCTTCTAAGAACGGGGCTGCTAGCTGTATCAGAAATTGTGCTACAGAGACTGGAGCCTAGGAGATGAAAGTCAGGCATCTTGGCTGGGTACTGAGAGTCTGGGCTATGTGGACCGAAAGCTGGTTTCTGAAAGCGACCAGATCCAGGGTGAGGCTTCTCAGAGCTGAAGACCCTGCTCAGAATTTACCACCGTTTGCCATATTGCTGGCTCCATTGCGTTTGTCTGTCTTAGCCAGGAAGCCCCAGAAAGATACGGGCCTGGAAGTCTCTTGCTCTCTGTGCTATCCTTCAGTGCCTCACGTGCCACAGGGACTTAATAACTATCTGTACACGAGTGAATTAGTGTTCATGGAAGAAACTCTAGCAAATACAAATCAGAATAGGAAAACTCACCCTTAACCTAGTCCCCTGTTACTAACATTATGGGTTTTATCCTTTCGGTCCTTACACTTATAATTTACAAAACTGCGGTCATACTGTTCTATAATGTGCTTTGTGAAAATATGTCTTGAACATTTTCCCAAATTGTATGTGGTTTCCTATAAAATCATTTTAATGGCTGCATAGTAACTTTTGTATATACATACCACGATTGTTTTTGGGCTTCCCTGGTGGCGTGGTGGTTAAGAATCCGCCTGCCAATGCAGGGGACACGGGTTCGAGCCCTGGTCCGGGAAGATCCCACATGCCGCGGAGCAACTAAGCCCGTGCGCCACAACTACTGAGCCTGTGCTCTAGAGCCTGCAAGCCACGACTACTGAAGCCCGCACGCCTAGAACCCTTGCTCCGCAACAAGAGAAACTACAGCAATGGGAAGACCGCGTACCACAACGAAGAGTAGCCCCTGCTCACTGCAACTAGAGAAAGCCCACGTGCAGCAGTGAAGACCCAGTGCAGCCAAAAATAAATAAATTTATTAAAAAAAATACCACGATTTTTATAATGAATGAATTCCTTGTCTTTAGACATTTAGGTCATTTGTGCAGTATTTTGCTGGTATAAACAGCATTGTAATGAACATCCTTGCAGATAAATCCTAGACCAAATAACTGATTAGCTTCTCCATTTGAATACCAGTTTCCTTTTACTCTTTTTTTTTTTTTTGAGATAATTGTAGATTCACGTGCAGTTGTAAGAAATAATACAGAGAGATCCTTCAGACTCTTCACCCAGTATCCCCCAGCAGTAAGATAACATATTGCATATCTGTAGAACAATATCATAATCAGGAAATTGACACTGTTACAACCCTTCAACACCTATTTTAAGTTTTTTAGTTTGCCTTGGCCAGACACATGTTGTAGACACTGTTGGGAAGTTCTGGTTTTTCATTTTCAAAAGCATGTATCTTTCTACTTCTGTCAACCACCCTCCTCTCCTTTTCCCCTTCCTCAGCTGAGCCCTGTCTCCTAGTTAGCCTGCCTTGATGGCTCTGTTCCAGCTGTCTTTGCACAGGTGCCTGAGTTCTAGATTCTCAGAATTCCAAGCACTAATGTTATTCAGAGCCTCTGTGAAATAAGGTCAGAGACTATTTCTTCTGCTATCAAACTGTAGCCATCTGTTGGTTTCTACTCTTAATACCAAAGCCGATAACGCCCAGGGTATCAGAGCCGGCAGGCATTATAGATACAGTCTGCTGCTAATCAAATCCACTAATTAAAACTATGAGCCAGGCTGTAAGGTTACATTTCCTTTGTTCTTATTTCAGATTCTGTGTAGTCACATTTTATATACATACGAAAGTGTGTCTGTGATGTATTAATAAAATTTCACCTTATGCACAAGTGAAATAACACAAATATTTCAAAGAAAAAATATCAAGAATTGTGTAATTTCAAGGATAATATGGCAGCTTGAGTGAAATAGTCGCTGTGTTTACCTTTTGCTTGATGGGGATCCCACTTTAGCCCTGGAAATGGACAAACCCACCGTGCTTTGTCAGAACAGGAACTTCTGCAAGTGATGTTGGTTACTGTTGTGCCTTTATCTGAAAATTCACTGTTAGTATAATTGAGTCTTTTTTCGTAATCATAAAATAATATCATACATGTATTCATTAATGGGTGGTACTGATGCTGGTGCTAGTTCTAAAAATATGCCTGAAAACCAGTAACTAGAAAGGAAGGTAGATGTGCTAAAACACTATTAAGACAAACATGTGCTAAGATACACTGTACTTTTGATTTCAGAGAGAGCACTTCATGAAATATTATAGATAATGCCAAGGAAATAAAAGACTGCCTTAAAGCAAAATATGCTACAGTGGTTGTAGATTTATGTGCCAGCATCTTCATACATTATATTTACTCCAGTGGGAAAATTAGTTGTGAATTATGCAAGCTTTGGTTTATGCAAGGTCTTGAGTAATTTATCCCTTACATAAAATGCATCCCCTACACTGGATTTACTTTGTACTTTGCTCATAATTCAAGTGGTGTGTACATTTAAGATGGGAATTTCAAACTTCTTAGTCCTAGTGGAATTGAATTTCTTTTTCATTTTTACAATTTATAAATGAAATTTTTAAGTCAGTTGCTTGAAATTCAAGGATACATTTCTCAAAGAAACAGTCATTACACGGGAACTCACATTTGTTGATTACCTACTATATATGTGTCAGCACTTTACATATTAGTTCTAATTTAATATAGTCCTTGCAGCAACTCTGGGGTCTGTCACCACCTTGAATTTGTAGAAGAGGCTTCCCAGAATCAGAGAGGTGAAGTCACAGGCTCCACAAAGGTGAGGAGGCTAGGGTTCAAATGTCTGATTCCAAAATCTGTGTTTTGTCTGAGAGCCCGTGGACTCTTTGGAAGTCAATATATGCCCTAAAATTATAAGCAAAATTTCGTTGGCCCGTGTATTCATTTTTCTGTGCCAAAGGCTCATGGCTTTCATCAAACATCCAAGGGGCTTGTTAATCCCTTCTAGTGTTAAACACCCCAGAACCACACCAAGATCCCTCCTAAATGACCCACAGAGCCTTACTTAACCCTAACCACATATTAACCTTTTCAGTCAGCTATTTTAAGTGTTAATTTAACATTAACATCTTTAGGAAAATATTTCACAGTGTGCAGCTACTCTGGAACCAGGGTTTCTCTCTGCCCAACACTTCCTCTTGACAAGTTGGAGGGTAGGATAAAATCTCTTGGCTGCAGGACAAAACTGATGATGAGCCTTGAAACCCTTTTGCCCCCTGGGTTTCTAAGGGGTCCCAGACCTACCCTCAACATTGCGCTGGGTATTTGTGCAGACGTACAAGACTACTCAACCAAAAATCCATCTGGTTTCCTATCTTCATTTGTTTTTCTCTTGTGGCATTTTTTCATGCATCATGTTGTCTTAAAATGGCTATATTTATGCCTCATCTCCCCATTCGAGTTAGAAGGCTTCTGAAAGCAGGAGCCATATTTTGTTTATCTTGGGGTTCCCTGAATGCTCAGGATCCTGTGTGACAGGGACAGAAAAACACTAAAGTGTCAGATTCACAGCAGGCTTTCTGTCCAGGTCCTGCTTCCTGTGGAGTCTTCTTTGCCTGCTGCTGTGGCTCCTGGCCTTGGTGGGGTAGCTGTGGTAATAGGTGGGAGGTACAGAATAGCGATGGTGGGGTAGAAGATCAACTTCAACTACCTGGAGAAAAAAAGGAAACAATCAAGGGGCTGGAAGAAAGGGGTGTGTGTGCGTGTGAGGAGATGAGGCTGAAGTTCAGTGCAGGCTTGTTATTTGAAAGGAGAGTGAGGCGATGGAAGCCGCTCTGACAAGGGGGCTCTCTGGGGAGAGAGATGGTGAAGAGGGTCATGGAAAATTATTCTGTGAGCCTGTGCGTCCTACCCACCCTCCATCCCATGCTTCTATCCAATTCCCTGAATTCCATTGATCTTCAAGGCTTTGGGGACTAGGCTTCCTGTTACATTTAAATGTGTAGTTAGGCTCATCCTGATGGGGGACATGCAGATTTAAGTTAATCACACATATCTATTAAGAGCAGAGTAAATATTGAACAAATGAGCAAATTGATTCGGTTGGGCTTTCTTAAAAATGTTTGCATTTTCTTCAAATTTGAACTTAACTGTAAAGCATAGCATTTTCATAAAATTTAAACGATGTCGAAGTATGTAAAATAACAAAGCTTCCCCTACCCTTCATCTCCCCCTCTCCTTTTCCCATTCCAGGTAACCTCTGCTAATAATTTGAATTTTCTTATCAAACCTCTTTGTACAGTATTTGTCTTTCTGTGAACAAAGCCCCACAGAGTCTGGAGAAGGAAAAAACCTCTTCTGGTAGTATGAAGTCTAAATAGTGACAGCCATAGAATTTCTTCACCCAGTTTGACCAGAAAATGTAATTGCTTCTTCTGTCACACTCGAGAGACCACTTGTATCTCCCTTGCAGGAAACCATCTGCGTGAGTAGGTCTGAAGTTCAGAGGGTGTGAATGCAGAGCATCGCAGAAGGAAATCTCTTAAGTCTCTGTTGCCGTCTCCTGACCACACAGAAATTGCCTTTTCCCTCTGCCATTCATTTGGTTAAGCTACAGCTGCTCTTATGGCTGTTTTTCCTTCCTTCCTTGTTTTGTTTGACAGTGTCCTCTCAGTCAGAACGTCTTAGCAAATGCTTTTCTTTGCTAAGCTTCCCAAGGCCATGTCAAAGAGAGCACCAGGAACACGTGAAATAATAACAGCTTCTGTCACGGTGTTGATGCTGGCTGTAAATCAGCACATTCTCGAGGTTTACAAACCATGGCTGACACTCGTCAGGGGCTGCCCACATACTGGGGTGCAGACTTCCTTACAAAGTGGCATGCTTTATATTCATAGATTCCTAACACCGTCCCTGAGGCCTTTATGGGAGCACACATTGGCATGGTCTGGGCTCTTGTCTTGTTTCAACTCACTGCCTACATCCTTGTGGGGTCTTACTCTGTGTTCTTGCCTTAGGTCCTTTGAACCTGCTTTGTCCTCCTTGGAATGCTCTTACCCTGCTCTCTCTGTCCCCTACTCCCATGCCCTTTTTGCAGGGCCCAGCTTAATGTAATTCCCTCAGATCCTCCAGATCAGGTTAGCTGTCTTTCCTATCTCTCTTCCCTTCCTGGTATTTTGTACTTCATCCAACACTCTTCATGCTTAGAATTTCTGGTCGATGTCTCTTTTCCTTGCTAGGAGGTAGCCTTCATGAGAGTGGGCACTGTGGCTATCTCCATCACAGCTGCATCGCCAGTGTCTTGCCCAGAACTTGGCACAGAGGAGGTGCTCAATAAATAAGTTGTCAAGTAATAGAATGAAGTAAGAACAGGGTTTTCTAAACTTGGTTAATCAGAATCACATGGAGAAACTTGGTTGCAATACAAATTCATGGGCTCCTCTACCATAGAGATTCTGGTAGCAAGTCTGGGGTAGGGTGTGGAAATGTGTTTTGTTTTAAGCACTAAGTCTGTAGTAATTTGTTATGCAGCATAGAAAACTAACGTAGTCAGCAATTGATGGAATGATGCTGTGTAACAAACCACCCCAAAATTGAATAAAAATTTATAATGATAAGCATTTATTCTCATGCTTATGAGTCTGTAGGTGTACTGTGGCATGGCTAATGTAGGCTGGGCTCAGTTGCTGGCTATGGGTTATGTTGAGGTCTGCTTCACATATGTTGGGCTGAGAGGCAGCAGGTTCTCCTAATGGTGATCCACCGGTGCTCAGGAACCAAGTCAAAATGTACAAATTCAGGGCTTCCCTGGTGGCGCAGTGGTTGAAAGTCTGCGAGCCGATGCAGGGGACACGGGTTCATGCCCCGGTCCGGGAAGATCCCACATGGTGCAGAGCGGCTGGGCCTGTGAGCCATGGCCGCTGAGCCTGCACATCCGGAGCCTGTGCTCTGCAACGGGAGAGGCCACAACAGTGAGAGGCCCATGTACCGCAAAAAAAAAAAAAAAAAATGTACAAATTCATCTAATACATATACTTGTGTCACATCCCTGACATTTCATTGACCAAAGCCAGTCATATGGCTTTCCAACATCAACGGGAAATGAATATTTTCTGATCAATAATAAAAAGTATAAAAGTTTGTCTGGCCTCTTAGTTTTGTCTAAGGTGTCCTCATGTATACCAGCTCATTCTATTCTCCCTGAAATCTTATGAAGAAGGCAGAAGAACTTTTTTAAACTTCATTTTCATTTGAGGAGAGAAGGGTTCAGATTGGTTAAGGGAGATTCTTACTATCAAATGGCTGGTTTCTGTCAGAGATATGACTATAAGGAAAGGCTTTTCCACTTTTTGTCTAGTGCTCTTCCCACGGCAGGGATTTCTGAGATATAGTCGATCTGTGTTAGTAGTGCATAACAGCACTCTTAAGTGTTTTAAGAGCCATGCAAGTATTTTAAGCCATTCTGAATGGTTCACTTCCCTGAATGCCCTGATCCCTCATCCCAGGTCTTTGTGCTGGTCATTCCCTTGTCTGTAATGGTTTTCCCTACTCTTCCCAACTCACAATGTTCCTAAACCTAACACCTCTACTTACTGTTCAGCTCGCTGATCTCAGCTTAAACTTGCACTTCTTCGAGAAACCTTCCTTGGCTTATGCTTTTTCCACCTTCTCCCATCATGCCCTCCCATCATCTCTCTATTGTAGCACTTAACTCACTGCGTTAGTTACCTGCCTGCCCCCTGGACTGTCAGTGCCCTGAAGGCAGGAGCTATGCTATGCCTCCTTTTCACTGCCATGCATTGCAGCGTCTAGGACGTAGTAGACAGTAGTGTTTGTTTACTGATTGATTAATGTTTTCTTCTTGGGGTCTCAGAAACCACAGATGCTACTATTTATCTGTGAGTGACACCCTGCTCTAATGATTTTATAGTATTGTTTTATTTTTTGATACTTTGCATAATCTGGCTTTATTCCCCCCTCCAATTGTTAAATAAAACCTGGATAATTCTTAAGAGCGAATGGGGCCAACTAGCAATTTTTAAATAACTTGTGAAGTCTCCTAGACAAAGAATAATAGAATGTTTGGTGCTGGTTGTGGTATGAAAGTTCAGCTACCCTGGTTCTTCGCAAGAACCAGGGCCTTAGGCCAGATCACGAAAGTCCTGGAAGGTCACATTCAGACATTTAAACTCTAACCTGCAGGCACTGGGGAGTCACAGTGCTTTTGAGAGGAGATTGACATGGTCACATGAGTGTTCTAGGGAGTTCTAAATATATGAGCAAGGGTGAATGAGGGATATCCATGAGAAGCTGTTGTCCTGTTAAGAAATCCTGTTGGCTTAGACAGGGTGATGGTGGTGGGAAAGGAGAGGAGAGAGAGATTTAGAGATAGTGAAACACACTTACTGGAACTTGGTGACTTTTGGATAGGGGTGTGAAGTCCCTGCCTGCCTGAGGCATTTTGTGTTCTGCTTAAAAATAAGAAGCCCAGTCCAGAAGTCTGTAACCTAAAGAGAACAGCTCTTATCTGTGGTGCAAACAGAATGGCCTTTGGAATCAGAGACAAGTTACTTAACTTCTCTGAATTTCAGAATACACAATGAGCAAATCAAAATGTCCCTCGAAATCAAATGAGATAGATGTGTAAATGGCATCAGTGGGTGGTAACCAACATTAAACATTCTGAAATATAACCCCCCCACCCCCTGAACTCGTTTGTATCTATTAAAAGATGGGAATAAAGACACAGACCTACTAGAGAATGGACTTGAGGATATCGGGAGGGGGAAGGGTAAGCTGTGACAAAGTGAGAGAGTGGCATGGACATATATACACTACCAAATGTAAAATAGATAGCCAGTGGGAAGCAGCCACATAGCACAGGGTGATCAGCTCGGTGCTTTGCGACCACCTAGAGGGGTGGGATAGGAAAGGTGGGAGGGAGGGAGACGCAAGAGGGAAGAGATATGGGAACATATGTATATGTATAACTGATTCACTTTGTTATAAAGCAGAAACGAACACACCATTGTAAAGCAATTATACTCCAATAAAGATGTTAAAAAAAAAAAAGTCTACTTATCCTTCATGGGTCAGCTGAAGTTACCCATCTTCCCTGACCACTCCCACCTGAGGTAGTTCCTACCTTAATGCCCAGAGCATTGTTATCTATATCTGTCACATGGTGTCTTTTAAATTTGTTTTGTTTTGTTTTGCTTTGTCTTCAATAGCTGATCGAATTGGTCATATTCTTTACACCTGAAGGATTAGTCCAAGATAGACATTCTCTTGCTTTATTCCTTTTTATTCCCCTCTACCCCTCCAGCAACCATTTCAGTGTGTTTTAGTATATGTCTTTTTGTTCATATGTATTCTTGCAGACTGTCTCTTGTGGTTCTGTGAACATGTATTTTTAATTTGCTTAAGTGATACTGTGTTCTACATCTCATTCTGTTTCTTTCCTTTTCCTAAGGACTGAATTTTAATGCTCCATTCATGTTGCTATGGTATACTTTTCATTCATCACATTGGCAGCTGCATACTATTCCATGCTGGGCATCCTTCACATTTCACCTATGCATTTTTCTGATGTCAGACACCAGGGTGGCTCCAACTCCCTTTGTCATAGTGATGCTGCAGTGAACATCCTTAAGCATGTCCCCTTATGGCAGTGGTTCTCAACTGGGGATGACTTTGCATCTCTAGGGACATTCAGCAATGTCTGGAGACATATTTGATTGTCACAACTGGGGGCAGATGCTACTGGCATCTACTAGGTAGTGCTCCTAAACATCCCGCGGCACACAGGACAGTCCCCACAGCAAAGAGTTATTCGGTCTCACATGTCAGTATTGCTGAGGTTGAGAAACTCTGCCTTAGGAGCACCGGAGAGGATTTCTTAGGACTGATTCCCAGGGGCAGGCTTGTGGGTCGCAGTGTATGTGTGTTCTCGATTTGAGCAGGTAGAAAGAGACGGGGCTGGCTGCACAGTCAGAGATCCCACCACAGTTCCCAGGCCTTCAACACCCCACATCCCTGCCAGAACTTGGGTTACCCAGCTTTAAAATTTTTGCCATCTAATATGTAGGAAATGACATTTATTGTTGTATTAATTTTCATTTTTCTGATTATTAAAGAGTTAGTGACACTTTCATTAACTTCTTGGGAGGCCAAAATAACACATAGTTGGAAAGCTGAGAACCTGCCATTTTGCCATGTATGAAATTTGTACCTGGTCTCTCTGAACATCAGTTTTCTTATCTGTAAAATCTGGAATAAAAATAGTAACCTACTCATAGAGTTATTGTTATCCCATTATTATCTCATTGTCATAATAAATGAGACAATAAAAATTAAGCTCTGTCTGGCACGTAGTGAGCTGAATAGCACTAAATGAAAGTGCTATTATTTTAATGATAATATAATATGATACCTTTCTTACTTAAATTATATACCTCCCAGTACTTGACACATAAAAATGCTCCATACGTTGTTACCGAGTAAAGAGCCAAAGGCTGAAGGGAGAAGAGAGGGAGGGAGGAGGAACAGGTACTCTGATAATCTGGCCCACCTTAGAGCTGGTGATGTATTGCTTCCACAGACGCCATAAACCTCAGGGCAGGCAAATTCAAGGTTACAAGAGACAACTCCATTCCTCTCATTTTCTGATGATAAACAGTCACAAAGACAAGAGTTTGCATCTTAAGGGCACTTTCTATTTATTAAATAAATGCCTACCAAGTTCAATGCATTTCATATACAAACACGTCATTCAGTCCTCATGACAGCCTTGTAAGGTAGATCGTTTTATCCCCATTTCACCGGAGCTTAGGTAATCTGCCCAAGCCATCTCTTTTATTAAGTAATGAAGGATTTGATGTTGGGACTTTCTGATTCCACTTGGCCATGTTTCCTCTGGTTGAATTTAGGTGGGCTTTCAGAGAATACGTACTTTAGATGTGCAGAGGCTTACATCACGGAGAGCATGGCTGGGGGAGTCCCACATCTCACATTCTTTTGTTTACTTGCAAATGTATCAGATGTGTCTGACTGTGTGCAGGGGGTCTCTGGGGAACCTTGTATGCAGAAGCAAAGGTGTGAGAATTTCTGAGTGTTGTGTTATGAGCTCTTCTAGGGGCTCCAGCAAACAAAACACAGCAACAACATGGTGTGTACTGTAGTCAGCATTCTAATTCTGCTGTGGTTTGTACAGCTATGCACATGATCTCTGAGCTTGGTCGTGAAGCATCTCAGATTCAGTGCAAATGCCATAAGCAGCTTAGAAGTTGAGATGAATACTGTGCCACGTTTGTACTCCTGATCTTCGAGTTCCCTTCACAACTGGATTTACAAAACACCTTCATAATTCTGGTGTTCTGATGGATGTACTGTTTGCCCGATCTCCATAAAAATTGACTTTAGGAAAGGTTAATTCCGAGTTATAAAAGGACTAAATCTTTTCCTTAACAAGCTTATTTCCTGCCTAACAAATATAATGAGCTAATTAATAAACACGAGCTCAATTTGGCCACTCCTCTGAAGCTGGGAAGTCAGAGTTTTACTTCTGAGAGGCACAAAAGGCCAAGGAGAGCTTCATTATTAAGTGCTAAGTGGAGTCACCTTCCTTTGTAAACCGCTCCTCTTATTTAAAGGCCAGAAGCTCAGATCTGACACCTGGGAAGTTGAGAACTTGGTGACAATACCAAAAGGAAAAAGGGATGCTTAATTACTTTCTTGTACCTATCAGTTCCGCAAGGAAGGCAGGCCCTAGGATACTGGTATCGACACCCCGAAAATGGCGTCTTTGTGCTTCTCTTTGATAACTATAAAATGCGCTGACATGTTTCACTGCAAATTACTTCTTAAACCATTAACCATAACCTAATAAAGAGACGTTTGGGGCTTCCCTGGTGGCGCAGTGGTTGAGAGTCTGCCTGCGGATGCAGGGGACACGGGTTTGTGTCCCGGTCCGGGAAGATCCCACATGCCGCGGAGCAGCTGGGCCCGTGAGCCATGGCCGCTGAGCCTGCGCGTCCGGAGCCTGTGCTCCGCAACGGGAGAGGCCGCAACAGCGAGAGGCCCGCGTACCGCAAAAGAAACATTTGACAGAATAAAATGGGAGAGGTTATTTTTGTATAATGAAAAAACACTTATGAGTTGATGTAAAAATACAGTGTGACACCTCCTAGAGAATGGACTTGAGGACACGGGGAGGGGGAAGGGTAAGCTGTGACAAAGTGAGAGAGTGGCATGGACATATATACACCACTGAACGTAAAATAGATAGCTAGTGGGAAGCAGCTGCGTAGCACAGGGAGATCAGCTTGGTGCTTTGTGACCGCCTAGAGGGGTGGGATAGGGAGGGTGGGAGGGAGAGAGATGCAAGAGGGAAGAGATATGGGGATATATGTATACGTATAGCTGATTCACTTTGTGATAGAGCAGAAACTAACACACCATTGTAAAGCAATTATCCTCCAATAAAGATGTTAAAAAAAAAAAGTACAGTGTGACATAACTTTGCTTCAGCATCCAGCATGTGTCAGGCAGGCTCCTCCTTAGAATGGATTCAGCATTTTTGAATCTTTTGTGAGGTGATCTAGGAGGAACCACAAATTTGGTTTTAGCACAGGAGTTTTTGAAAGACCCAAGTAGTAGGATGGCTCAAGATATAAGTAATGAGGTGATAATGTAAACCTTCCCCACAGCATGGTAGCAATGCTGTTACTGCTCACACTGCCATGGCTCGTCACAATCTGTCTATGTGAAAGCCACCATCAGTGGAGGGGATAAGGGAGGGTCCTGAGGCCAAAGTGAGCAGAGGGACCCATGTGAGCAAGGAATGTTCATTCCTTATCTGGCACAGCTTAGCACCAAGTCACTATGTCACTGGGGTCAAGTGAGGACATGGATTGGAAGGGCCCTGTAGCCTTGTAGAGTAGTTGTCTGGAAAGCCCTTGGAGATGGACACAGCCACGCAGGAGGGCTGCCCAGCAGGTGGTCTGGAGCCTGTGAGGCTGGGGGTGGGGAAGTGAGATGGGCCACCCTGCTAGCCAGCAGTGGGGGTCTCACATTATAGAAGACCCCTGCTGCCACCACTGCCGTCCTTGGGTGCTATACACTTGAGGTGGCACCTTGGGCAGAATACAGACAGGCAAGAACCGTAGCAGGGACCCACACGTGTGGCTCAGGACTGATCTGACCCACTCATGTGTCCAACATGAGTGAGAGTCACCTCCCGATCTCCATGTCAGCACTTTTCACAGACCAGTCTTGGGTTGTCCCAAGGAAGAAATACCCTGCTGGCCACATCACTCTCTTGGAACTGGAGCTTCCCTAAGACAACCGGATTGTTGGAGCTCTCTGAATCATCTGGGGGACTCCCTGTGCAGAGCCTGGGGATAGATGGTCTGAGAGTGCCCTGAAGGGTAGAAATGGGAACTGGGACCCCTGTGGTGCTGGTTCAAGTGCAGAGGATGGCACTGCTGTCTCTGGCATGTCCCAGGCAGCAGAGGAAGGTGCTTCTGCTAACTGATAGCCATGTAGGACCTGGTCCAGCCCTAGGGTGCTCCTCCAAAGCATGGGGGAACCCTGAGGCCTGGGTCTAAGGTGCGATGGTAGAGGGAGCAAAGGGTGCAGATGAACGCAGCTGGAAAGAGACTGGACGCTGGGACCACTGGAGAAGCCTGAGAAGGACAGGGGCAAGAAAGGGTGACCTTTCAGTCTGGATACTCTTTGACCCGCAGGCTGCCCTGCCAAGCCCTGGGCTACTTTGAAGCTTGCATGTTGCCCCCAGGGTATCTTTGACAATATGCTCTGACTCTGTGTATTTGCTTTTGGCTTTCTTCTTCTAGCAGTACCTAAAGAAACCTGTTTTTGCTTCCTCCATTCACGTATTCTTGGCCTCGTGATTGCACCTCTATTTTCTTTTCAATAACCAGCTGTCTCCTCCGACTCGCAGTGCACATTGCTAGAGCGGGGTTCAGCAAACTTGTTCTGTAGAGGGCCAGATAATATTTTCAGCTTTGTGGGTTGTATGGTTTCTGTTGCAACTACTTGATTCTGTCATGGTGGGGTGGAAGCAGCCATACGTAAATACGTACGTAAATAAATGGGTATGGCTGTTCTCCAGTAAAGATGTATTTACAAAAACAGGCTGGATTTGGTCTTCGGGCCATAGTTCACTGACCCTTGCCCTGGAATCCAGTGTCTAAAGCAATGGCTTTCATATGTTTTTAAGTCACAGAAAGCACATATTTTACCTTACTACCTGGTATACACACATATATAATTGAAATAAAAGTTTCATGAAACTCTCCTTATCTTTCTACTTTTGATATACTCTAAACTATTCTATTCTGTTTTGTTCCATTCTATTCCATTCCCTTCCCTTTTATTCTGTTCCATTCCATTCTGTCTCATTAAAACATGCTAGTCCTGACTGACTAATTTGATTTCATGACCCACTAAAGGTTGCAACCCACCAGTTTGAACGACAGTGCCCTGATGGGGCTGACCCCCCTGAATGGTCCAGGAGTGGGCTGTGGCAGTCAGCACATTCTGTTTCTTTCTACCCCTGGGCCCTTCTCCCATCCAGTCAGCTAGGTATTCTGAGTTTATTTCCTTAGGTAAGGAATGGTCTACTGGTCTGCTTTGAGAAAAGAGTCAATTCTTGGCTTTTGGCATACAATCTAATTAAATGCAAAATTTAAAGACAAGTTCTGACCAGGAAAATGCTTTGCAGGGCCCAGTGCAAAGTGACATTGTGAGGTTCTTTGTTAAAAAACCAAGTTTCTTGATGACAACAGCAGAGCATTAAGCCAAGTGTGGAGCCCTTATAAGCACCAGGCCCTGCGTGGCTGCACAGGTCCCATACACATTAAGCCAGCTCTGTGTGGAGACAACATGGTGAGTTAGACAAAAACTCCTTGCCAAGCTGGGAGGAGGGAGTGAAAGGAGAGGATGTGAGGGGAGAGAGGAGAGGATGAAGGGTCTGGGCATGGAGTGATGTGTGGATCTGAGTTGATTCAAGTCTCCTAGCTTCCATTGGGCACTTCTGTGAGTGGAGCCTGAGTCAGTGCTCTGGGATCCAGTCTCCACCTGGGTGAACACCATGCTTTCCCTGCATGGCTCAGCTGTGGGAGTTGCTGTTTCTGCAGTATCAGATGGAGACTTCCCTTTTGCAGCAACCATGTGTCGCCGTTGGCCTTGGCCATGTAGCAGGAGAGATGCCCATGTGAGCTGGAGGTATGGCTTGGTCCTCCTCTCACTTAGCACTTGTTGGCAACAGCTCTCTAACATTCCTGGATGCTACTGAGCCCTGAGATGCAGGAGGTGCCCTGCTCACCTAGAGGAGTGGTGCCTGTGTTTGGATGGGTGGGGTCTGTATTATTTTGCCAGGGTGTCCGTAAGAAGGTACCACAGGCTAGGTGGCTTGAATAACAGAGATGTGTTGCCTCACAGTTCTGGATGCCAGAAGCCCGAGATCAAGGTGCTGGCAGGGCTGGCTTCCTTCTGAGGGCTTTGAGGAAGCATCTGGTCCATGCTGCTCATCTGGCTTCTCGCGGTTCGTTGGCAGTCTCGGGCATTCCTTGGCTTCTGCTGCATCAGTCCCATCTGCCTTGTCTTCACATGACGTTCTCCCTGTGCGCATGTGTGCGTCCAAATGTCTTCTTTTTATAAGGACACCGGTCAGATTGGATTAGGGGCTCACCCTACTCCGCTATGACCTCATCTTAACTAATTATACCTGCAATGACCCTATTTCTAAATATAGTCACTTTCTGAGGTGCTGTGTGCTAGGACATTAGCGTATCAGTTTTGGGGGTGGGGACACAATTCAACTTGTAAAAGGGCCAAAAGAAACGAGCTTGTCTTTCTCCTGAGCTACCACAATGGTGAAACATACCTCTATCAACACTTAGAACAAGTAACCCCAAGAGGGGCTGTGGCTATGGGTTATGTGCCCAGCAATTACTTGTAACCCCCCTTTCCTTGCCCACTTCCCACTGCAGAGGCTGGTATTACCCAGATTCTCAGCTTCCCCTTGCAGTTAGGGGTGGCTGTATGTCCTAGATCTGGCTAGTGACATGTAATGGTCTCTGGGAAAGGTTTTCTTCCCAGGTGAAAGGGGAGAGAGGCCAGTGGAGAGAGATTTTTTTTTTCTGCTCTTGGAATGTTGCTGTGTGAGACTTATGCTTGATGCTGCTCTAGTTTTCTGCCACCATGAGGGAAAGGCCAGCAGAATCACAGAGCTTCACACCCAGCACTGTGACCTGCCTAAGCCCTGGACCAAATAAGGAAAGTCTTCCTCTGCACTGTGTGATATGTGAGGTATTTAAATGTCTGTATTGTATTAAGACAGTGTTGGCTAGGTATTGCCACTTGTGGCCAATAACATGCCGACTTCTATAGAAGTTCTGCAAAAAATGGTTAAATAGATTAAGGAAAATGTTGAATGTTATCATTTCTCTCAAAGCATTATAGTGCATGAAAGCAAATCAGGCTTTACGAAGTTCTGTTAACCCCAGTGTTTCCGAAATATTTGTAACTATGAGGCTTCTCTCGTCCATCCTCTCCCTCTCCCTCTCCCTCCCTCCCTCTCCTATGACATCTATTGATGTAACCATTGTCTTTTTTAGTATGGCAGATCTTGATGGAGCTCAGTTTGGAAAACGTTAAAAGTATGGTATCAGATATGCTCAAGCTCTCTACCAAAGCCAAAGTTTCCGACTTTTTAATGCTCCCCATACCACCTCTGTATATTACCACCTGCAGCCCATCCCTCTTCTGAGAACGGCAGCTCACTGCCCCCCACCCCACTGTGCCTCGAGGAACAGGTTGGCCCCCAACTCGGGGGCTGACTCCACTGAGGAGCTCCTTGTGCCCCTTGGGTGATCTTCCTAGATGGAGCAGTGACCTCTCGCCAACTCACTGACCCCCCTCGCTCTGCTTCTCTCAGAGACAAGCAGAAGAATGTGGGAGCCAGAGGCTGCGCTTAAACTGTCAGCTACAGAAGAGCCATTGTCGCCCTGGAGCTAGCAGAGACTAAATTCGGGGAGAACGTGTGTGCTTCCTCTCGGGGAGACAGAATGAAGCAGTTGGCCTATTAGCCAGAAAGGAGTTTCATTAGCATCAGCTGAACCAACTACAGAAAAGCAGCTTTGGTGAAAACCACTCGCAGCTTCCAGGGGAGCTTAGTTGCTCGCGTACAAAATGCCCACAATTTCCTATCTTATGCTTTTTCATTTCTGGGCTAGCCAGGTGGAGAGTGAAGACAGCTTACGGTGCTTTATGTTTGTATTATGTTACACGTGTACAACGTTTTTCTCATCTGTTGCCTAGGGACAGTTCTCTTTGCTATCCCCTTCTCACAGAGAGGAAAATCTACCTTTTTTTTTTCACCCCCTAAGACTACCAAGATTAGAATTTGCCTCTTGTGAATTGCTTAGTTCATTGAAGGGGTACCTTCACAGAGACAAATATCTCAATAACTGCAGAATGAAATTCACACGCCTCGCACAACAGGACGCACTGAGTAATGGAGAGCGACTCTTGATTTGGAATTAGACCAACCAGACACTAATGCCAGGCCTCTTACATGTGATTTTTCAGGAAGTGACTTGAATTTCCTAAACCTCTCTGTCCTCATGTGTAAAGTAGGAATGATAGTATCTGTCCTGACCACTCTGTAGCATTGTTGTGCGGATTCCATGGAGAAGGCTGAGCTACTCATCTTATTTATTCTCGTATCTTTAGCATTGGCGTGTGATAAATATTTAATAAATGAATATTGAATGAAAGGAGAAGTGAATGTGTAAGGGTTACTGTTTCCCATGGCACTTCCAAATCTTACTGCTAGCATGTGTAGAAGTTTGCAATTATAGATGTAGTTGTTTGGTTTGTGAAATTACTGGTTTAATATTTTGATTTGATACTTGCTTAACTATAAAATCACATACAAATATAATAACAACAATAATACTAATATTATTTTTTTATTTTAACAAGGATTATCCAGAATCTAGATAATTAATTAAAATAGAAGTTAAAAGATTACAGATTCCCTCTCTCCTGTTGTAGTCAGATGTTTGTCATAGTACAGACCCAGACCAATTCACGCCTTCTTTCCTTTCATAGCCCTCTCTGTTTATGTACAGTATACGGAATTTACAGTGTGTATAAAAGCTTCCAGAGGTTAGGTTCAGAAGATAGTAGGGATAACAGTAACTGTTAGGATACACAACTTCATTCTTTTGAATGATCCTGAAAAGAAAGTAGTGGCAATATTTCTTATTGACATGAAGGTGGAGGTTCTTGCCGTTTGTTTATTAAGGTACATACTGAGCAAATATATATACTAAGTACCTTCTATGCCAGGCAGTGTGCTAGGTGTGGGGAGAAAATGGTAAGCAATACAGATACTCTTGCCTCCTATAAAGCATAGAGTCTAGTGGGGGGATAAATACTAAACACTATTTGTACAAGTAAGTCTATACGTATAAATTATACAAATATACATTATATTATATCCAATATACATATAAGACATATATGCTAGGAAGGACATTTAAACAGTGCAATAAGAAATGATAAGAGAAGGAGAGGTTTAGGTTAGGGGCAGAGAGGGCTTCTATCAAAGAGTAGAACAAGCTGAGACCTAAATGATGAGTAGATGAAGCCGGTAAAGAAGAGGGATAAGGGCGGGAAAGTGCAAAGGCCCTGAGGTGGCCACATGACCTGCAGCATACAGAGCAGGTGATACATGGTAGAGGTAAGTCTGGAGAGGTGAGCAGGACCAGGTGATGCAGAGCTTTGTATCAAAATGAAGGATTTTAGTGGGGTTTTTTTTTTTACATAGTTTTCCCCCAGCTTTATTGAGATAAAATTGACATATAACATTGTGTAAGTTTAAGGTGTACAATGCAATGATTTGATACACATATATATTGTAAAATGATTACCACAATAAGGTTAGTTACACATCACCTTACATAATTACCTTCTTTTCTGGTGAGAACATTAAAGATCTACTCTCCCAGCAACTTTTAAGCATATAATACAGTAATGTTAATTATAGTCACCATGCTACACATTAGAGCCCTAGAATTTATTCGTCTTATATCTGGAAGTTTGTATACTTTGACCAACACCTCCCCATTTCCCCCACCTCCCAGAACCTGGTGACCACTATACTACTCTCTGTTTCTATAAGTATGGATTTTTCAGCCTCCACACATAAGTGAGATCATAAAGTTTTTGTCTTTCTCTGTCTACCTTATTTCACTTAGCATAGTGCCCTCAGGGTCCATTCATGTTGTCACGAATGGCAGGATTTCATTCTTTTTTATGGTTGAGTAATATTCCATTGTGTATGTGTGTGTATATATATATATATATATATATACACCACATTTTCTTTATCCATTCATCTGTTGGTGGACACTTAGGTTGCTTCCATGTCTTGGCTATTGTGAATAATGCTGCAATGAACATGGGAGTGCAGAAATCACTTAGAAATACTAATTTCATTTCCTTTGGATATATACCCAGAACTGGAATTGCTGGATCATATGGTACTCCTATTTTTAATTTTTTGAAGAACCTCCATACTGTTTTCCACAGTGGAATTGGTACATCAATTTACATTCCCACCAACAGTGTACAAGGGTTCCCTTTTCTCCACATCCTCACCAACACTTATTATTTGTTGTCTTTTTTTTTTTTTTTTTTTTGCTGTATGCGGGCCCTCTCACTGTTGTGGCCTCTCCCGTTGCGGAGCACAGGCTCCGGACGCGCAGGCTCAGCGGCCATGACTCACGGGCCCAGCCGCTCTGCGGCATGTGGGATCTTCCCGGATCGGGGCACGAACCCGTGTCCCCTGCATCGGCAGGCGGACTCTCAACCACTGCGCCACCAGGGAAGCCCTTGTTGTCTTTTTGATAATAGCCATTCTCAAAGGTGTGAGGTGATATCTCATTGTGGTTTTATCTTAACTGCAATGAGAACCTGTTGAACAGTTTTACTTTTTTTTTTTTTTTGCGTTACGCGGGCCTCTCACTGTTCTGGCCTCTCCCGTTGCGGAGCACAGGCTCCGGATGCGCAAGCTCAGCGGCCATGGCTCACGGGCCCAGCCGCTCCGCGGCATGTGGGATCTTCCCGGACCAGGGCACGAACCCATGTCCTCTGCATCGGCAGGCGGACTCTCAACCACTGCGCCACCAGGGAAGCCCCAGTTTTACATTTTTTAAAGATTATGTTGACTGATGTGTGGAGAATGAATTAGGGTCAAGTGAGAGTGAACAGTTCAGAGGTTATTGCTGTAAATCAGACAAGGGATGATGGTGTTTTGGAGGAGACAGGTGAAGGTGGAGAAAAATGGAGGAATTGGAAACACTTCGGAGGAAGTGTCTCTAAGACTTGTTGAGGAATTGGGCATTTGGACATTGGAGGAGATGATGGACCATGGAAGACAGTAGATTTTGGGCCTGAGAAATTGGTTGGATGGAGGAGCTACTGGAGGAGAAGTGATTTGATGGAAAGATTTGGAAATATGAACTCAGGATAACCTTTCTTTCTCTTTTTAAAAAAATTAAGGCTTTATTTTTTTTAGAGCAGTTTCAGGTTCACAGCAAAATTGAAGAGAAGGTACAGAGATTTGCCATATACCCCCTGATGCCACACATGCATGGCCTCCCCAGTTTCGAACATCCCCCACCAGAGTGGTACATTTGTTGCAGTTGGTGAACCTACACTGACACAGCATAATCACCCAAAGTTCATAATTTACATTAGGGTTCACTCTTGGTGTTGTACAGTTTATGGGTTTGGACAAATGTATAATGACATATATCCATCATTAGCATACAGAGTATTTTCAGAGTATGTCCTAAAAATCCTCTGTGTTCTGCCTATTCATCCCCTGCCACCCTCCTCTCTGTCCCCATTTCCACCCCCATTGCCAACCCCTGGCAACCACTGATCTTTATACTGTGTCCGTAGTTTTACTTTTCCCGGAATGTCATATAGTTGGAATCAGACAGTATGTAGCTTTTCAGATTGGCTTCTTTCACTTAGAAATATGCACTTAAGGTTCCCCCATGTTTTTCATGACTTGATAGTTCATTTCTTTTTAGCACTGAATAACATTCCATTGTCTGGATGTACCACAGTTTGTTTATCCATTCACCTACTGAGGAACATCTCGGTTACTTCCAAGTTTTGGCAATTATGAATTAATCTGCTATAAACATCCATGTGCAGGTTTTTGTGTGGACATAAGTTTTCAACTCATTTAGGTAAATACCAAGGAGCATGATTGTTGGATCATATGGTAATAGTATGTTTAATTTTGTAAGAAATCACCAAACTGTCTTCCAAAGTGGCTGTAGCATTTTGCATTCCCACAGCAACGAGAGAGTTCCTGTTGCTCCACATGCTTGTCAGCATTTGGTGTTGTCAGTGTTCTGGATTTTGACCACTCTAATAGGTATGTAGTAGTATTGTTTTAATTTGCATTTCCCTGATGACATATGATGTGGAGCATATTTTTATATGCTTATTTGCCATCTGTATATTGTCTTTGGTGAGGTGTCAAAGCCTTTGACCTAGTTTTTTTTTTTTTAACATCTTTATTGGAGTATAATTGCTTTGCAATGTTGTGTTAGTTTCTGCTGTATAACGAAGTGAATCAGCTATATGTATACATATATCCCCATATGCCCTCCCTCTTGCATCTCCCTCCCATCCACCTTATCCCACCCCTTTAGGTGGTCACAAAGCACCGAGCTGATCTCCCTGTGCTATGCAACTGCTTCCCACTAGCTATCTATTTTACATTTGGTAGTGTATATATGTCAATGCCACTCTCTCACTTCGTCCCAGCTTACCCTTCCCCCTCCCCGTGTCCTCAACTCCATTCTCTATGTCTGCGTCTTTATTCCTGTCCTGCCCCTAGGTTCTTCAGAACCATTTTTTTTTTTGGCCTAGTTTTTAATTGGGTTTTTTGTTTTCTTATTGTTGAGTTTTAAGAGTTCCTTGTATATTTTGGATAACAGTCCTTTATCAGATATGTATTTTGCAATTGTATTCTCTCAGTCTGTGGCTTATCTTCTTGTCTCTTGACATTATCATTCTCAGTGCAGAAGTTTTTACTTTTAATGAAATCCATCTTATCAATTATTTATTTCATGGATCCTGCCTTGGTGTTGTATCTAAAATTTATCACTATACCCAAGATCATCTAGGTTTTTTCCTATGTTCTCTTCTAGGAGTTTTATAGTTTTGCATTTTACATTTAGGTTTGTGATTCATTTTGAGTTAATTTTTGTGAAGGGTGTGAGATCTGTGTCTAGGTGAATTATTTTGAATGTGGATGTCCAGTTGTTCCAGCACCATTTGTTGAAAAGATTACCTTTGCTCCATTGTATTGTCTCTACTCCTTTGTTGATTATATTTATGGAGATCTATATCTGAGCTCTCTGTTCCGTTCCATTGATCTATTCCTCTATTATTTCACCAGTTCCACACTGTCATGATTACTATAACTTTATAGCAAATCGTGAAGTCAGGTAGTGCCAGCCTTCCATCTTTGTTCTTCTTCAATATTGTGTTGGCTATTCTGGGTCTTTGCCTTTTTATATAAACTTTAGAATCAGTTTGTCAATGTCCACAAAATAACTTGCTGAGATTTTGATTGGCATTGTATTAAATCTATAGATCAAGTTGGGAAGAATTGACATTTTGACAAGTTGAGTCTTCCTATTCATGAGTATGGAAGTATATCCTTTCTTTAATATTTAGAAACATATCTGGATTGTTTTTCAGATTCAATTTCTCATATTTTCTAAGCAGTTGCAGAATATATTTATTGAGAAGGGAAATTTACATTTTATTTTTAAAAACAAACTTGTTTATTGGTTATGTTATGTTTGTTAGTACTTGTGATGCAGATCTTGAGACAGATAGGACTATATTAACTAACACACATTCAGTCTGTTGAGCTGTGTCAAGAGACGTGTGGGGAAATCAGTCACACTTCATAATGAAAGCAAGTCTACTTGGCATTGACAGAGTTGCTGGTTAGATTTCTCATGTTATGAGAGATAAAGAGCAATTAAAGTGAAAATTTCTATTTACCCCTTCAGAATGTAAGGAAAATCATTAAGAGCCAATCATATTGGAAGATTTTTCACAGTGGGAGGAAAGGTTGAAGGCAGATTGTGTTCAGACCTGCCAGAATCATTCAACAGAATCTTTCCGTACTTGGCAGCATTAGGCAAATGCCAGTGGACTCCATTCATATAAGGGATATGGTACTTATTCCTTAGCTTTTGAAAGGGGCTCACAGCCCCTTTCAGTTCCACTAAAATGTTTACTTTGATGAAGAATGGTTTATTTTAATTCCTAGGCCTATGGAATTAAATAATTAATAAGCACCTAAGATTAGTGCTTATTTTCTTGGTAGGGATAAAATACATACTCTTATGTTTCACAGAAAAAAAGATTTTACTTGAACAAAACCCATTTAACTATTTAGTGTTGGGGGCAAAGTGATAGATTCAAGAGACATCTTAAAGAGAATCAGGTAACTTCATTTCTTTGCTCGAAGTGTTAATCTGAATCCAATGACATTGAAACACATTGCTAATCATACACTGAAATGTCAAAATTGGATACCAATCCCCAGAAATTCCAATATCAACATATTTGGATCATTTAGTGAGTATATTCCCAGTTTCCCATTTGTGGATTATATGTCAAAACAGTTCCACAATATCAAGCTTAAGATCTACTCTTCACCTATTGTTTATGCAATGCAAAAGTTAAATCATTGTGTAAAATATTACGTTATTTTAATATTCAGTAGGGAGATGTTGAGAATGCCATGCACATTTAAAATCTCTTAAATTATTTAACATATGAAAATCCATCTGTGTTACTGTTTATGTAGAAAGCTTTTCCTAGTTCCTTGGCAGTAGCAATTAAGCTTTATTTTTCATGTCAAAGCTTAATAATCACAAAATATGGTGCCTGTACTCAATAAATTTACTTATGAATAATACTGAATCCTCCTTGATCAATTAATTACCTTTGAAACCCTTCTCCATGGAATTTAGAAATTTCAGATTTATAAAAGGCTATTTAAGAAATAGTAACTTTAGGACAGAAAGAAAGAGAGTAAAGTTGTAGGACATTAAGCCAAGGTTAAAAATAGTTTTGCAATTCACCAGTCCTTTATTGAGAGTAAGCAGAGGTGATTACACTCAGAAATGAGAGACAATATTTATTTCATTTATTATTATTACCTGGATATATTTGTTTCCAAGAGTTGCTGTAATAAGGTACTACAACCGGGTGTCTTAAAACAACAAAAATTTATTCCTTCACAGTTCTGGAGGTTCTTAAATCAGGGTGTTGGCAGGGTTGGTTCCTTCCTGAAGACTGTAGGAAAGGATCCTTCCTTGCTTCTTCCAGCTTCTGGTGGATTCAGGTGTTCCTTGACTTGTGGTAATAAAACTCAAATCTCTGCCTCCATCTGTACAGGGCTTCTCTCCTGTGTTTCTCCTCTTCTGTGTTTTCTTTTCTTATAAAACACTTGTCATTGAATTTAAAGTCTACCTGGTTAATCCAAGATGATCTCATCTAGAGATTCCTTACTTAATTACAGCTGTAAAGACCATTTTTCCAAATAAGTTCACATTCACAAGTTCTGGGACTTCAGACTTAAGAGATATCTTTTTGGGGCCACAACTCAACCCACTTCAATTGATTAAGAGCATCTTATAAATGTTAATTTTTTGGTTTTGATAATTGTACTAAGATGCTAATATTAGGAAATCTGGGTGTGTTATTTTCATAACTTTCTGGTAAGTCTAAAATTATTTCAAAATGGAAAGTTAAAAAAAAAAAGAAATAAAGCTCCTTGAACCCCACTTCAAACTTACTGAATCCTAGTCTCCAGGGGGAGGAGATGTGCATTTAATGTTAATAAGTGCTCCAGATAATCCTTATGTAGACTCAGAAATTATAATTCCCCTTTTAGAGAAAAGAAATACAGCATAAAATAAGTGCCTTTTTTGTCCAGCATTGGTTACAGGAGATTTATAGGTCACAATTCAGTGTATGGTTTTTACAGAAGAAAGTGGATGATGCCCCTACCAGAGTTTGCATGGTGGCCCTGGGTTTGTCTAAGAGCTTGTCTAAGATTAAAACTCCAATGCTGCAACATATTTGAGTTTAACTCCTTTATAAGTGTTCGTTATTTTAGAAGTGCTAGAATCTACTCCATAATCTCTTGTGCAATGACTTGTGCTTACTTTCTTTCATGTCATGACCATTGATTGATTGTTTTTGAGGTGGGATTTCAACCATTATAGAGACAAGTGTGATTCTGCTTTACTCTAGTTCCCTAATGGTAAAATTTTCAGTTTAGATGCTTTGAACTGCAGCCTGTCTGGAACTTAGTCCTTTCAACAACCTGATTCACTGATTATTGCAATGATTGCTTCTGCAAAGTTCCTAGTTGGAAAGTGAAAGAGTTTAAAACTCAGCCAGCTGCTTTGTGAACTTGATATTAACTGATGATCAACTGATGTTTTTATTTGAATAACTGAATTTCTGTGTGTCAATCGACTTGTAGTTCTGGTGTTTGCAAGCTAAGCTTTAACCTGCTCCAAAGGTGTGCACCATCTAAGTACACTGCCCATTTACAACCACCTTAAAAAGGCCTTGTCCACAGAAATAGAGACACAGAGGTAGAGAACAAATGTATGGACACCAAGGGGGGAAAGCAGGGGGTGGGAGGAACTGGGAGATTGGGATTGACATATATACACTAATGTGTATAAAATAGATAACTAATGAGAACCTGCTGTATAGCACAGGGAACTCCACTTCGCTGTACAGTAGAAACAACACAACATTGTAAAACAACGATACCCCCCCCCCGCAAAAAAAAGAGAGAGAGGGAGAAAAATTAGGGTAAAAGAAAGCAGGGAAGAGGTGAATCCTCCTGAGTCAGCCTGAGATAAACTTAAGACCTTCAACTGTATGCACCTTTGAACCCTGCTCTTAAATTTCAGCCACAGGTTCATTACTTACTGATATATTTGATCTATTTGATCACTTCTAATATCCCAGCTTGACATGTTAGTTGTTTTAAATTGCTAGGACACAAAGTTAAATCCTGTGTTTGAAGAAAACCAGCAGAAGGCTTCATAATTCTCCTCCTGGTACTTAAATGTTAATCATGAATTCTGCACTCCAATGCAGATTACAGGTAACAGTATTTTACTCACGTATAATATGCTGATGTTGAGCCTTCTTCCCTTGATGTTTATGAGCCCGGAGTTGGTGGTGTCAAAGTCTTTTCCACAGTACACAGCCTAGGATACTGCTGGGAGAGACTTATGGGGATGTCTGTTAAAAACTTCACTTTTCAGTGCCCATTACAAAATGATGATGCATACTAATTTAGGATTGAAATTAGATTATGTTAACATTTTAACATTTTGGCTATGAATGATGGCTTCTATATAAATGATTACTTTTATATTTTGAATCACCTCACATTAAATGTCATCTTCTATTTATTCATTCTTGTAGCACCCCTCCCCTCCTCTCTACCTGTCATAGTACTTTGCATACGGTAGGTGCTCCAATAAATATTGACAAATGTTTAGTAAAAAAAAAAACAACAAAACAGAGTGGTAGTAGAAAATTTTTGAAAACTTTCTCCTACTACAAAAAGATCATATTTTTACGGAAAGAACAAGCAATTTGCTTTTAGATATTCATAAAACTAACATTTACTGTGAACTTATTACATTCCAGATTACATTGTTCCTAGGCAACAATGATGAATGGGACCTGGTCCTTGAGCTTACAGTCAAGTTAGGGAGATGGCCGGAAGTACAGAGCTGTCACCAACTACGGTGCTACTTACATATGTCTCTAGTTTGCTCAGTTAATGCACTCTCTCCACTTCCTAGGATAAGTGTGGGCTTTCTGCATTACTACCTGTTCAAGACCCCCTGCCCCTATGGCCTTATGGATTTTCTGGAGTGTGGGGAGGTTTGATGGGATGAGTACCAAGTAATGTCTGCTGGTATGGGGGTACTGGGCAGTTGAGGGTGAGGTGAGGAGAAGGAGGGGAGAGGAGAAGGACATCCTCTCTGGTGCAGAAGAGGGATCAGGTGGTATGGACCTTGGGTGCAGGACATGGGAGGCTCGCTCTCCTTGAAGATGAAAGTTGAGCTGTCCTTGGGCAATGACTCAGTTCCAACATGACTTCCATTGGTTCTCAGGCCTCAGAGACCCCAGCTCTTTCCATCTCCTTTGCTCCAGTTGCTCCCCTTTCACCTAGCCCTCTTGAGTCCTGCCCTTCCCTCTGCCATACAAATTCTCCTCTATTCTCTTCTTCCATAACAGAACTTATTGGCAAGACATCTCCTACCCTCCGATTTTTTCCTAAAACTTCCCGAGGTCAGGAATCAAACCTTCAAAGGGTCTATATTTCCTTTCATTCTTCGACTGCAGCAAAAGAGAAGACAGAACATTTCTATTTCCATATTAAAACAGATTAGTACATTGATAATCACACACTTAGACACAAATAATTATGGCAAGAAGCCAGTGAGCTTTAGTGGAGGCAGATGGAAAAGTCCATGAGGGCAAAGAGGAGGGAGCCAGAGGTGAGTGCAGCCTTCCCTGGGGGAATGACGTTGGAGCTGGGTCTTGGCAGATGTGTGGGATATTATTGAGAGAGAATTCCAGGTGGAAAAAAGACTTACATGGAGCCTCAGAGGAAAGAGTTTGGGCAGCCTGGGGTGGATTCTGTGGGGGAATGGTGGGCGCTGAGGCAGGGTGGCTTGGGAAGAGCCAGATTGTGATCAGCTGTGTAAGATGTGCTAGGGAGTTGGGTCTTGACCTTCCAGGCAATGGGAAACTATTACCTAAATCTCACAGAGGCACCCATTCCTGCCCTCCCTCTAAATCAGTCTAGATGTTAATAGCATTCCTTAGCCTCACAATAAATTTGCGGTTGTCCTGCCAACTTGGGCTCACCCCGAGAAGCTTGTGAGCAGCTGTCATCTAGTAAATGAACCACACGTTTAGCTGGAAAGGCTCTGCGTCCTCTCATTCCTCCCAGCCTGTCTAGTTAGTCAATACTTGTATGTCAACAGAGATCTGAAGAAAAAGAAGGGAAGATAAATTAAAGTTGTTGAGTAAGATGGAACCTTCAGAGTCGTGGAGGCCTTAGAGAGGAAAGCAAAGTCTAATCGGCATTTCTTATCCTCTTGGCTTGGCTCAGGTGGTGAATGAAAATGAATTGATGGAAACACATGACAAGGCCTGGTGCTCAGAGTGATGAACTCCTGCCATGCTTGTCTGCTCACTTTCCTGAAAAATGAGGAGTTGGCTTCACTTTTTCCTTTGTTTTCCTCTTGCTGTCAAATAATTTTAAAAAATCATTTAAAAAAATGGATTAGAGTTATCACTTGTCCTGCCATGTTGGTCAAGAGAGTAAGTTTAAATCCAAAAATAGTTTTAAGATTTAAGTAATCCATTTAGAAGTAATGCTAAAAAGGTTAAAATTTACCAGGAAAGACATACAAACATTAAACTTTTACCCTTTTTGGATATCACCTTGGGGGATATTTATCCTTTCAGGTCTCACTTTATCTACACAGTTTCTGTCTTGAAACCATCTTGGAGCCTTGCAGGCCTGACCTGATGTATTTACTGTGGTGAAGCTTCTGTAAATCTCGTCTGCTGTTGGGTACAGCCAGCAATGGCCTAGGTGAGTTATTATGTATGTGAGAGTGAAAATGAACTGCTCACTTGAAGGGCACAGATGTTGGGAGCTACCTGAGGGCATTTTGAAAATGGCAAGTGTCTGTAACTGTGATTTCAAAAAGGACATCTCATTTAATTAAAGGCAATAGGCATCACATTAAAGTTGTAAATCATGTGCTTGGAATTGCATTTAGAATTCTGGCTGAAATTTCATTTAGGGTATTTACCTGGACATTTGAATCTGGGTGACGTGAGAGATGCCTCTAGAGTCTATTTTTAAAGGCAGTAAGCCATCCTCTTCCATTGCAGTAACTCCTAAACTTTCCTGACAGAACTTCTCCCCAGCTTTCCCTCTGCTGTTGATTTCTCCTTTTGATGGCTGGAGGCCAGGTGCTGTCAATGTTAGGGTGAAGGCAGACATGTAGTCGACTAAGGGCCATCATTGGTGGTGGTGGGTACGAAGCCTAGGGGTAAAGAAAGAGGTATTGCTGTTTTTGTTTTTTTCCTTTTCCCTTCCATTTTCTTTCCTTTCTTCTTTCTTTATTTCTGTCCTCTGCCACTTCAAAATCAACATTTATCAAATGGAGTGAGGGAGACCTGATTTGTAATTCACGTAAATTCATGATGGTTTGGTGGGCCTTGGGAAGCTGAGATTCATAGATTGCACTAAGGTCTTTTACTAAAAAGGGTAGGCAGTTGCCGGGGCGGTGGGGGGGGTGTGTCATTGCAGGTTCTGCCCTTATTTAGAATCCTGGCATCTTAGAATCTCACATGCCTGGGCTCACGCTTGCCATTTGGATTCAGTAATTTTGAGTGAGGGAGCCCAGAAATCTGACTTTTAAATGGACATTCCAGGTGATTATTTTTTAATAGAATGTTTATTTATTAAAATTTTTATTATTATAGAAAAATTCAAGTAGCCACAAAAATAAATTGAGTAATGAACTTCCATGCATCCATCACCCACTTCCATCAATTATCAATATTTTTCATTTCATTTATGTACCCATTAAAAATTTTTCCCTTATATGTTTTAAAACCAATCCAGACAGCAGGTTATTTCATGAGTAAATATTTAACTATTCATCTCCAACAAATGTTTTTGTTTGTACCTACCACTATGGCATGTCATACCAAACAAAATTAGTAATTCTATAATATCAATTAATACTCAATCCATTTTCAAATTTTTCTATGTCAAAAATGACTATGGTTGGCTTGTTTAAATCTATTCAAACTAGGGTTTTACATTACAGTTGGATGTTCTTTGTCATAAATCTGTTTATTCTGTGTGACTCCGCAGCTTTTTAAGACATTGGTTAGAGACCTTCTCCAAATTTAATGTGCATGTGAATCACCTGTGGATCTTGTTTAAATGCTGAGGCTGACTCAGCAGATCTGAGTTAGGTCTGAGATTCTACATTTCTAACCATCTTTCAGGTGATGCTGAAGCTGCTGAGGGCTGGGGAGACAGGGGGCCATACTTTGAGTAGCAAGGCTATAAGAATGTCCCACGTTCTGGATTTGGCTGAGTCCACCCCTTGGTGTTGTAGAATTTGTTCTAACCCCTGTGTTGTCTATAAATGGGAGTTAGATTTTAGATATAGAGGCTTGATTTCGATTCAGTTTCAATTTTTAAAAATTTGGCAAGAATTTTTTAGTACTTGAAGTCATCTACTTATTGTATCATATATTTTATCATATAAAGAGACATGCAATGCTCTATTATTCCATTTTTAGTGATGCCAAGGTTGATCAATGGGTTAAATCCGAAGTGATTCTGGTTCAGAAGTTCCATGAATGAGAAAATGAGAAACTGCCTTGAAATAAGATTTTGGTTAAAAATGGTGGCAATATCATCTGTTTATTATGTGCTTATTATGTGTCAGGCACTATTTTAAGTATTTCAATATATTAAATTACTTAATTCTAACAGTAACCCTAGGAGGTAGGTACTAATATTAGTTCCCCATTTAAAATAGGGAAACTGAGTCTTGGAGGAGATGTTAACTAACTTGCCCAAGATCACACAGCAAGTAGCTGGCAAAGCAGGTTTCAAATCTAAGCAGTTGGGTGCTATTTGCTGCCTGTCAATTAAAATACGAAAGTCTTGGGGGTGAGGGTAGCTATTGTTTATACCACCTGGTCTGACTAGTTGGCCCATTTATATTCTGCAAGCTGGTATCAATTTATACACATTCATATAAACAGATTCCCCTTGTCTTTTCCAGAGTAGGTTTTGATAAGGGGGGAGGAGAAAGATGGCAGTGAAGTTGGAAGTGGAAGAATAAATAGGAAAGAATTAAGCAAGAGGGTAGGAGAAGCAGAGAGGAAAGGGGGACACTCAGTGCTGAGAAGGATAGGATGTAGGTCACGTCTACCTAATTCAAATCCGTTGATATCTCAGACCATGCCCTGACCTGCTGTGTAAATTAGCCAACTGCAAAGTTAGAGGGAACACAGTCCACATAAGACCACTCTTACTTCTGGAATTAACTGTGAGTTTGCAGGGAGTTCCAAAACCACCCTCATGTTTGATAACTTTCTAAAGGGACTCACAGAACCCACTGAAACCATACTTGCATTTATGGTTTATTACAGGGAAAGTTACAGATTAAAATCAGCCAAGGGAAAAGATGCACAGGGAGGAGAGAGTCCAGGAAAAGAACCCAACATGGAACTTGAGTCATCCTCTCTCCATGGAGTCAGGATAGCATTATTCTTCTGGCATCCACGTGTGACAATACACATGGGTAGGGAAGCTCACATGAGTCTTGGCATTCAGAGTTTTCAGGGGCTTCCATCATGCAGGTGTGATTGATTGCTCACAGGGTTGATCTCAGTCTCTGATCCTCAGCCCTTCTGGAGGTTGACTAGCACCGCTGATACCAAAGCCCCAATCCTAAAGCGTAGTGTTAATACCTAATGTGGCCAGCCTCCACCCTGTGGCTATCTGGTGTGGCCAGCACTTACTCAAAATCACATTGTTGGGCTATCCTATGTGACCCAAGGCCAAGGCAAACAAAGATACTCCTATGAGACATGACATTCTAAGGACTTAGAGATTATATCCCAGAATCCAAGGGCAAAGGGCAGACCTCTTTTAACCTCTTTTTGAGCAAGGTTAAATTTTTTACTATACACCTATCATTATAGCAGGAGAGGAGGCCATAACCTGCTCTCCAGGGATACCACTTGGGGTTCCTCAGGAGCCCGTTCATCCCTCCTTAGGGAGTGAAAGACCATTCTTGGGCTTGTTCCAGAGTTAGCCCAACACATGTGGGTGGGGAGAAGATGAGCCGTGTGAGAGGAAGGATTTTCCTTCTTTGTGTCCCCATTCTGTTAGCACATTGGGCAAGTGGTGTGTGTAACATTGGGTGACCATTGCAAATTCTATATTTAATAAGTTAATTTTTCTCAGAGGGCCTGAGATACTAAGCCAAAGAAAACCAATGCCATAGTTGATCTTAGCAAAAGTGATGAAAAGAAATGATTAGGCTTGAGTTGTGGGATTATAAAATTAATGGGCATGGTGGAATCTTAGTTTTCTATTGAATCCTCAGAAAAGTGGTGATGTTGATTTTACAAATGGAATTAAAAAGAACTCAAGGTCACTTAACTCTTCCTCTTGCCTACTAGAACTTCACTTAATCATCTCAGGCAGACAGCAACCTCTCCTAATTACAGAAACTCTCAGGAGAATCTGTTAGATGGGGTTCTTTGTCACCCTATCAGAGATAACTGCAAAATGTACATTAACCATAGGCCACTGAGCAGATACCCCACGGCCTGCTAGGGCAGTAGCATTTCGGCACCCAGATGGAAAGTTTTATCTTAAGCATCTGCCTTTGACCAGTGGAGGGAGCTTTGATGATGGATCCTTACCAGCAGAAATCTCGCTTTACTCATTTGCATTCTCAGGGCCCAGCTCAGGGCTTGGCAATCAGTACGCATTGCCTGAGAGCCTTCAAAAGGAACCCTGAACATTATGGTTTCTATGTAAAGACCTGCTGTGTCCAGGTTAGCCTTAATTTGGAAAACTCTTTTTAAAAACGTATTTTATTAGTTACTGAAGTAATCCAGACTATGCAGAAAAAAAACAAATGGACAAAGTTAAAACAAAACAGGAAGCCTGTCATGGCATAAAATGTTGGGAAACAGTAATTTTAATTTGTTCTCAAGGTGCTGAAGTATCACTGCAGTAATAGCCAGTTGAGGGGCTGATGGGAAGAGAAAGAGGAGAGAATGAAAAAATTAATAACATAATGAACATAAGAGAATTATTAATAAAACGTATTAGATTAAAATAACAATTATTATTTATTTAGTTTTAGTTTTAAGAAACCTATTAAGTGATGGGGCATTTTAGCCTTCTTGGTCCTTTTATTTAAAAAAAAATTATTGAAATATTTCACATGTAAATGAAATCATACAGTATTTTTCTTTCTTTGTCTGATTTATTTCACTTAGCATAGTACCCTCTAGATCCATCCATGTTGTTGCAAATGGCAAGATTTTTTTTATGGCTTAGTAGTATTCAATTCAATCTTTTTATGGTTTAGTAGTATTCATCTTCTTTATCCATTTGTCTATCTATGGACACTTAAGTTACTTCCATATCTTGGCTATTGGAAATAATGCTGCAGTGGACATTGGAGTGCATATACCATTTTGAATTAGTGTTTTTTGTTTCCTTTGGGTAAATACCCAGGATTGGAATTGCAGGATCATATGGTAGTTCTATTTTTATTTTTTATTTATTTTTTAATTTTTTATTTTCTGCTCTCTGAAATTTTATTCTTACATAACCATCATAATTACTTACTAATGGATATATGTGCCTGTTGGGCACTGCACAACTTTAAACAAATTTTTATTGGGATATAATTGATTTACAATGTCATGTTAGTTTCAGGTGTACAGCAAAGTGAATCTGTTATACAAATACATTTATCCACTCTTTTTTAGATTCTTTTCCCATATAGGCCATTACAGAGTATTGAGTAGAGTTCTCTGTGCTATACAATAGGTCCTTACTAGTTATCTACTTTATATGTAGTAGTGTGCATGTGTCAATCCCAATCTTCCAATTTATCCCTCCCCCCTTACCCCCCAGTAACCATAAGTTTATTTTCTACATCTGTAGATTCCATATATAAGTGGTATATGACATTTGTCTTTCTCTGTCTGACTCACTTCACTTAGTATGAGAATCTCTAGGTCCATCCATGTTGCTGCAAATGGCATTATCTTGTTCTTTTTTATGGCTGAGTAATGTTCCACTGTATATATGTACCACATCTTCTTTATCCATTCCTCTGTTGATGGACATTTAGGTTGCTTCCATGTTCTGGCTATTGTGAATAGTACTGCAGTGAACATTGGGGTGCATGTATCTTTTCAACTTATGGTTTTCTCTGGATATATGTCCAGGATGGGATTGCTGGATCATATGGTAGCTCTATTTTTAATTTTTGAAGAATCTCCATACTGTTTTCCACCGTGGCTGCACTGGTTTACCTTCCAACCAACAGTGCACAAGGTTCCCTTTTCTCCACGTCCTCGCCAACACTTGTTATTTGTTGTCCTTTTGATGATAACCATTCTAAAAGATGTGAGGTGATACTTCATTGTGGTTTTGATTTGTATCGCTGGTGATTATTGATGTTGAGATTCTTTTCACGTATCTGTTGGCCATCTATATGTCTTCTTTGAAAAAATGTCTATTCAGATCCCCTCCCAATTTCTTAATTGGATTGTTTGTTTTTTTGATGTTGAACTGTGTGAATTCCCTATATATTTTGGATATTAGCCTCTTATTAGATATATTGTTTAGAAATATCTTCTCCAATTCAATAGGCTGCCTTTTCATTTTGTGGACAGTTTCCTTTGCTGTGCACAAGTTTGTTATAGTCCCACTTGTTTATTAAAAATTTTTAAAACAGTTTTATTGAAATATGATGCACATACCATACAGTCCACCCATTTAAAGCATTAAATTCACTGTTTTTTGAAATATTTACAGATACGTGCAACTGTCACTGCAATCAGTTTTAGAATATTTTCATCACCTCAAACAGAAATTCTGTACCCTTTAATTATCATTCCCTTGTCTTCCCCTGCTTTCTCCAGCTCTAAGCAATCGCTCATCTCGTTTCTGTCTCTGTAGATTTCCCTGTTTTGGACATTTCATATGATTGGAAGCATATAACATGTGGTCTTCTGTATCTGGCTTCTTTCACTTAGCAGAAAGTCTTCAACATTTACTTGTGCTGTAGCATGTATCAATACTGTATTTGTATGGCTGCATAGTATTCCACTAAAACACATTTGTATAACACATTTTGTTTTCTATTTATCATCAGTTGATGGATATTTGGGTTGTTTCCATCTTTTGGCTATTATGAATAACATTGCAGAAAACATTCTTGTACAAGTTTTTGTGTGGACATACAATTTTATTTCTCTTGGGTATATACCTGGGAATGGAATTGCTGGGTCCTATGGTAACTCTATGTTTAATTGTTTGAGGAACAACCAGACTATTTTCCAGAATGGCTGCACCAGTTTACATTTCCACCAGTAGTGTATGAGGATTCTGACTTGTCCACATCCTTGCCAAAACTTATTTTCCATTAAAAAATTTTTTTTTCTTATTATAGCCATCCAAGTGGATGTGAAGTGGTCTCTTATTGTGGTTTTGATTTTCATTTTCTTCATGACTAATGAGGTTGGGCATCTTTTCATGTGCTTATTGGCCATTTGTATATCTTCCTTGTAGAAATGTCTATTTTTTATTTTTAATATTTGAATATTAAGCTTCACCTGAAAAATGAGGTTGTAATGCCTAGTTGTTAATAGAACTAAGTGAAATGGTACATATAACCATTTAGTTTGTGTCCAGCACAATAATTAATGATTCTAGTTATTGTCATCACTCACAACTCTGAACCTCTGTTTCTTCATCTCTGTTGTCCTGAAAAAATCTGTGATATTTTTCCTGCTATACCACAATTATAATATAAAAGTAATCACTGGCATTTAACATTAAATCATGTTCTGTGCTAAGTCCTAACGAATAGATGTATTTGATTCCTGCAAGCTGCAATCTTGATATCTGATATTGACCCTCCCCAGCTTGAAGCATTAATGAGAGTGAAATCGAGGACATCCTGGAATTCATTCGGAGGCACAGTGTGTAACCTCAGATTCTACATGTTACAAGGATGGTATTAAAAGCCTGTAACTGGAATGTCACACCAAGAAACCTCAAGAATTAAGTATAACAAGACTTAAGTAAAACTGTAGTCATAGTTATAGATGGAAAAACAATGCTTCGCACAGCTAACTCATGTAATAATAAGAATAATCACTTGCATAGCACTTACTTTGTGCCAAGGCCTGTTATAAGCTATATGTAATACACTTATTTAATCTTTACACAAAACGTGGAGTAAATGAAATGAACAAATACTTAATTACTGCCTCCCCTGTGCCAGGCCCTGTGCTAGATGCCAAAAGGACAAAGCTTCTACTTTCAAGGACTGAAGTACACTGCAGTCCTTGAAAGAGGGAAGTGACATGGCTCAAATAACCCATCAATGAATGTAGATTACACTGAGATGGGAGCCATGGAGAAATGGACATGGTGCCGGGCAAATGCATGCTGGAGGGGGATTGCTTTTCTGGGGAAGTAATAACTGAGCTGAGAGATGAAAGGAGTTCATTGGTTGGGGTAGAGGAGTGAGATACAAGAGGGAAGAGCATGAGCCTATGTCCTGTGGCTGGAGGAAGCAAGGTGAAGCTGAGAAACTGAAAGGTCAGGGTGGCTGGAGTACAGAGAGCAAGGGGAGCATGTCATGAAGTGAGCAAGAGCCCTGTAAGCCTCAGGAAGGATTTTGGTCTTTATTCAGACAGCAATAGGAAATGACTAAAAGATTGTTATTAGGGGGATAACATGACTGGATTTCTGTTACTGTGGCTGCAGTGTGGGAGAAAGGGAAGGGGGCTGAAGAGGACTGGGGAGACCAGCCTAGACAAAGACTTAAGTGAGCAAGTTGGACAGGTCCACCTTAATAAGGTGGATGACTCTGCCGGCATGATTCACCTTTGTAAGGCTTGGGTATTCATCTTCCCAGTCATGCTGTGGGCTGTCTTCCAGGTGCCAGCCAGCATCTGACAGGAAAAATCAATTTTCTGGACACATATGCATATGCCCCAGACACAGAGCGTGGAAATACTGAGCTCATCCAGGATTCTATTGTGTTATAAATCTGATAATGCCTGAGATATAGCTCCTATCTTGGTGCCTTTTTAGCCCTAGGCATCCTGCAGGACTTAACTTTGAGTCCATCTCTTCCTTGATTTCTTTTCCCAGCTCTCTGCCCACTTTGATCTCTCCTTCTCTGAACTCCTATCGGATTTTGTAATCTATTTCTAGTTTGGGCTTTGCAAGGTCAGGGCTTAAGAGTCTTAATTGCAGTTGGACCTCCTGCTTTCCCCAGGTGAATATACCTTTTTATGACCTCATGTTTCCAACAGCTGGGTTCTCCACAGGTAGAGTTAACTGCGAGGGATAGCAGCATCTATTTCCACTAAATGATACTCACGAACAGTAAGCATTAGAATTACTTTTATTAGAATCACCGAACATAGCTTCTAGCTTATATGAATAATCATTGAGTTTAGATAGATAATTACCACTACCATTGAGATAGAGGCTTCCCCCCGCCACCCCCACTTTTGGTCTGTTCTCAATGCTGTAATGTGAATACCTAGAAAAGTGCCTGGCACATAGTAGTTGCTCAATAAATGTTGGTTGAATGCGTGAATGAATAGCTGAATGAGTGAATGGAGAACTTTCTACATGTCAAGCACTGTTCTAGGTGCTTAACTTGGATAATTTCCCTTAACCCTTATAGCAACCCTAGGAGTGGAGTTTATTATTATCCCTCTAAAGCAGTACTGTCCAACAGAAATATAACATGAGTCATGTATGGGATTTCAAATTTTATGGTATAGCTACATTTTAAAAAGTTTTAAAAAGGTGAAATTAATTTTATAGTCTATTTAAATTATCTAAAACATTTAACATGTAATCAGTATAAAATACTGATATTTTGCATTTTTTTGTGCTAACTTTTTGAAACCCAGTGTGTATCTCACAATTACAGTGCATCTGTGCTCAGAGTGGCCACAGTTCTAGTGCTCAGCAGCCACATGTGGCTCCCGGCTACCGTACTGGCGAGCAGAGCTCTAGAACTTAGGATGGTTATTTTGCTCAAAGTCCTAAGTTAGCAAGTGGCAGAACTGGACTTCAAATCTAGGCCACTTGGCTCTAGACTGTGGTCTTAATCACATGCATGATGCTTTCTAACGAGCTACCTTTAAGGGCAGACTTAAGAAACACTTAGATATAAGGCAACTTATTAATCCTTATCAGGTTTCAGTAAATATAACCCAGTAAGTCTCTGAGGCATGAACACAAGGTATTCTTCCGGTTTCTGGTGAAACTTTTCTCTCATTGGCCTCTTCTGGGGCTTGCTGACTGATCTAGGACTTGAGGCCACCTTTCTGTAAAAGCCCTTCCAAGAGGATGCCTCAGGTGTGATTTCTCTCTGTGAAAGGTACCAATGGTACTAATGGTCTGTTCACTTTGCTTAGACGATTGGGAGAAAAGGAAAGCTTTTTTTTTTTTTTTTTCCTCAGGGCCCTTTATTACAGAGCAAGTGATTTACCTTGAGAAAGCAAATAACATTCCAACCTGTGAATTCAGAGTTAATGAAAACAGTCTCTGTCTTTGGAAACAGTAGCTGGCAAATCTGCTCCAAGGAGCTCTCCCAAAGAGGGGGCAAGGGCCAGGCTGCTGCCAAGATGCCAGGCCACAGCCCCCAGCCCTCACCCTGATACAAAGGATCATGAGAGATTACTACAAACAACTATATGCCAATAAAATGGACAACCTGGAAGAAATGGACAAATTCTTAGAAAAGGACAACCTTCCAAGACTGAACCAGGAAGAAATAGGAAATATAAACAGACCAATCACAAGCACTGAAATTGAAATTGTGATTAAAAATCTTCCAAAAACAACAACAACAAAATCTTCCAACAAACAAAAGCCCAGGACCAGATGGCTTCACAGGCGAATTCTATCAAACATTTAGAGAAGAGCTAAAGCCTATCCTTCTCAAACTCTTCCAAAATGTAGCAGAGGGAGGAACACTCCCAAACTCATTCTACAAGGCCACCATCAGCCTGATACCAAAACCAGACCAAGATGTCACAAAAAAAGAAAACTACAGGCCAATATCACTGATGAACATACATGCAAAAATCCTCAACAAACTACTAGCAAACAGAATCCAGCAGCACATTAAAAGGATCACACACCATGATCAAGTGGGGTTTATCCCAGGAATGCAAGGATTCTGCAATATATGCAAATCAATCAACGTGATACACCATATTCACAAACTGAAGGATAAAAACCATATGATCATCTCAATAGATGCAGAAAAAGCTTCTGACAAAATTCAACACCCATTTATGATAAAAACTCTCCAGAAAATGGGCATAGAGGGAACCTACCTCAACATAATAAAGGCCATATATGACAAACCCACAGCCAACATCATTCTCAATGGTGAAACCATTTCCTCTAAGATCAAGAACAAGACAAGGGTGCCCACTCTCACCACTATTAGTCAACATAGTTTTGGAAGTTTTAGCCACAGCAATCAGAGAAGAAAAAGAAATAAAAGGAATCCAAATCAGAAAAGAAGAAGTAAAGCTGTCACTGTTTGCAGATGACATGATACTATACATAGAGAATCCTAAAGATGCTACCAGAAAACTACTAGAGCTAATCAACGAAATTGGTAAAGTAGCAGGATACAAAATTAACGCACAGAAATCTCTTGCAATCCTATACATTAACAATGAAAAATAAGAAAGAAAAATCAAGGAAACACTCCCATTTACGACTGCAACAAAAAGAATAAAATACCTAGGAATAAACCTACCTAAGGAGGCAAAAGATCTGTATGCAGAAAACTATGACACTGATGAAAGAAATCAAAGATGATACAAACAGATGGAAAGTTATACAATGTTCTTGGATTGGAAGAATCAACATTGTGAAAATGACTATACTACCCAAAACAATCTACAGATTCAATGCAATCCCTAACAAATTACCAGAGGCATTTTTCACAGAACTAGAACTAAAAATTTCACAATTTGTATGGAAACACAAGAGACCCCAAATAGCCAAAGCAATCTTGAGAAAGAAGAATGGAGCTGGATTAATCAGGCTTCCTGACTATGCTACAAAGCTACAGTAATCAAGATAGTATGGTACTGGCACAAAAACAGAAATATAGATCAATGGAACAGGATAGAAAGACCAGAGATAAACCCACGCACATATGGTCATTTTATCTTTGACAAAGGAGGCAAGAATATACAATTGAGAAAAGACAGCTTCTTCAATAAGTGGAGCTGGGAAAACTGGACGGCTACACATAAAAGAATGAAATTAGAACACTTCCTAACATCATACACAAAAATAAACTCAAAATGGATTAAAGACCTAAATGTAAGGCCAGATGCTATAAAACTCTTAGAGGAAAACATAGGCAGTACACTCTTTGACATAAATCACATCAAGATCTTTTTTGACCCACCTCCTAGAGTAATGGAAATAAAGTCAAAAATAAAGAAATGGGGTCTAATGAAACTTAAAATCTTTTGCACAGCAAAGGAAACTATAAACAAAATGAAAAGACAACCCTTAGAATGGGAGAAAATATTTGCAAACAAAACAACTGACAAAAGATTAATCTCCAAAATATACAAGAAGCTCATGCTGCTCAATATCAAAAAAACAAACAACCCAATCCAAAAATGGGCAGAAGACCTAAATAGACATTTCTTCAAAGAAGACATACAAATTGTCAAGAAACACATGAAAAGATGCTCAATATCACTAATCATTAGAGAAATGCAAATCAAAACCCCAGTGAGGTATCACTTCACACCGGTCAGAATGGCCAGCATCAAAAAACCTACACACAGTAAATGCTGGAGAGGGTATGAAGAAAATGGAACCCTCTTGCACTGTTGGTGGGAATGTAAATTGATACAGCCACCATGGAGAACAGTATGGAGGTTCCTTAAAAAACTAAAGATAGAACTACCATATGACCCAGCAATCCCACTACTGGGCATATACCCGGAGAAAACCATAATTCAGAAAGACACATGAACCCCAATGTTCACTGCCGCCCTATTTACAATAGCCAGGTCACGGAAGCAGCCTAAATGCCCATCGACAGACAAATGGATAAAGAAGATGTGGTACATATATACAATGGAATATTAGCCATAAAAAGGAATGAAGTTGAGTTATTTGTAATGAGGTAGCTGGACCTAGAGTCTATCATACAGAGTGAAGTAAATCAGAAAGAGAAAAACAAATACCGTATGCTAACACACATATATGAAATCTAAAACAACAGTACTGATGAACCTAAAACAACAGTACTGATGAACCTAGTGGCAGGACAGGAATAAAGACACAGATGTAGAGAACAGACTTGAGGACACAAGTGGTGGGGGAGGGGAATCTGGGACGAAGTGAGAGAGTAGCATGGACATACATACACTACCAAATGTAAAATGGATGGCTAGTGGGAAGCAGCTGCATAGCAAAGGGAGATCAGCTCTGTTCTTTGTGACCACCGAGAGGGGTGGGATAGGGAGGGTGGGAGGGAGGCTCCAGAGGGAGGGAACATGGGGATATATGTATACTTATAGCTGATTCACTTTGTTGTACAACAGAAACTAACAGCATTGTTAAGCAATTATACTACAATAAAGATAAAACAAAAAAAAGAAATAATTACATTTATACCATTTAGTGCTCGGTCATTGTTCAGCTTTCTATTGCTGTGAAACAAACTACCACCAAATTTAGGGACTTAAAACATCCATTTTATGTATTTCGTGATTTTGTGGGTCAGGAATTTTGGAAGGGCTCAACTGGGTGATTCATCTCATGGCTGGGGAAATATCTCCTTCCAGGATAGCTTCTTCATCCACGTCTGGTGCCTCAGTACTTCTTAGCCTCTCTTTCCTTCCACGTGGCATCTCATCCTGCAGGGTTTCTCCAGCATAGCTTGGGCTTCACAGAAGGGTGGTTTCATGGTGATTGCTATTCTTGCAGGGTGATCGGCTTCTAAGAGGTAGGATGCAGAAGCTGCCAGGCCAGTAAAGGGCTGTGCTTGGAACTGGCACAGTATCACTTCTGCCATGTTCTGTTAGTCAGAGCAGTCACCAGGCCCATCCAGATTCAAGGGGGTGGAGAAATAGGTTCCACCTCTTGAGAGGATATGTTGAGGTCATATTGTATAAGAGCATGTGGGGTGGGAAATACTGTTGCAGTCGTCTTTGGAAAATACTATCTGCCAGTTAAATGCCATCTTAGGTGGTGACCTTTTGTCTCATATTTGTCTCTTTTCTACCACTGAGGTTACAAGAATCTTCATATGCTTTCTTTTCTCTTGTTTTCTGTAGAGGCCAACAGCCCCATAATAAACACTAGCTAATTATTATTGATTTGCTGATAAAGCATCCAAAGATGAACTTATATTTGAAAATTTAGGAAAAATATAAATATTTTTATATTTATACTTTACATAAAAACTAGTTTTAGCCAAATAGTCCACTTAGTTTCCCGATTTAATTTTGTTTTTCCCTTACTGTGCCTGCTCTTCTTACTTCTTCCTAAATCACCCTTCTAGACTCATATTATAGCCATCTCTTTCATGAGATCTTCTCCAGTTAACTCAGCCTGTGTGATCTATCCATTTTCTCTATCTTAGCCATTTGTGCTAATTACGAAGGTATTTTCTCTCAGTTCTAAACCCACCCTTCTATACCCTGCTTTGTGATATTGAGCCAGCATCTTGCAAACCAGATTTTCCTTCTGTAACTGTCTTCCTATTAGGTTCCACAATAGGGGGACACCAGAATGTAGGAATGGGAAGGAATGGACTTGCTTCTTCCTGTTTGCTTGTTTTTTCTGCCCAGTCCTTAGCAATGGTTGCTCACCCTGGCAGCAGTAGCGAGTTCTAGTTTCCAGATCAACTATCCACAGTGTGGTCCTTCAGGTGCACAGTGTCCTCTCCCTGGGAATCTGTATCCTAGCTGCACTAGGCCACTCCTCTGAGCTCCTACTACCAGCCCTGGAGGGTAGTGCTACCCCTCCCAGGGGTCTAGGTCTCAGCTCCATGGGTCCTCTTCTCTAAGTTATCTGATATCCCAACTCCTTCCTCTTGTTCCTCAGCCCTAGGGATGTTAGTTGCTTCCTGAAGTTACTATCTGTGTGTTACAGCTGCATTCCCTTTTTGTTTTCACCACCCTTCAACAGCAATCTCTTTTATTAAATTTTCTCTGCTGAAATACCTAGAGTGGTCTCTGTGTTCCTGACTGGACCCTGACTTGTGCACTGTCCATAGTCTCGATTTGATAATTGTGTACTGCTTTGTGACATGTTCTATAGCTGGCCTGAATTGTTATTTACATTTTTAAGTACTATTTTCCCACATTGTCCTTGCTTCTCCACTTTATATTTTAAACTCCTTGAGACAAGAGACCATATCTCATCGTTCTTTGTGCTTTACATAACATGTATTTTACGTGGTGTTTTGTACTTAGTGAGTGTTCCTGGCTCATAGTAACTGTATAATAAATGTTTATCAAATTTTTGAGTGGAGTTGGCAATCCAGGATAGCAGATGTGGAGTCCAAGGCAATGGTCAGGGCAAAGGGATTGATAGCTCATAGGGATGGAGATGTATCCCAGCCAAGCTGTTATTAATTGTGAGCAGCTGGTGGATGCGACACCATTATAGGATGGTTGTCTCAGGGTTGTGAGTTTGGGAGGTCACATTCTGTGTCAGCTGAAACACTTTATACCAATATTTGAAAGCACTAGGTTCCTTGACATAATTTTACCCTCCAGTTGAGGCATTTCTTCTGGTTGACAGACTTCTAGGTTACTGAAGTCCCATATTTTATTTGTTCAGGTTAATTTTGAAACAGCTTGTTTTGAGTACACCTCTCACCAAGGTTGTGAAAATTGAACGTATTTAATTTAGATATTTAAATGTGGACTATTGAAGTGGATGTGGGATGACTTTTGCTTTGGTGTTAGTGACATTGTTTTTATATGAACTTAATAAGGAAAAAAACTCTTTACAGTTATGTTTAATGGTCTCTTTCAAGACAACATCTGTGATTGTTTATGTTTCAGCATTTTATGGTAAAGTGGAAATTACCTTGTTAAACTGGTTTCTATCTTTCCCCCAAGCAACCCAAACTTTCTGTTTTGTCAGAGTTTAATTTCTCCAAAACATTATTTTCCTGTGTTGAACTTCCAAAGCCTGTTTTTTTTCAGTTTCTCCTAGGCTCTCATATATTTAATGGAGTTGACTGAACAGTTAGTTAAGTCCTACCTGATTCTTGACTTTGCTTTGCTCACCTCACTGTGAGTTTTAATAAAACATATTTAATCATGTGTCAATGTTTGGATAATGGAGATTTTCATGATATCTTTTCCTTTCTTTTGGTCAAGCAAATGTATTGGTTAATCTATGACATCGGATCACAAGATAGAAGGCATCAGAATGAACTTTTCTTATTTCTTTCTTGTTAATGGTTCTTGTCTAGACATATGTGTCATTTGGAAAAGGATTAATGGCCACATTAGCATCAACATTAATTGCAAGCCCAGTCTCCTGAAGAGGTGCCTCTCTGCTGAGTATCAAAATAATCAGATAAAATTATAAACTCTAACCCACATGGCTTTCTTGGTATTAAAAAATACAAATTTAATCATCTCTTATATTTAGCACAATTTAAGGATCATGTTTTGTTTCATTTTGTTTTAATTATATTTTAACTTGAGGAACTACATCCATGAAACAAAACTGATTACCATTCATCAATATGCAATTTTATGCAGTTGACTACACAATCGTCCCAGCACCTCTTCTTTTTGCCTGGAAACGTGATTCATTTTTTGTGTTCATCAATAATTTCAATGCTTTAATAATGTTTAGTACTTTCTGATTTCAGGATCTGATTTAAAATAAATCTAATCTATTAAATATTTAGGGTGCTCACACAATTGTTTGTGAATCAGGAATTAGTAGTGTAATCCATGGAGGAGTAAATCAAGGCACAGAAGGAAACTCTATGGGCTGTTTTAAAGTTAAGAAGAGATGCCTTTATAGCTTTCAAAAGTGTTTGAAAATTAAATGTTTGATTTATAAGGGCTGTGTACACACAGGGCTCAAATTATTCATGTATCATTTGGAAAATGCAAAATGCTTAATGTTCTGACATTATGTGATAATTGCTATTCTAATATATAGTGTCTATTAAATCTTTCTGGGAGTGGGTGAGGGTGGCATTGATATACAGGAGCACATGCTTCGTGTGCTAGTAAATCATTCTTCTGTTGAATTAAGGCCAAGGAGAGAGCAGTAAGTGGACCTTAAATTGATATTACAGTATCTGGTAGGTTCTAATCAAGAAAATATGTAGCAGTGCTAGTGAAAAATGGGTAGAAACACAAAAATCCACTAAGGAGAAAATGCAATCAGAGATTTATCAGTGATGCTTTGTGCAAGGTTTCCAGGAATCATGGTCATCACTCAGGAGAGTTGCTTTTCAGGGTTGATGCCATCTTAATTCTCTCTTTTGTGTTGGTACCCCTCTGATGACATGCATTAGAATCACTGCTTTTTGGGGATGCTTATTCATTAATGAGCTAGAGTCCTCCTGGTTCTATCACTAGCCAGCTGGGTGAACTTGAACATATGGCTTCACTCTCTAAGCTTCAGTTTCCATAATAGTCATAGCTTATAGGATTCATATGAGTAAATGAGATAATTCGTAACCAGCACCTAGCATTGGGTCCGGCACACAGCAGTCACTTGATACTGTTGCTATTACTGTTTACCTTCTGCAGATACCTTCCCACAGTTATTTTGACAAAGAGTGAAAGGGTGCATTGTCAAAGGGACTAGGGAAGGAATTAAGGAAGGACTACGAAATTGGTGACTTTATCCCCACAATGCCAGCGTAGCAAAATGGAACTCTTCAAGTAGGCATGAGGATATAAAAGGCCCAAACCAAATTGTGTAGGAACTGGTTGGCTAATTTCAGCTCTGCTTTTCGAGTTGTAGAAAGGAGCATGTACTCTGGCCTCTACTGCGGAACTCACTTTCTGCCCTTGGCAATATAGAGCTCAGTACACGGGGGAAGGAGAAGTGCTCCTTAGCTATAATCAGTCTCTTTTCTTTTCTGGAAATCAGAAGTCAAGGAAGTGGGCAGTACCTCTCAGTTTAGGAAGATGCTATATGAATGTGTATTGGGGGTGTCAGGGTGAGGAGTAAGAGGGGACAGATTAGGCTAGATATTCTGTGTCAGTATTAGAATGATGAATTCATTAAGTATCTTCAAGAATAAGGAGTATTTACTCTGTTACTTACAATATAGGAGAAAACCCAAAGATGGGAAAAAAATCATGGATCCCTTGTTCTTGAGGATCTTATCACCTAATGGATATAGGGTCTGAGGGGTTCCAGGAGAGAGGCCCTCACACACACACATAGAGGGAATGACCTACCTACATATGAGGAAGGTCATGACACTACTCACACACATCTGGATTTCTTTGTACTTCTTGCCCCTTCTTTGTCTTTTGGTGCCAGGATTGTTGAAGGCCTGGCATGTTGGTCTAGGCTGATGCTACAGGGAGAGAGACCCCAGACTCCAGTGGAGCTAAGGTTACTAGCAGATCTCTTGAAACAGTGGCTCTCAAACTTTTTATCCTCAGGGCCCATTTCCACTCTTAAAAATTATTGAGGACCTTGAAGAGCTTCTGTTTATGTGTTGGATCTATTGACATTTACCATGTTAGAAATTAAAATTTATTAATTCACTTAAGATAGTGCTAATAAATTCATACTTGTTAACATTAATAGCATATTTTAAGCAAAAAAATTACATTTTTCAAAACAAAATTAGAAGAGTAGCATTGTTTCACTTTTTGTTTCTAAATCTCTTTATTATTTTTTATTTTTTTGGCTGTGTTGGGTCTTCGTTGCTGCGCACAGGCTTTCTCTAGTTGCAGCAAGTGGGGGCTACTCTTCATTGTGGTGCGCGGGCTTCTCATTGCAGTGACTTCTCTTGTTGCGGAGCACGGGCTCTAGGCGCGCAGGCTTCAGTAGTTGCAGCACACGGGCTCAGTAGTTGCGGCACGTGGGCCCTAGAGCGTGTGGGCTTCAGTAGTTGTGGCGCACGTGCTTAGTTGCTCCACAGCATGTGGGATCTTCCCGGACCAGGGCTCGAACCCATGTCCCCTGCATTGGCAGGTGGATTCCTAACCATGCATCACCAGTGAAGTCCCTAAATCTCTTTAATGTCTGGCTTAATAGAGCACAACTGGGTTCGCAGATTGGCTTCTGGTCTCAGTCCATTGTGATCTCACACATTAAGTTGGCTCTGGAAAGCTCCTCTATACACTCGTGAGAGGATGTGAGTGCAAAAGGCAAATAACATCTTAGTATTAACATGAAAATAATTTTGACCTCCCAGACCCCCCTGTGATGAAGCCTGGAAAGATACTCCTTTAGCTAATTTCAAAGGAGGGAAGAAGGGGGGTTATTACCGCATAGTTTGGGGACCTTCAGGAAGTTGGCAGCCAGTGTCAGGGCTTGGAAGTAGGGCCGTGGCTCTAGAATCACAGCCCTGATTCTGCCACTTACTTACTAGCTGTGTGACTTTGGAGTTATTTAACCTCGTATGCCTTTAAAATGGAGCTCCTGAAAGGACCTGGCTCTAACGACTGTTGTGAGTCTTAGTGAGATAATGTAGGTAAAGTGTTTAGCTGATAGTAAGTGCTCAACATTAGCTTTGTTTCTTTAGTGTCTATCACCGTTAAGGTGACAGTCCATTATGAACCTGTTTGCACATGTACCAAATGAGGCTGTTCTGGATGGTCCCGAAATGAAGATCTCACCCGGCTCTAACATTCTGTGATTTTGCTCTGAAGCCTTCCTTTCCCACATTAGAGGTGGGAACTAGCGGGGAGGTATATACAATGCTAGTGGTAAGAAAAGCACTTATTTTTCTGTTGTTTTTGATAATCAGCCACCCTTCCCTCTACCCCTCTCCTGCTAATAAATCTATTAAAAACTTTCAAGGGCTTTAAGAATAAAACTTGGTGGAAAAAATTGTTGTTTTCTTGGGAAAAATTAAATTTAGCTCTTTCATTTGGAGCCAATATAGATAATAGAGCAAAGAGAAATTTAAAAATTTGTTTCCAGGTCCCATGGTATTTTCAGGTCAAGGTCATAATAGGGTTTATCTCATGTCTGAATTTAATTGAAGGGTAAATGAAATGATGCTGAGAGATTTTGCTGACGCCTCAGTTTACAAAAATACACAGACTAGGTAATAGACTTTTAATGGAAGAGGAAAGTAAGGAGTCTGGATTCATGGAATGGGGCAGAGGAGAGAAAATGGGCGAAAAATCATTTTGAAAAGGCAAACATTAGACCTGCAGTTTGATTGAGGACCCAGATCAGAAGAAATCAATACAAATGCTTTGGTTTATTTTTTTTCCCTCCATTTTCACTTAAGTACCAGTTTCTAATACAGTGAAAAGCAGGAGCAAACATTAGAAAGGAGATAAGACAAATGGTCTCAGAAGTAATAGAAAGTACAGTACGTGTTGCATGCTGCTTAGTTTAAGTTTACCGGAGCCTTGCTACAGAGCCCTGAGGGAAGGCATGAAGATTTGCATGTGAGGACTTCATTAAAGGGGGATTCTTAGAGGATATCTTGAGAACATCACAGCTAAAACGCTATTGCTTGATGTGGGCTTGCAAGGACCTTACAATAGCAAGGCTTGACTTTGGTGTGAAAATGTGCTAGAATTCAAATCACAGAAACTTGTGTTGATAGCAAGAAATCATATCACGATTAGCAGATACCATGGAATAATGCTAAAATTTTATACTTAGAGGTAACTGTCAGGATAGCAGCTTCAGAGTTTATAGATAGAATTGTTTACCTGATATGATATGATATTGGTAATTTTGATACTACTGACATTACTAGAGTGATACTTAATGTCGACTTTTCTATCGAAAGCCATTTGATACGATAATGGAAAGCAGGGGTCTTGTAGGGTGAGAAACGAGCTCACGTTGAACCAGCAAACTGCTTCTGACAAAGACAGATGTGTTTGTGCTCAAGGGAAGAGAATAACAGCTATAATCAGATAGATTACTTGTGGTACTCTTTTACTTGTGGTAATCACTGGAAAAATGAATGATATTTTTCAAAAATATGTAGATCAGAAGGAGCTGAATCTGGTTTGTTGCCATTTGCGACCTAAAACCATTATCTCTTGACCTTATCCCATATGGAACTAGAAGACATCACTTGCAATTTGTTTCATCATCAAAGCTGTTATCTGCCTGAGTCTCTCATCTATCTCAGAAAGTATATGGAGAAAGCCCTATCATGGCAGAGGGACACACATGCACCCCATGGGTCCTTCTTTTTGTGCTGAGCAAATATGTTCCCGATTCTGGCCCCAGACAGTTCTCCTGAACTGGAGACACTAAACCTCTGGCTTATGCTTCCAGAGATCTGGGACATGGTTCTGTGGTTACCTGGTGCTATGGCAGGTATGTGCCCTGATGACTGTGTCTGGGATCAGGCATCTAGGCTGGTGTCCATTAAAATGGAAAGGAGGGATGAATGGTGAGAGAAGCAGGAACAACTTTTCCCCCTGAAGGACTGAGTGAGTTGATCTGTGCGGCAGACAGACTTCTGTTGATGCTATTGGAAGATGCCTAGCATTTTCTGGGCAGATAGTAGGTGCTCAAGTAACAGTTTGATTGAAGTCTTCAGATGGTACAACAGAGCAGGACACACCCATGTAATATGTTCCTCTGATGATTAATTCAGAGAAAAGGCTGCAAACTGGTTTCTTTTCTCTGTTTACACACTAGACAATCTGCTTTGGGAAGAAAATGATGACACTTAAATTCCAATACTGTCTGTCCTTTGCAATAACTGGCACTTTAGCAAAACTCTGCTGAAATAGGAAGGATTGTAAGAATGTTTACCTCCTTGAAACTGGTGGAGAGAATTGAGAGAGGAGGGTTTCCGGTATCGACTTCAGCATGGATTTGTGAAAGTAGCTTAACTTCTCTGTCCTCACTTTTCATCTTTCAGAAATGAGATGCTTCCTTGTGGGAGATATTGCTAATGCTCACCCATATCTAGTTCTTTTCACCTTTTGGGTGTGTAAGAGGTTTGCACTTTCCAACCCATTTTACAGTTTGGTGGGACCATGAGTCCAGTATTGGCCAATGATCTATAGGCAGAAGTAATGTGTGTCATTTCCCTAGGAGAGCATTTCATCGCTAGTGGGAGACCTCCAGCTTTGTCTTGTCCATGCTGCTGCAAGCAGGAATGTTCCAGATGGTGGAGCTTCCATCAGCCTGGGTACCAGTGAGAAGATATGGAGCAGAGCTCTCTTCCCACCTTCACCTGTATCAGCATCAATGCATGCTGGACGTATAATGTGAACAAAGAAGAAAGTTTTGTTTCAAGTCTCTTGGATATGAAGGCCGGTTGTCACCACAGCATAACTTAGTTTATTCTGACTGATACATGCCTATTGCTTGATTCTTTAACTTGAGGATTATTTCATTAGTTTTTATTCCTTTTTCAATACACAGGCATGTGGTTCTCAGGCTTTAGAGTACATCAGAATCATATCCTGCTGGTTCAATTTGCAGATTTCTGGGCCTTATTTCCTCAGTATATCTGGTGAGAGTTCCAGTAATCTCCTTTTTAAAAACAACAACAACAACAACAAAAACAAAACCAGAGTTTTTACATGATTCTGATTCAGGTGGGAAGACCACGCTTCAAGAAATGTTGTAAATCTGTATCATGCTATAAAGATTCTGGCTACTATTTCTCAAGTTCTCGTAGACAGACATGTTCAGATATTAGTAAAAGGCTAAAGGCATTTAGGACAGCAATAAGTGTAATGAATATAAAATTCACCAGCTCTGTTTCAAGGCTGCATGAAGCAGAGATAAAGTGAAGACACGGCAGTGGTGATTAATAAACCTGACCACTTTCTAGATGAGAATTCTAAAGATTATAAATCATTTGGAAATTGAAGAGATGACCTGGAAAGCAAATCGGAATTGAGAAATATCAAGTCAGGGGCTTCCCTGGTGGCGCAGTGGTTGAGAGTCTGCCTGCCGATGCAGGGGACGCGGGTTTGTGCCCCGGTCCGGGAAGATCCCACATGCCGCGGAGTGGCTAGGCCCGTGAGCCATGGCCGCTGAACCTGCGCGTCCGGAGCCTGTGCTCTGCAACGGGAGAGGCCACAACAGTGAGAGCCTCGCGTACCGCAAAAAAAAAAAAAAAAAAAGAAATATCAAGTCAGAAATGGATTTGAAGAAGTAAAAGTAGAAAGCATTGAGACATTTCCCTCACAGTTGATTTGAGAGGGAGGTGGAGAGCGGGAGCCACGGAGACGTTAGAGCAGGGGGAGGAGGAAGCTGGGTTTCAATCCACTTGTGGGCTTTGTTCTAGACCTAGATCTCTCAGTTTGACTCAACATCTTGATATAGTACCGCCATTTACAAAGATTATGGTTTTCTATGGATTCAAAGGAGGTGTTCTTTAACCCTCTAGAGGTGGGTTTTACTGAGTTCACAGAAGGAATTTGCTTCTCTAAATTTTGAAATAAAAGACTTTTTGTTAAGATAATGATTTTATTCCTTTCATCCACCCCCAGCTATCTATCATTTCTCGTAGTACTGGAGAGACTATAGACCTGTGTGCTATAGCATTGCACCAATTCCATAGAATCATTTAGGGATCCTTCCTCTTGTAGTTTATCATGGGTGATGGGGTGACTACTCACAGCTAGTAGAAGTAGCAGTGGAGACAGAGCAGGCTGCAGCATGGTGTCTCCAGGCAGTGTGGTCTTTCTGAACCTGTGGGGTCTACTTGCTCCAGAATTGTGTCTAGAGAAGAAAAAACTTCCCAAAGCAGAATCATCCATTAGAAATGGAGAGGGGCTTATCAGGATTTGGGTAGAAAGAAGTGGGGACAGTACCCAACTAGGACATTAAATCAAGGAGACAGCCTAGCAAAAATGGAGGTGGTTCTGCCAGCTGATATTTGGGGTGTCCTGAAATCATGGTCTTATACATTGAGCCCCTCATCTTCCCCATCCCCTGTTATCTTCAGGGAAAATCACATGGGGTCCACTTGTCCCCACCATATCGATATGCTGCTCAGTCTGTCCTTGAGTGATTCCTTTTCCCATGCAAGGTTGCCTTTGCTGTTCCTTGTAAACAAATGTTATTTGTATAAACATTTGAGAAGAGGGAGTAGAAGTAGTAGGCAGCAAAATTTGCTTGGGTTGTATACTGAGTGTTGGCCTGGGTCCTTCACTCTGCACCCTCACCTCTACCATGAAGGGGTTCAGAGTATAACATGCCAAAATATACTACTTTGTCATAGGATTATTTTGAGCTGAAGGCAATTGATTAAAAGCTCTCTGCCTTCCCCCTATCTGCTTGAGAGTAGAATATAAATTTCCCTTATGAAGGTGTCTCCCCCCACCACCATTCCTCATACCAGGAAGGGAATAACAACCTTATCACTGGAGATGGATGACACCAAAAAAAGAGTCTATACAAACAAACCTTACTAAATAGCCCTTATCTTCTATCAGTTTCCCCATATATTTGCCTTCCCATAATTTGCTGCCCCTAGAGGCTCAAAGTCCTCTTCTTGTCACTTCTCTAAAAAATTATTGTTCTTTGCTAAGCTTCTATATGAGCAAGTTCTAACCATCCCTTTGAATTACTCATCACTGAGTGCTCCTGTGTGTATGCACGATGCACACGTTAATAAACTTCTGTTCCTTTTTCTTTTGTTAATCTGTCTTTTGTCAGTCTAACACACAGGGCCCCAGCCTGAGAATCTAAGATGGGTAGAGGAAATATATATTTTTCCTCCCCTATAATGCCATATCCTCTTTTTTCATGCCATAATTTTAATGATTTTTAACTCATGTAATTTAGAAGGAAAATTTTTGTTGAAAGGGAGAGAAAGCCAAATCAAACTAGCTTATGCAGAAAAAAAAAGTGAATATGAGTGCACACATATGTTGTGTGTGCATGTGTGTCTGTGTCATACACCTGAATAGTCCAGGGGTATTTGTGTTCAGTATGTCTGGATCTATGTTCTCAAATGATGTTGCCAGGAATCTGACTGTGCTTTCCTCAGTCCTGCTTTCTCTTGGGTTGTTTTTATTCTCAATCAGATTCTCCTTAAGAGTTAGCAAATATTCTCATGACTTGCTTTTTTCTAGATTAGTGAAATCAATGGAAGAAGAGTCCTGATTTCTCTGGAATTCCAGCGTAAGTTCTAGGGCTGACATCTGTTGGCGGTGACTGGCTTGTCTTGAGTCATATCCCATCCTTGAACGAGTTACTGTGCATGTTCAGGTGGACACTGCTAATTGGCCAGGCCTTGACTACATTCCCACCTGAACTGTATGAAAGAGACAAGGGGAAGGAGTGGTTCCCCAAAGAAAAAATCCAAATATTCTTACCAGAGAGGGCAGAAATAGCTGCTGGAAGCCAAAACTCAGAAAACTGTCCACAGCAGAAGGTATATTGATACCTCCTGGCTAACAGTGAAATTTGAAGTTTTTAGATTCTAATAAGCAGGTGAGAGAGTGAGACTTGGGTTTACTTCTTTCTCATTCACTTTATCAACTAGTCAGTTTATGAGAGGATAAAATCTAGTTTTCAGAAGTAACATTCTTTGTTTGACCTGTTTTAGGAGCCAAGAGGGAATTTGCATAATAGGATTAATGTTGCTTCTTATTAGTGCCACGTATTCTAAAGCTCTTCAGGATTCCTATTATAAACTTCCATTTTACTCTAATATCCAAACTTGCTGTTTTTGTCAATGAGAGGTATATTGTCATATGCACAGTTCAACACATATATCATTTTATATTTGGTGCAAGACTCTTTACTGCTTTTTATAATGAAAGTCACTAGTTGTTCTTAGAGGTGTAAAGCAAAGTTCACCTTGAATACATGTACCACAATGTTCATTGTAGCACTATTTACAATAGCCAGGACATGGAAGCAACCTAAATGTCCATCGATAGATGAATGGATAAAGATATGGCACATATATACAGTGGAATATTAGCCATAAAAAGGAACGAAATTGAGTTATTTGCAATGAGGTAGATGGACCTAGAGTCTGTCATACAGAGTGAAGTAAGTCAGAAGAAGAAAAACAAATACCGTATGCTAATACATATATATGGAATCTAAAAAAATGGTACTGATGAACCTAGTTGCAGGGCAGGAATAAAGATGCAGACGTAGAGAATGGACTTGAGGACACGGGGAGGGGGAAGGGTAAGCTGGGACAAAGTGAGAGAGTGGCATGGACATATATACACTACCAAAT